>NC_135168.1:12807130-13159630 GCF_041146795.1 Maylandia zebra | reverse complement strand
ACAACTAGACATGCTGAGCTGGATGCAAAATACCAGGGAGACGAGAGAGCGAACCGGGTTGCCAGTCTTAAAACAGATCTACTGAGGCAGCAAGATTTCTCCAAGAAAGCAACCAAAGAGAATAATGCAGCAGTCGGAGCCACGTGGTTAGTGAGATGATTGCTAAAGCAGGGAAGCCATTCACAGAAGGTGCATTTGTCTAAAAGTGCATATTGCAGGCTGCAAATATAGTCTGTCCGGGAAAGAAAGGTCAGTTTAGCAACATCAGCCTTTCTGCCAACACCGCAGCAGATCGCATTTCTGACCTGTCAAGTGACATTTATGACCAACTGTGTGAGAAAGCCAAATGTTTCAGTGTATACTCAGTCGCTCTTGATGAGACCACAGACATCACCGACACTGCCCAGCTCCCAATGTATGTCCGTGGTGTTGATGACAGTTTTGAAGTGATGGAGGAGCTGCTCACAGTAATGTTTAGTTAGTAAAGTTTATGGGCCCTGTTAGAATCAATATTTCATTCTCATTCTGTTGTTTGAGAACAATAACAGAAAAATGTGCACTTGAGAACAAATTTATTGTGAATTCAGCTGTGAATGTACAGTTTGGCATTATTTAAGCTTCCATTTCCAAATGTTAGCTGACACTTTATTAGGTACACTGGTATCTATATCAGGTACACCTGTGACCTAAATGTTCCTGCAACCAGACTCCTTGGAGACCCCTACATAAATATCCATGAACTATCCAGCTAGACTAGTGTGTCTGTCCCTGAAAATATTCCTGCATGTGTGATTGTTCATGTGTCATCTGCAGGAAACAAACAGGAAGTGAGTGAAGGACACAGGAAATGTTTCCAGCTCTTTCTCCTCTATCAGATTTTCTCTCCATACCTGAGAGTGTCCAGTCTCCAGCCTGGATCCTTCAGTCCAGCCGACAGCAGCTTAATTCCTGAGTCACCTGGATGATTGTAGCTCAGGTCCAGCTCTCTCAGATGGGAGGGGTTGGAGCTCAGAGCTGAGGCCAGAGAAGTACAGCCTTCGTCTGTGATCAGACAGCCTGACAGACTGCAGACACACAAAACAAAAATCTATCTGTCAACAATCGTTTTCTCTTTGTCACAATAACATCTATCCATTTACATCCATTCAATGTAACTTTATTTATAAGTGACAATTCCCAAAGGACAACAACAGTCATCTGAAGCTGTTTAACAGTGTAAGGTAACAGCCTCCAATATTAGAGAGAAAGCCCCAACCATCAGACAATTGTGGAGATACAGAAATTCTTTTATTGCTGCCATATAATCTGCATCATTATAACTGCATTAATAATGTTCTTTACAGCATTATTCCATCTAATAATATTTCTCACAGTATTGATATTGCATTAAAGTTGTCTATTGAACATGTTCATTTGAGGATCCTTCCATTATGTTAACTTTTATTACAAGTACGGTCAGAAGTATTTCATACACATTGCATATTTGTGCTTATGTCGAGTTGATGTTCGGTTCATTAAGGGTCTTAAGCTTCACTGGCGTGACTGTCCAGGTGATCCATGCTGAGGGAAACTAGAACAGGATGATTGCATGGTTGCTTACAATACATATAACACATATAATCTAGGAATGTGTCAGGCCTGAGGCCTTAACTCATTTGGTGTCTCACTATATTTTACTCTACTTGGCAACAGATGACCAGAGTCAATAATTAGCCCCAGAGACCCTGAGGGCTTGAAGTTTATTACCTTGTATGGAAGGTGTTACAGAAAAGAGAAGTTCTGTGTCTGTTTATAGCCATTAAACATGTACAAGATGTACCATTAACTGTGACTAATGTCTGGAACATATTTTACTCTGACTATTTTTATTGACGCCAAGGGGGGGCGTGTACCCCACTGCTTTGTAAGTGTCCACAACATGTATTTTTGTCAGAAGTCATAGGCTGATGTTTTCTCCTGTGTGTTAATAAACTCATCGTTTGATTGCACTTCTCTGGGGCCTCCGTGGTTTGTCTCACTGCTCTACATTGATAGATTTCACGACACAATCCACTGTGAGCAGCACTTGGTGATGGTGGGAAGAAGAACTCCCTTTGACACAAAGATCCTCCCAGTGAAAACAGGCTCCAGGAGGAGCATCTACCATGACTGGTTGCAGGGTGAGGGGAAAGAGAAGAGATGAGCTCAGAGAGACAAGAACAAAACAGAGAGACAAAAGTTAAGGACATGCAGTAGTGACATATAAAAGCATCAGGAGTGAAAAGAGGGGAGAAGAAAGCAGAGCATCATGGGAAGTCCACCAACAGCCTGAGCCTATAGCAGCATAACTAAGGGATGGTTCAGGGTCACCTGATCCAGCTCGAACTATAAGCTTTATCAAAAAGGAAAGTTTGAAGCTGATCTTCAAAGTAGAGAGGGTGTCTGTCTCCTGAACTCAAACTGGGAGCTGCTTCCACACCCAGTCCAACATAGCCAGGCTGAGTCGTTAGATTAGTCCAACGTAAAGTCAGAAAGTCATTATTTATGTCTCATTTTAGTGCAAATGTAGAAAAACTGTCCAAAAGTTATTTCTAAATCTGATATTAAACAGTTTAAATGGTGAAAAAAGCTGTAAAGAAAACAGAAAGAGTCAATAAAAGCCTCTTTAGAGGGTCACCAGTTTAAAACTGAGACATTTAAACTGGTGATTCTCCTTCTCTGCTCCATTTCCTCTCTAGACTTCCTGTTCCTAGGAGGGATTTGATTGGCTGAATGTCCTTTTAGCCTTTCTTTAGTTCTTTGGGTGCTAAGCAAAGAGGAAAACACACGAGTCATGTGACGTGACATAAGGAGCGCTCTGATTGGTTGGGATTGACAAACTATGGTGCTGTTTGCAAGCTTCGCTTTGCAGAGGCAAGAAAATCTCTTAGATAGGGATGAGATGCTCCACAGTGACGTTTCCACACTTTGGAGCTTCTGAAGTGCAGATGTTTGGAAACGCTGCTCCAACGTCTGGTTCAAACACTCAGATCACGTGACCTCAGCTGCCACAGGTGGCATACCTGCGGCTTCCAGGCATTGCCAGTCTCGGGAATTCCCATTTTTCATTGACTGGTCTTTTTGACCCTTTTAATGGCTGAATGATGCTTTTATATCACTGCTTCAGTTTATTCCACACACATTCAGTCCTATCAGCAGAGAGAGAGCCACACACTGTCTGTAACATCATTAGAAGATCTCAGTAAAAACAGTAAAAACTGCTTCAAGGACTAAATCAAACAGGCACCAGGGGTCCGTTCTTCGTACCGCGCTAAGTGAGTTAGCTGGATTTGATTGTTGACGATTTCGCGTGATCCTGGATCGTTCGGTTCCCCGAAGCCCATCCGGGACTTGCTGTCATAGCAACAGATCCGTAAGCGTAAACCTGCTCGGGAGCAGGTTTACTTTATGTAAACAGGATTAGATCGCGGCCACGCAGGTATGTCCGCGTCATTCATACGAAAGCAACAGCGATATTCCACCACTGTTTCACCATAAATAAATAACATCAATGTAACTAAAGATAATGCAGCACTTGATCCTTTTATTGATTTCACACAGATACATACAGGTCATTTCCTAAAAAAGGGAAATGTACTATTAACATTCTATTACATGTATGTGATTATTACAGATGTAATTCATATTTCAGAGTAGTAATTGCAAATTACTTCGTGTAATCAAGATGAGAGACCACGGCTATAAAAGCGAAGGTGGATTTGGGAAGTCTGTCGCAGCCATGTCCTGTCCGTATACGCGAGCCACCCATTGCGGAAGGTGCAAGATTGATAAGGAGAGTCCTCAGAATTCAGCGTATGTTGCGGGACAGACAGGATCCTTTAGCTCAGCGCGACAGTGTGCTCATAGAGAGATATCGATTTTCCCGTGAGGGTATTATTCACTTAACCAACTTGTTGACGAGGGGATGCAGGACCACCACCTGTCTTTTTTTTTGCTCTGCCCTTTTCTTGGTTGCTGTTATGAACAAACAAACAGATTATTCCAGGGTCGCTTTCCAAGAGACGAAAAGCAATATAAATGATAAATATTACCATTCTGTAGAATATTCTTATATTCCACTTTTACTTGTTCCCATGTTCTAGTGGGTCCTGTTGTGGCTCTAATGTGAAAGGGGATATAATATAACATATTATAATATAATATAGTGTAATATAATATTGGATATTATAGTGTGAAATGATAAATCTACCCTACCGCCTACTGGTGTTGGCCAGAGGGGCCGATGGCGCGATATGGCAGCCTGGCTTCTGTCAGTCTGCCCCAGGGCAGCTGTGGCTACAACCGTAGCTGCCTCCACCAGTGTGTGAATGTGAGAGTGAATGAATAGTGGTATCGTAAAGCACTTTGGGTGCCTTGAAAAGCGCTATATCAATCCACTCCATTATTATTGTTATTATTAAATTACTTACGAGTTTAATTTGTCAGCAACTTTCTGCCAGCCCTCTCTCCTTGCTTTTGCAGCCTTTGCAGTGTTCCCTTACATTCTGATTAAACTCTGAAACTCCTGAAATCCCTCACTCAAGAGTTCTTGCTCTGCTGCCGGAAAATACCGTGCACGCCCCTTCGACATTTTCGCCGACCAATCAGCGGGTTGCTGATCAATGTTTCTACTATCAATGCGTAGCCCCTTTTACGACACCCAGTGATCTCACATTACTTCATCCAGCTGTACTAATCGTCAACAACAGGTGTGTTCGGAGAACCGGAATAGCGAGCTCACGGTTAGCGCGATGATTTGGTCTTGGATGTGTCATTTGATCTTGGATGTAGTAAGCGAGGTACGAAGAACGGGCCCCAGTTTTCAGCTCTGTCTGCGCTCTACTTTTTTCTACTTACAACAGAAAATAGGATGTACTGCATTCAGGGATATCATCCTCACTGTCAGCTGTTACTCACAGACTGTGTGTAGAAATACAGAAAATACTGATCCTATAAAAAGGAAAGCTAGAAAAACACATTGATTCCAGGCTCTATTTTCCTTTTTGAGTCTGTCAAATCCAACAGGACTTGTGCAGGTTCACTATGAGCCAAACTCCAGACTGACAGTGAAACATCAGGCCAGTGTTAGAAGGTAAAGTTCAGGAAAGTTTTTTAATGGTTCAGAAGATGTTCAGCTGAGGACGACTTAAAGATGTGCGTGAAATGGAGGCTTCTGATTGGTCAGAATGAGCCTGTGAAAATGGGACAAACTTTGTATAAAGAAAGAAAACACATTTAATCTTTTCATGGAAATGTATCTTTTTCAAAGTGATTCCAAATCAAAGCTAACGCCACGCCAGCTTGTAACTTTGATTGACAGTGTGTAGAACTGATGACACAAACTCCCAGAAAACCTCAAAGTCAACATAACGCATCCAAAGCTTCACGGCTGGGAGCAAAACATGAGGCCAACAAACAGCTGTAAACCTGTGTGCCTATTACAGTAAACACAGCAGTCTGTTATGTTTGACTAAACTGATGTATTGTGTGTCTGTAGTTGTGTTGTGAACTGTGCTGGGCTCGTCTGTGTCCCCGTTTCACAGAACAGCATCTTTAAGATGGCACAAATGCTTCCAGTGTTTCAGTTTGACGAAGCCTGGCTTTGCCCATCGCTGCTTTTAAAACAGTGTTTGTGCTGCCAAGGACATCTTGTATTGGTCTCATGTCATGAATGGGAGTGTTTCAGGAGGCAGACTGAACCTTTGATGAGTTTGGTGTCTTAAACTGAGGAATGAAAGGACACGAGGAACAAACTAAAGAGAATCTAAAAGAGGCCGGCAGCACATGAGGAGGAGAAACTGACACTGACATAAAGACTGAGGGAAGGACAGAGCCATCTATACAGCTGAGGTCAACACAGGAGGGTCATGTGACACAGCTGAAACTCATCCAGACAACGTCTGACACCAGAGACCATACTTACCAAAATAAAACAGGTTATAATGAACAAAAATGAGTGGAACAGCGGAGTGAACTGAGCAGCAGGAGGGAGGGCGTTTCTCCAAAACATGTGTCCATCAAAATTATGGACAGTCGTGTATATTAAGTAGACTTGTTCAGATTTGTCCAACACTTTTCTCTGTCAGTGTTTCACAGAATATCATCAAAGAGTCATGATAGTTACCATTAGTGTCACTGTGGAGATGCTTATTCCAGCATCACTGACTTCATGGTTCCAGTTTCCATCACTAAGGACTACATGTAGTGATCCTGCTGTTAGCATGTTAGCTCCAACAGATGGTCAGTGTGAGAGCGGTGATATCAGTGACATCCAAACAAGGAAGGAAGAGACTGTTGAAGGCAGCGAGCTGTGACTGCTGTGAACAGTGTTCTCACACTATTTTCTCCCTGTGTCAACATACATGAGGCTGCTTCAGCTGCAACACACCACAAACACCTTTATACAACTAAATATACTCAGAGCGCACTGCTGTGGTTGCTGTGGTAACCATCCATATATCCAGCTGTTTGGGGCCGAGTCTGCTTCCTCATCCTAGGGAAAAACTCTCAAAGTTTCATGTGTTTTTGACTTGAAGCTTTTTGTGATTTGGTTTTATTTGTTGTTCTACACACACAATAATGAAGAGCACATGTTTATAGTGACACATTCAGACCAATGACAACAGTCCATTCACACTGACCTCCTTCCAGCAACTTTTAGGACAGCCAATAGCAATTTTCCTTACTGAGGAGTTGGCAACATTGCCAGGAGCAGTGGGTGAATGGCAGCATCACCATGAAGGATTAGAATAAAAATACATCATCATCCACAAAGAAAACCAGTCTGAGTGTCTGATGCTCTCGTTATAAAACCGCAGTCGCAGCTTGTGGCTACATTTAGCTGGTTTGCTAGTTAGCTGGTCTGCTAGTTAGCTGGCTTGCTAGTTAGCTGATTTGTTCGTTAGCATGGAGCTAACCTAACTCACTAGAACATTTGATGCTAAACTGTCTAAACTGTGTGAACAGCTTTCATTGCTGCTCTGTGTTACTCTCCAGCCTCTCTTTAACTCAGTCCTCTCAGTTTTTTCCTCGTTACAAACTAGAAAACCTTCTTTTTCAGCTTTTCCACACCCGAGCTGTGGCTAAGGTGCTACCAGCATGGCGGCTCGGTCTGTGTCACTCAATAGTTACACTCCTCACCCAGACTAACACCACTCCACAAATTCACCACTAGGAGGCGCTAAAAGACCACATACAGTGAGATCATCACTAAATGTCTGCTGTGTCTGACGTAGGGTTGCCAACCGTCCCTTGAATAACGGAATCGTCCCGTATTTAGAAAGAAAAGTACACGTCAGTGGCGCGGCTGCCCCTCTGTTGGTCTTCCTTGGTCTCTTGTGTTCTGGGGGCCTCTGGATGTCTGGAGTTTTGATCTCCTCCACACCTGCTTCATGCCCTGGAGGACGGGGCTGTGCCCCCCCCCCCCACACCCTCTAGCAGATCATTACATGAAGGAACCTTTTAAAAAAACAAGCGCGTCCATGCTCACAGGTGTACACACGGGTGATCACACCCACAAACTACACCCTTTTTGGCTCCTACCTCAAAGCACACTGTGTGCTGTTGATCTTATGTGCTGCACAATAATGTTTAATATTTAGTATTTACTGTCATATTCCCATATATCATTGTGATGTTGTTTATTCTATTACTCTTGTTCTCTTCTGCTTGTTTTCCTTTTTCTTTCTCAGCAGGTGATCCAGGTGATTGATAGATGCATTTTTTTTTCCCTGCCCATTCTGTTGGTTTTTGTTTTTTGCCCTTCTCCCCCGTCCCTCTTCTCAGCTGTTTCTCTTTCCCTCTTTCTTTCTCCCCTTCTTTCCCCCAGTCAAGTCTGTCCCGTATTCAGCAAGTGAAAATAAAATAGACAATAAAAGGTGAATCAAATGGACCATTATGGCAAGGCTGGGATGGTCAATTTGGTAAAGTAAATCCGTTGGGCATCTTTCTTTGCCTTTAGACAACAATTCTGATGCAAAAGAGCCAAACGGGACAGGCAAAAAAAAAAAAAAAAATAAAAAATAAATAAATAAAAAGTACACGTCCCGTATTGAGCTCCAAAGGGACGCACTTTGTCCTGTAATACAGAGAGAATCAAAAGTAGTCTATAAATGTTAATGGAATTAACGCTTTGTTTGAAAACATAATTCCCAGCCCCTCTCCTGCTTTGTGACCAATGACCTTACGCACGAGTATGACAATTCAGATTACCACTTATCTCATTGGTAGAGGAAAGGTCGCTCGCTGAGAAAATACCAGAAGACAACAGATGACCACAAAAAGAAGCATGGCCAACAGGGAAACAAACGCTGACACTGCGGTGCAAGTCTCGGACGACAGTACACCTTCGACCAGCAATGTTTGTACCCCACCGAGAAAGAAAAAAAAGGCTGCATAAGTGCAGGGAGGAATGGGAAAATGAAAACACCTCGCTGGAAAAAGTGCGCGATAACACCTATAAAGCGCACTGCACTGTGTGCCGTCGCACTTTTTTCATAGGCCATGGTGGACTGGCAGCATGCTTCTAGTGGTGGGCACATGAGTGGCATGAAAGCTCAGGGAACCCTTAACCAATTTGTTGTTCACCAGGCCATGGCAGCAGAAGATATGGTATGTAGACATTGTTGTTGTTTTTAAACCCTCTGGTTAAGGTTAATGTGAGCATGTGCAGTGAATATCAACTCTATGTGGCCAGAAGTGTGATAATATAATTTATTTTGTGTAATAAACAACTGCAAGGATAGATGATTACAACGAATAGATGACTAATACATAAAAGTAATACATAGATTAATAATGATGATGAGTTAAGATGCGTAATCATGGGAACAAGCAGGTTTACAAACACGAGCAGCTGATTAGCATTAGAAAAGCTGAAATAATACCTCAACTGAAGCCAGCTGCACTAAATGCACTTTATGTGGACTGTTATAAGAATGTTTTTCTTTCTATTGTTTTCTATAAATTTATATAATTTTAAGTTAAGCAGGACAGAGTTCTTTTAAAGAAAGATTAACTTATATTCTTTAAAGTTAAGCATGACAGGCTTCTGTTTAAGAAAGAGACCTGTTTTACTGTGTTAATGTTGTCATTTTGCGCTACAAATAAATGGCTAAATGATCATTTGTTTCCCATGTGTTCATATCACAAAGAATATGCATCATTAAATCAACTTCAAGTCAAATGGTTAAAAAAATAATTTCACACACACAAAAAAGAGCTAAAAAATTCACCACACTTGGAAGGGTGGAGACAACTGGGTCGCCCGGCCCTGGCCACGAGGTGTCCCAGGAAGTTGGCAACCCTAGTCTGACGGTGACTTGGGTTTTTACTAACTGGCTACATGAGCATGATTAGCTGCAGTTCTATCTTTGTAAAAGAGACTCAGCAGCAGATTAGAACCAAACAGAAACATTTCTACTTTTTCTGCAGCACCAGCTGGATGCATGGAGCCTAAACTCCAGTGACAATGAGACACATACAGTGTGACTGCTGTGACTTTACAGCTGGGCCTCATTCACATTGGACTGTGGGAGGAAGCAGAGTATCTGAAGACAACCCACACACACTATCACCCTTATTTAGAGAAGTATAATGAATTAGCTGATAAAGTAATAAATTATTTGATATTTCAATGAAAATACTTTTTAACAATTGTTTAGAAGTCAACAATAATAGTTAAATAAAAAGAAGCGTCAAATCAATAAACACGCAATAAAACCTTGTACAGCTGAAACTCATGTAGACAATGTCAGGGGAGGAAGTAAAACTAAACCTTTGACACCAGAGATGAAAACTACCAAAATAAAACAGGAAGTTAATAACAACCATGAGTGGAACACCTGAGTGAACCTAGTAAAGGGAGAATACATCATCATCCACAAAGAAAACCAGTCGGAGCTTGTGGCTGCAGTTAGCTGATTTGCTACTCAGCTTGGAGTTAACTCAGTAGAACATAGAATGCTAAACTGTCTAAACCAGGGGTGTCAAACATATGGCCCGTCGGCCAAATTCAGCCCCTGAGATAATTTCATATATCAGTTATTAAAGAATTTTCAGGGTTGCTGATATTCCATGGCAGCAGGGCTGGGACTTTATTCTGATGGACACATCATGTGGCCAATCACATTAAGAGACAGCCTGGGATCATGCCACTATTTAAAGAAAGGGATGGGGGCAAACGTTCAGAAGAAAGCAAGCTTAGTGGTACAGGCCTGGTACACACAGACACAGGTTTAAATTCAAGCGTGTCAGGAAAAAGTGAAAGCATAAAATGAGCAGCATCTGGCTGAATTTCAGTGATATTGGAGACGGCAAAGCTGAGTGCAGAATTTATAAATTAGAAGCTGGATAAAGTGATACCCATTTTCCATTGTGAAGGACAAAAGGTTTCAAACTTGTCCAGGCCTTAAGGTCATGTCCGTTCTCTTCTTAGTGGTAGTAAATGTATAAAATTAAGACTAATGAAAACACTGAATTAAAATTGCTTCCTTTAAAAACACCAAGCTTACAGTTCAGTTTTGAATACTACATATATAAACTATATATAACAAAGTGCCTTTGAATGGCAGGGATGCAGAAATGTCTGTATGTAGCACAGAGCCAGTGCTCACGGTCTGAATGAGTGTCACAGACCTGAATGTGCATTTAAAGAAATTTATAATTAAATTTCTAATTATGATCTTCAGCACCCAACACCATGACTATGTACATATTGTCGGGTGTAAGAATATTTGTGTTGTGTTCTGTGGATTCAACTCTGCAAACTCATCAGTAATTTCATCAGCAAGTTTCTACTTAGACAGCAATAAAACAGAAAGCAGTTCCCAGGAACTACTTCTTGTTTTAGAATCTTTCAACATAAGACTACTTTGCACATCAGAACACCCCCATATCTCCTCTTATTAAAGGATTACCTTATTATTAATTTGCTAATTCTGCCAGTTGATTACAAAATGCTTGATCTCACCTGAGAGTTTCCAGTTTGCAGTGTGGATTCTTCAGTCCTTCAGACAGAAACTTCACGCCTAAATCCTGCAGGTTATTGTTACTTAGGTCAAGCTCTCTCAGATTAGAGGACTGAGAGCTGAGACCTGAGGACAGAGCTTCACAACTTCTCTCTGACAGGTTACAGAGACTCAGTCTGAAAAATAACAGAAAAACAATTTAAAAAAACTTACTTTTGATCAAGTGTAATGAGATTACATAACATTTAGCAATATTCCATTCTCTTTTTGTCAAGAAAGTAACGAGCAACATGTGGAAACAATCAGAGAGAGAACAGAGAACAGAGCAGTAAAAGAACAGTGGATAGTTCAATAGGCTTTTGGTATCAACAAAACGTGCCAAATTTCTTTATTTTGTCATCGTTTAAGAAGAGTTCATGATTAAAACTCAGATAACAACTCAAGGCCAGGTCTGGGTGTAACTTTGATGACAGTTACACCCAGAAAAATTTCAGAAATGCCGACAGGTATTCAGTATTGAACAAAGTGAGTACTGATTATCACTTAACAGTTGTATACACTTTTCAGACACCAGCACTCATAACTGTGGCTTTGGGGGTTATTTTGTTAGTGGTTTTAGTTGATCACACCTGCTTTTTGTCAATGAGCATATGAATACAAATGTACTTACAGAGCTTTGTTGGAGGCTTTGACCACTGGCAGCAGCCTCAGAAGAGCCTCCTCTGAAGCAGAGTATTTCTTCAGGTCAAACACATCCAGATCTTCTTCTGATGACAGTAAGATGAAGACCAGAGCTGACCACTGAGCAGGAGACAGTTTATCTGTGGAGAGACGTCCTGATCTCAGGGACTGTTGGATCTCATCCACTAGAGAACGATCATTCAGTTCATTCAGACAGTGGAACAGATTGATGCTTTTCTCTGCAGACAGATTCTTACTGAGCTTCTTCTTGATGTACTGGACTGTTTCCAGATTGGTCTGTGAGCTACTTCCTGTCTGTGTCAGCAGACCTCGTAGGAGAGTCTGATTGGTTTGCAGTGAAAGACCCAGGAGGAAGCGGAGGAATAAGTCCAGGTGTCCATTTGGACTCTGTAAGGCCTTATCCACAGCACTGTGGTGGAAGTGTTTCTCTACAGATTTTACTTCTTTTTCAGGTTTTTGTTTCCAAAACAATATAGACCATATGGACTTTGTTTGTTGTTGTTCCATCAGATTGAGTCCAGAGTTGATGAAGGTCAGATGGACATGAAGCGCAGCCAGAAACTCCTGAACACTCAGATGGATGAAGCAGAACACCTTGTCCTGGTACAGTCCTCTCTCCTCTTTAAAGATCTGTGTGAACACTCCTGAGTACACTGAGGCTGCTCTGATATCGATGCCACACTCTGTCAGGTCTGATTCATAGAAGATCAGGTTTCCTTTCTGCAGCTGATCAAAAGCCAGTTTCCCCAGAGACTCCATCATCTTCCTGCTCTCAGGACTCCAGTGTGGATCTGTCTCAGCTCCTCCATCATACTTGACCTTCTTCACTTTGGCCTGAACCACCAGGAAGTGGATGTACATCTCAGTCAGGGTGTTGGGCAGCTGTCCTCCCTCTCTGGTTTCCAGCACATCCTCCAGAACTGTAGCAGTGATCCAGCAGAAGACTGGGATGTGGCACATGATGTGGAGGCTTCGTGATGTCTTGATGTGGGAGATGATCCTGCTGGCCTGCTCCTTATCTCTGAATCTCTTCCTGAAGTACTCCTCCTTCTGTGGGTCAGTGAACCCTCTGACCTCTGTCACCATGCCGACACAGTCAGGAGGGATCTGATTGGCTGCTGCAGGTCGTGTGGTTATCCAGAGGCGAGCAGAGGGAAGCAGTTTCCCCCTGATGAGGTTTATCAGCAGCACATCCACTGAGGTGGACTTTCTAGGGTCAGTTAGGATTGTAGTTTTGTGGAAGTCCAGAGGAAGTCGACACTCATCCAGACCATCAAAGATGAACACAACCTGGAAGTCTTCAAAGCTGCAGATTCCTGCTTCTTTGGTTTCAGTAAAGAAGTGATGAACAAGTCCCACCAAGCTGAACTTTTTCTTCCTCAGCACATTCAGCTCTCTGAAAGTGAATGGAAATATGAACTGGATGTCCTGGTTGGCTTTGTCTTCAGCCCAGTCCAGGCTGTATTTCTGTGTTAAGACTGTTTTCCCAATGCCAGCCACTCCCTTTGTCAGCACTGTTCTGATTGGTTCATCTCTTCCAGGTGAGGCTTTAAAGATGTCTTCTTGTCTGATGGTTGTTTCTGGTCTGTCTGGTTTCCTGGATGCTGTTTCAATCTGTCTGACCTCATGTTCATCATTGACCTCTGCAGTCCCTCCCTCTGTGATGTAGAGCTCTGTGTAGATCTGATTCAGGAGGGTTGGGTTTCCTGCTTTAGCGATGCCCTCAAACACACACTGGAACTTCTTCTTCAGGGTGGATTTAAGGTTACGATGACAAACTGCAGCTGGAAGTTCTGAATAATAATAATAAAAATACAACTTTAACAATCATATTTTACAAAATGCTGATGACAATTTCTGACCCACTGAGAAATGACTGAACACACTGGTGTCACAAGTGTCTCATTTATCCAGCAGCTTAAATCTTTAGATAAATCCTCTTACGTCTCTGCAGACGGTCAGCCAGCTCCTCCTGCTTCATTCTCCTCAGGAAGTCCACTGTGATCTTCACAAATGCCTCTCTGCTGTTTCTCCTCTGCTCATCATCCTCCCTCTGAAACTCCAAGCACTGGGGCTTATTTGGATTCAGAGCCTTCTGGATCTTCTTCAGCTCGTTCTTCACAAAAGTGATGATGTTGTCCTCCAGCAGCTGGAACAGAATATTTATGAATGAGCCACCACTCTGAACTTTAGTCCACACAACATCCACTTCTTTACGATCAAGGGGCATATCATCCGCGAACTCTTTACCAATTATAGGTTTGACTTTATCTGATTAACTGAGACTTTGTCCACAACTCCATGATCCCAAAACGTTGATGCTGTTCATATGAATGCAGCGATTTCAGTGGGAGAAACATTTCACTGGTGTTCAGAGCTGAACTACCAACAGGTTGATGATCAAAGCCAGAAACTTGGAGATGTTTCAGGTGACTGAGTTGATCGTACAGACAACTGGTCTTAAAGGTTCACTCTGTTTACACATACAGATCAGTATTTAAGGTTTGACTCTCATCATCCACTGGGGCACAAACTGGGCGTCATCAGGACACTACAACACAGAACAAACACCATCCCCACAGACACAGCAGCCAGCGAAGCAGAAGAACTTCACATCAAGAAGGTCCTGAGTAAATGTGAACGCTGGTTTGAGGGCGGAGTCAAGGAGGCCATTTATGTGAAAAGGAAAGACCATCTCTGAATGGAGGAGGGGCCTAAGGGTACATTTGTCACCATCTTACATGCTGTGATTGCAGCCATTCCCCAGCTCTCTGTGAACTGGACTCATGACCATTGATCAACAACCATTGATCAATGGTCCTGACAATATGCGTACCAATGATCAATGAACTGACCTCCCAGCCCATTGTTCCTTCAGTGGGCTGGTTTCAGTCCTGTTTCAAATGTCCTGTTTATGAGATTGAAACCTGCAGTCAGCTGAGACTGAAGAAGTCACCTGATGATGATGAAACGTTTCTCCCACTGAAAACATCCAGATGAACAGAATCAAGCTTTTTGGGATTTACGTACCTGGATGATTGAGCATCAAGACACAACTCTGTGACTTTTCTCAGATGAATCAATCCTCTCCTCCAGCTTTGTTTACATCTACCAGCCCTGTGGCGCTGCCCAGGGACAATAATCTATGTGAGAGGTGGAAAGTCATACAGGTGTCTGCTCCTGCCTTCAGTTATTTTATCTACTGTGTGTCAACTGGCTGAACCTCCTCCAACTGTCTACTGTCTCCCTAAACTCAACAATGACTTAGTGATCTATCCATTCTCTGACCAAAGACATCCTGCTGCAGGAGGTTAACATAGCAGCCAATGATGATCCCACTCACTGTGAACAACACATTTGGACCTGATTTGCTGCTCTGGTTTACACGTGAACTTCCACTGCTGCTGTCACCAACTTGAGAGGCTCTACAGAAAAACTGGACTTGTCCATAAAAATCATAAACTACATTACAAGGACAGCATTGCTCAATCAACTCTAATTACTACTGACATGTTATCTCTTCTAACTAAGGTACAGACACTCAAACTTGCTGCTTTCAGTGAGAAGTCAAATGTCTGAATATGAGCTGGAAGCTGCTGAGAGTCCTCCCTCCTTCCCTACTTTCACTATAAACACGCCCCTTTCATGCACCTGCAGAGGGCCACCAGCAGATGGAGCTGTCTTAAACAAATCCACTTGGATAGTTAGCTGTAGATGATTTTCTCAGTATGATTGTAGGATTTTGAGTTATTCTTCAGATTTATTTAAACTCCTATATTGTGCACAAGTGTTGAGCGACCCATAATTTCTCTGTACTTTTCATAAGAGCAGCCACACTTTCAGCTAGTTTTTCTTTTTTTAAGAGCTCAAAGTTATTGAAGAAACAGTTATTCAGCTTCATTCCCACTGATCTCGACTACAAACTGTTTCACTTTGGTTTCTGTTTAAAGCCTCGATGTTTAAAACGTTTCCCTGTGATCACATTTGCACCGTCTGATTTCAAAGTTTGTTTCTTTTGGTCATTTAGTCCACAGAGTCCTTGGTGTTCTGAAAGGGACCTATAAATAAATGCATTATTATTAATATTAATAATAAAGTAGTTGTTGTACATGTACAGACCATAAATATGGAGTCCAGCTGTGTTTGATGCTGCTGGGCAGACTGACCACTGGGAACCTCTGAGCTCTGCTGGTCCACTCTGTGGAGGAACCATGAAGGATTAGATCAACACAGGATAAAGATCCAGGAGTTTCTGCTCAAATAACTTCATCTGAATCAAGTCTGTCAAGTTTTAGACTCTCAGATTCTGAAGATATATTTTCTGTTTTCTATGAACTTTCTTTCATCAGTGATGGAAGTGATGATGTTGCAGAAGCTCAGAGGAAACTTTGAGAAAACTGTGATGAACCATCAACTAATGCTCTCAGGAGGCCAAAGGTCCCTGAATGTAACTGTGCAGCAGATTCATCGAGTGTTTGAAACCTGACCACTTCCATATGTTTTCATTCTAACACAAGAAGTCCTTTTCTCATTGGTTTGATTTGAGTTTTCATTTGAGTTTTCTGAGTCTCGTGTTTGGAGTAGAGTCTAATCAATGATCTGACAGAAGAACATTAAAAAGGATTTAGCAGTGCTGTCAAAATTAACATGTAGGGTTAGGGGTTCATCTGTTATCATGATTAACATGATAAAAACCTTTAACACGACACATCTGGAGAGCAGAACGACTCAAAATCCCTGAAATGTTTCTATCAACGCACTTCGGGCAGTTTGTCCGAGTAGAGTTACCTTTGCACACGTGCAGATGTGCAGCACATCTGTTAGTGACGGCAGCTGAACCAATCAGCTCAATATGGAAGATGACAAACACACACTGACCTCCCGATGGAAAGTTTGAGCATTAAAAAAAATAACAAGACGGACCAGCCGACCAACATGAAGGATTCTGCACATCGTGACAGAAGGAATTTTCTTTTCACCGAAGCACTTTGATATTGATATATATTGATATATATTTGAAGCTATTGATCAAGTAATTGTGATTAATCAGGATTAATGACAGAAGATTGTGTCATTAATTAGTCATGTTTTAATCTACTGACAGCACTAGTGTTCACTCTGGTGCCTCCAACTGTTTTACGCCCTTTCAACACCTTCGTGGTCAAAAGTGTACACGCACAAAATCTACAATAAAACCCTCACGCAGCAATAGGACAGACACACAATCCATTTATCTCTGTGTCTCAAACACACACACGTGTATTCAAAGCCTCGATTTGTTCATATTTCATCTGTTGTGTTTTTATCTTCAGCGTTTTCAGTGTTGCTGCATTTACACCAAAAATGTTTCCACTGATGAATCAGATTGATTTGAATGTGTTTCATCCATACAAATCCCTCCCTGGTGGTCACATGACTCTATAACATAACAGGAGTCATGTGACAAGAGTTTCATGCTGTAAAATGTCAAAATGGTTGAATGTGGTGGAGTAAAAATGTGAGATGTCAGCTACTTTTCTTCAATATGAAATGTTTGCAGGGCCTGACAGGAAGTGGACGGACGCTCTGATCACTTCCTGTTTGCTGAAGTGGGTTTTCAGTTGTTTAGAAACCAAAGGCTTGTTTTAAAAGACAGTTTAAATGGGACTGAGGGAACGACGTGTTTGTAGTTTATATCCAACAACATCGAGCAGTTTAATCAAAGAGTTCATGTTGCTAACAGCTCACCTCTCTGCAGCAGACACAGGCTGGGCTTTAAATTCAATGGGAAGACCTTTAGACCCGTCACTCTGTAAGGACACAGAGCTGGGTCGAGGTCCAGGTTTGAGTCTCTGATGGATCCTGAAAAAGTTATAAATCTTCAGTAAAATTCTCATCACATATCAGCTGATATTATTGGTATTAGCTTACCTTTTCTCAGCTGACTGTCTTTGCTCAAATATCTTAATGGCATCTTTGACTGAGTTACTTTCATAAGACACAGAGCTGGGTGGAGGTCCAGGCTGGTTCCTGTGAATAATGATGCAGCAGTGATGTGAGTGCTGAGCTGTGACATGGAGAAGAGTCATGGACAGTTAGAGATGGTCATCTCACCTCTGAGCTTTGGTCTGACTCTCATGTTCCCCACACAGAGTGCTTTTAGAGGGAGGGGCTCCCTCCTCTCTGTCCTCACACTGATCCATGCTGCTCAATTCAGCTCACACACACTTTCTACCTGCAGAGGAAACACAAATCATTCATGTGCACATCAGCTGAAATCCTCCTTTCATCATGTGTGCTGTCCAAATATCAGCTGCTTCTTTCCTGCTTCATCTCAGTGTCAGCTGGATGCAGTCAGACAGCAGTGTGAGGCAGAGGAAGCTGCCATCAGCCGCTCTGCTATCAGTCCTGGACTCTGATCACACACTAAAAGCAGCTTTTTAACTCGTGTCTGTAAGAACTCTTAGTGTTAGCTTAGCTTTAGCTTAGTGTTAGCTTAGCGTTAGCTTAGTGTTAGCATGCTGTGTGCTAGCTTAGCGTCAGCGCTCTGCAGGTGTCTCGTGTGTAAATATTAATCACAGTGACAGTAAAGGAGGTAAAGGGCTGTGACGTCATCACGTACGCTGCGTCCTCTGTGGGCTCTGAGTGAACTCAAAGTACAAACTACAAGTACACAAACACGAACGTAGCTCAGAGTGGCGGACACACTCGGCCTCGTTGGTCCAGCTGTGAGTCCGTTACCGTGAACTATGGAGGGCAGATTTGTGCTGAACTAAGCTGCACACAGCTGATGTTAGCCAGGAAACATTACACACTGACTTTAATGGAGAGACCGGAAATACAAACACACACAGTTTGTTGTGTGAAGAAATCAAACACGAGCTGAACAAACAGTAAAGTTCCTAAAGACAAACTGTTAAAGGAGGAAACAAAGCAAACTTACAGTTTCTTCACACACCAACAACAAGCTCCACTCCACACCTGGGCCCTGTTTCAGGAAGCCGGTTTGGAAAACTCAGAGTGAAAAACGACACTCACGGTTGAGTAACCCCGAACTGTCCAACTCGGAATATTCGGTTTCAGAAAGGCTGATAACAATTAGTTCAGTCAACGCGGAGTTGCTTTAACCCCAAGTGAAGCGCGCGGACGAGGATACATAAAGCCCTGATAAGCGGAGCACAGATTAAGCGAGTCACCATGGAGACGGAGGGAAAGAAGGCGCGGTCAATGTATTTCACAGCGCTTGAGGCCGAAATTCTGATGGCAGCATATGCCGATAACATGCAAATTCCGCGGAAAAAAGTAACACAGCCACAGCTGCAAAAGCATGCATGGCAAAACATAGCCGACAGAGTCAATGCGTGAGTGTTAATTTAAACATTGATCGAGGGATTTCCACCCATTTAACACGTTATTTTATCATATGTTATTTTATTTGTTATTTTATACATTTTATTTTGTGATGTGATGTGAGCGCAGGTGCAACCCAACAGGCCCCAAACGTGCCTGGCAGCAAGTAAAAATGAAATATAAAAATATAGTCCAAACAGGTAAGGTGTAATTGTATTATGAGCCATAGTGCTTGGTCTGTTTGTCCGATGTAAATCAATTGCAGTTAGAGGCTACATTAATTTTCTTTCTGTAAGCACTTATTGAAATTATCTGAGCACATTACAAGTACATATTTGCTTACTCTGTATGCTCAAATGTGGCCCGTTATAGCCAACAGAAAAAAAGCGGAGGCCCGAAAAACAGGTGGGGGTCCTCCACCACCACCACTCACAGAGGCTGAGCAGTTGGCCCTCAGCCAAAACAGTGGGCGCCCTGTGGCCGAAGGCATCTCTGCGGGGACATCCTCTGAGTCAATAACCCCGCAAGACACAAGTGCCTACATAAGGGGTAAATTCAAAATAATACATGATGTGCATACATCCTTTCTTCACAGTCACCTTTGCAGTGCGACACATTCATTTGATAAACTCTTTACCATAATGAATTATTTTGTAGTGAAGTTATTTTCCGACTGATTTTGCCTTCCCTCAGTCTTGGTTGTCTTTGAGAGCATAATGACAATGAAGTGTAAGGTGCTTGGTATGTTTGTTAATTGCCATTTGGTCCCTTGTAAGTTAGAAGTGACCTGTATAAACCTCATATTCTATCAGTTGATGGTGATGGTGTACTGCATCTGGTGCAGCCTCCTGTTGAGCCAGACCAACATGCAGTTGTGAGTAATACTCCACAGATTATATGAGTTTACAGTAGAACAGCAATGTTGTTTATTTCTTTACTACAGGAAAATAATGAAGAAACATTGACAGCTGTTACAGAGGAGGAAGCAACAGAGACACTTTATGAGGTTTACATCTTTTAATACTTTGTGTACAGGAAATACAGGCGACCAATAAAGCCAGTTGAACAAAAAATCAGTTTATTCTTCTTTCAACATGTTGAGGTGATGGGTCAAAAGAAATGATTGTGACATATGGTGTCTCTGACTGCGCTTCCATCTTGTATGTCCGTGGGAGGGTCAGGATGTTCATGGTTTGGATCACTGCTGATGTTTGGTTCAGAAGGACAGTGTTCTCCTCTAATTGTGGCAATGTTGTGAAGAATCACACATGCCACAATAATGTCACATGCCCTTTCTGGGGTGACCCTGAGTCTTTGCAGGCACTGGAACCAGGCCTTAAGCATTCTGATAGTCATTTCAATTCTGGCTCTTGTCCTGCAATTAGCCAGATTATATCGCTGCTGTGGGCCCGGTTCAGGGTCAGGGTAAGGGGTAAGCAAATAGGGTAAACATGGATACCCCCTATCACCAAGCAAGTAGCCAGTGAACTCTCCTAAGACAGAAGGGTACACTTCAGTTCAAATGTCCCTGAAGCAATTGGTCTTTATATATTTTAAAGTATTCTCAACTCACCATGTCCAAATTTTGTGCTCAGTGTACATTCACGGAATATTTGTGAGTCATGGACAGAGCCTGGCCACTTGGCTTCCACATTTGTGATAATGTTGGCAGCATCACATATGATCTTCACAGTGCAGAGAACACAAATTAGCATCCATTACTATAATGAAATAATTTGTTAGTTTGACATGCTACAGGGAACTATGTACCTGTACATTAATGCTGTGGAAAGACTTCCTGTTCACATAGTCTCCTTCATTTACTGAAGGAGCAATGATTGGAATGTGAGTGCCATCTGTACAGCCAATCACGCCTGGGAACCCTGAAAATAAATGTGCAATTTAAGTAGTAGTCCAAGTATCACCACATCATACATTAAGTTTTGGTCATCCTGATACCTGCAATTTTGTGGCATCCCTCTTTGATGAATCTTGTGGGTCTATGACCGGGGAACACCACAAACGAGTACAGGAGACGTTTCAGTGCAACTGTAACATTCCTGACTGCCCGACAGACGGTAGCCTTGGAAACGTGCTCAGCGTCACCAATATTATACAGAAAGCTCCCGTTTGCAAAAAACCGAAGTGCAATACAAATAATATGCAATGAACTGAGAGCATGTCCGCGATGTGTCACATGCGTAATATATGGCCTGAGGATGTTATCCAAATAAATTATAGATTGTGCTGAGAAACGGTAACGTTCGCACAGAAAATCATCAGGAAATGATAAAATGTCCAAACGCGCTCTGATCACTCTCTCCCGGCGGAGAGCTCTGCAGAGAATTTGGGCTTCACGATCTACTGGCTCTTCAAGGAAGTGGCACGCCATGTCCGACACTTCCTACTGTCAGGTTTCCGACAAAGAGGCGGGGACAGTCAGGGTTAGTTGTAGTAAACCTGCTAGGGGGCAGGTTAGCTTCACGGAGTGTGTCGTCATAGTGACTCACTCAGGCTGCAGCTGAACTCGCTTTGTGAAACCGAAAACCCAGAGTTTTCGTTAACTCAGGGTATACTTACTCAGTTTTTCCACTAAACCGGCTTCCTGAAACAGGGCCCTGGGCCCTGTTTCAGGAAGCCGGTTTGGAAAACTCAGAGTGAAAAACGACACTCACGGTTGAGTAACCCCGAACTGTCCAACTCGGAATATTCCGTTTCAGAAAGGCTGATAACAATTAGTTCAGTCAACGCGGAGTTGCTTTAACCCCAAGTGAAGCGCGCGGACGAGGATACATAAAGCCCTGATAAGCGGAGCACAGATTAAGCGAGTCACCATGGAGACGGAGGGAAAGAAGGCGCGGTCAATGTATTTCACAGCGCTTGAGGCCGAAATTCTGATGGCAGCATATGCCGATAACATGCAAATTCCGCGGAAAAAAGTAACACAGCCACAGCTGCAAAAGCATGCATGGCAAAACATAGCCGACAGAGTCAATGCGTGAGTGTTAATTTAAACATTGATCGAGGGATTTCCACCCATTTAACACGTTATTTTATCATATGTTATTTTATTTGTTATTTTATACTGTTGGAGCTATTTGTTCTTTATTTTTGTTTTTGTTCTTATTTTTGAAATTAGTTAAAGTTTGTTGTTAGTTTACTTATATTTTGGGGTTTATTTGTCGGTTAATATTTTGTTTTAAATGATTTGTTTTGTTTGTTGTTATTTTGTTAAATTAGTCAGTAAGAGCTGTAGGGCCATTTTGTTTCTATAAATAAAGAGACTGGTATAGGACCAGCATGCATTGGGGTGGGCCTATGGTTTTTTACCAGAGCAGGAGAAGCAGTAGGAAGGATCTTGTTATTGCTTGCCAAATGGATAAATAAACCAAAACCAAAACTCTCAACTAAAAGGTTTGGACAATGGACTTCTTTTGCCTGCGTACGAAATATTACCTCAGTGCAGCAGTGGCTTGTGGACTTTAAGTTGTGGGACGTTTGATCTTACAAAAGTAAAGGAATTGCCACTACATATACATTTTATTTTGTGATGTGATGTGAGCGCAGGTGCAACCCAACAGGCCCCAAACGTGCCTGGCAGCAAGTAAAAATGAAATATAAAAATACAGTCCAAACAGGTAAGGTGTAATTGTATTATGAGCCATAGTGCTTGGTCTGTTTGTCCCATGTAAATCAATTGCTGTTAGAGGCTACATTAATTTTCTTTCTGTAAGCACTTATTGAAATTATCTGAGCACATTACAAGTACATATTTGCTTACTCTGTATGCTCAAATGTGGCCCGTTATAGCCAACAGAAAAAAAGCGGAGGCCCGAAAAACAGGTGGGGGTCCTCCACCACCACTCACAGAGGCTGAGCAGTTGGCCCTCAGCCAAAACAGTGGGCGCCCTGTGGCCGAAGGCATCTCTGCGGGGACATCCTCTGAGTCAATAACCCCGCAAGACACAAGTGCCTACATAAGGTGTAAATTCAAAATAATACATGATGTGCATACATCCTTTCTTCACAGTCACCTTTGCAGTGCGACACATTCATTTGATAAACTCTTTACCATAATGAATTATTTTGTAGTGAAGTTATTTTCCGACTGATTTTGCCTTCCCTCAGCCTTGGTTGTCTTTGAGAGCATAATGACAATGAAGTGTAAGGTGCTTGGTATGTTTGTTAATTGCCATTTGGTCCCTTGTAAGTTATAAGTGACCTGTATAAACCTCATATTCTATCAGTTGATGGTGATGGTGTACTGCATCTGGTGCAGCCTCCTGTTGAGCCAGACCAACATGCAGTTGTGAGTAATACTCCACAGATTATATGAGTTTACAGTAGAACAGCAATGTTGTTTATTTCTTTACTACAGGAAAATAATGAAGAAACATTGACAGCTGTTACAGAGGAGGAAGCAACAGAGACACTTTATGAGGTTTACATCTTTTAATACTTTGTGTACAGGAAATACAGGCGACCAATAAAGCCAGTTGAACAAAAAATCTGTTTATTCTTCTTTCAACATGTTGAGGTGATGGGTCAAAAGAAATGATTGTGACATATGGTGTCTCTGACTGCTCTTCCATCTTGTATGTCCGTGGGAGGGTCAGGATGTTCATGGTTTGGATCACTGCTGATGTTTGGTTCAGAAGGACAGTGTTCTCCTCTAATTGTGGCAATGTTGTGAAGAATCACACATGCCACAATAATGTCACATGCCCTTTCTGGGGTGACCCTGAGTCTTTGCAGGCACTGGAACCGGGCCTTAAGCATTCCGATAGTCATTTCAATTCTGGCTCTTGTCCTGCAATTAGCCAGATTATATCGCTGCTGTGGGCCCGGTTCAGGGTCAGGGTAAGGGGTAAGCAAATAGGGTAAACATGGATACCCCCTATCACCAAGCAAGTAGCCAGTGAACTCTCCTAAGACAGAAGGGTACACTTCAGTTCAAATGTCCCTGAAGCAATTGGTCTTTATATATTTTAAAGTATTCTCAACTCACCATGTCCAAATTTTGTGCTCAGTGTACATTCATGGAATATTTGTGAGTCATGGACAGAGCCTGGCCACTTGGCTTCCACATTTGTGATAATGTTGGCAGCATCATATATGATCTTCACAGTGCAGAGAACACAAATTAGCATCCATTACTATAATGAAATAATTTGTTAGTTTGACATGCTACAGGGAACTATGTACCTGTACATTAATGCTGTGGAAAGACTTCCTGTTCACATAGTCTCCTTCATTTACTGAAGGAGCAATGATTGGAATGTGAGTGCCATCTGTACAGCCAATCACGCCTGGGAACCCTGAAAATAAATGTGCAATTTAAGTAGTAGTCCAAGTATCACCACATCATACATTAAGTTTTGGTCATCCTGATACCTGCAATTTTGTGGCATCCCTCTTTGATAAATCTTGTGGGTCTGTGACCGGGGAACACCACAAACGAGTACAGGAGACGTTTCAGTGCAACTGTAACATTCCTGACTGCCCGACAGACGGTAGCCTTGGAAACGTGCTCAGCGTCACCAATATTATACAGAAAGCTCCCGTTTGCAAGAAACCGAAGTGCAATACAAATAATATGCAATGAACTGAGAGCATGTCCGCGATGTGTCACATGCGTAATATATGGCCTGAGGATGTTATCCAAATAAATTATAGATTGTGCTGAGAAACGGTAACGTTCGCACAGAAAATCATCAGGAAATGATAAAATGTCCAAACGCGCTCTGATCACTCTCTCCCGGCGGAGAGCTCTGCGGAGAATTTGGGCTTCACGATCTACTGGCTCTTCAAGGAAGTGGCACGCCATGTCCGACACTTCCTACTGTCAGGTTTCCGACAAAGGGGCGGAGACAGTCAGGGTTAGTTGTAGTAAACCTGCTAGGGGGCAGGTTAGCTTCACGGAGTGTGTCGTCATAGTGACTCACTCAGGCTGCAGCTGAACTCGCTTTGTGAAACCGAAAACCCAGAGTTTTCGTTAACTCAGGGTATACTTACTCAGTTTTTCCACTAAACCGGCTTCCTGAAACAGGGCCCTGGACACTAAACACGGACACACAGGTGAGCTGCTTCCTGGAAGGAGGCGGGACTTCACCTGAAACTCAGCACAGGTGGGAGGGGCTCAGCTCTGTGTGTGCTGATGTGTTAACTTTAAAAATATGCCGTCTGACTGCTCAGACTGAGTCAGAGTAAAGTTCACATGCTGACGTGTGGAGACATGAAACCTTGTTGTAGCTGCAGGTGTGAACACACTGATCCCAGATCAGCTCTGCTGTATTTGTAACATGAACATTTCTGCTGCAAAGCTTCAAATGTTCAGCATGTTTCTCTGTTTCCAGTCTATAGATCCAGTCACACTTTCTACCTTCACCTGTGCAGTAAAGACTGAGAGCAGAGCTGAAAGCAAGCGTCCAATCAGTGAGCAGCATCAACACCTGAGCTTCATTCAGACTCTGTTATTGAAGATGTTGTTGGTACAAAGTTCATCTGCTGCTCACATGAATCCATGAAAGATTTATTTCACTGATGTTTCTTCAAAGCTCATTTCAACCTGTTGAAGTCATGAATGAAAGTGCAGACTGAGAGTGGATCACATGATGTTTGAGGTGTGTCATGTGACATGTTCAGTATTGTCACACATGTCTAGATTGTCCCTGATATCATAACTGCTCAAACACTGATGATTATATTTGAAGAATTATTCCTGATGGCAGCAAAGTTTGAATGGAGCTCTCTGTCTGTGCTGATTTGTCGCCCTCTGGAGGTCAAAGCACAAACTGCATGATGTCACTGTAACCACCACAGAGACAGGAAGTGTTTTTATGACTGAAACACTGAAATGATGCTAACGGCTGTCGTTAGGCTCACTGACAGCAGTGCTGATGTGTTCATGTCAAACACTGGCTCAGGTCAGACTCCTTCATCCTTCTCCAGCGTGAGGCCGCCCTCAGACCCACAGGAGCTCTGACCTTTGACCTCCTGACCCTAACCATTTTAGTCTTGTTGCATCTTTAAATGCAAATCCATCCAAACTGTAGCCGAGCAAAAGAAGCTGGAAGCTGTTCTATGAATGATGTTGTTGAAGGAGCTTGGAAAGAAAAGCGTCTGGACTTCTTTAAGTTGCTTGAAGAGGGACATGGACGTCTTAACGCCCACTCACATCCTGGGACATTTAATCACAGGAAATCACATGATAGCGTGGGGCTAGATCTCACAATGGGTTCACCCAAAACCTTGGCTGATTGAGACCCACACCCGTTTTCACGGAGGAGGAGGAGTTTCACATGCTGAACATGTGACAGCCTGGTTTAAAGGGACCAAAAGTAACTGGACACCTGATTCAGTTCAGGTTTATTCATCCGCTCCAAACCACAGCAGCAGTCACCTCCAGGGAACCAGCTGATCCATGTAACTGGGGACAGACCACAGCCCAGAGCACTGGTTCATGATGTGTTTGTGGACTGTAGGTTGTTTGGATAGAGATGAGATGTACACAGCAGTCTGTCTCTAATGTTTAATGAAATGTTCTGAAGATGATAATAACTTGTGATTTTCTTTTGAATGAATCTTTAATCGTGTTGTAGGGCCTCTGACTCTCATGAAGATTTTCACATTAATGTGCTTTTCACAAAGATATTAACAATGAAAATGACGTGCAGCCCTGAACTACTCATGCGTTAACTCAGCGGTTCCCAACCCCCGGGTCACGGACCGGTCCGTGAGTCGTTTGGTACCGGGCCGTGAGAGTCGAGGCTCGGTGTGAAATTGATGGTTGATAGGTTTGTAGCATAAACCTGTTCGCTGGATCGTTCAATCCAGCTACACAACAAAGCAAGACACGAGTAGTTCTTTATGTTTCTCGTGCACGGGAGAGACCTGGACCAATGCCGTTCCTTCGCTTGACCACAGTCGCTCTCGTCCGTTCCCTCGTAACACTGCTCTTTTATTGAGGTTACATGAATATACATAGGTTCATTAACATACACGTGAACAAAGGTACTAGTCTGTATGTTATGTAGGTGTGTGTGTGTGTGTGTGTGTGTGTGTGTGTGTGTGTGTGTGTGTGTGTGTGTGTGTGTGTGTGTGTGTGTGTGTGTGTGGAGTCAGAGTGTGACCCCATAAACGACTTCCCTAAACCTGCTGGTCTGGAAGTCCAGCAGTTCATCTAAACAAAAGGCACTTAGACTAAAACAGACATCCTACCACAAAACAATAAGAAGGTAGCACCTCTCCCATGATCCCAGGACGTGGGTGTGAATGCCAGAACACTCTGGAGTCACACAAAGTCTTTAAAGACTACTATCATTACACAATTGGTTCTACACCTCTGAGCATATATGGTTAGATATTCCCCAATAACAATGACAATGATAAAATATAAATCCAACAATGGTTTTCAGGGTTTTTATCGTTAACTTCGTTTCCCTGGGTCTTTTCCCGTGTTGTCGTCGTGTGTCTTATTTTGAAAGAAATGTTTACGTGTTACCATAGCGACCAGAGAGCATTAAGGGTGCAGACAGGTGCATCCAACAACATTTTATTTTCCCTTATTTGATTTATGGACCTAACTGTATGAACTGGACTTTGGCTTTAATGCTGCTCCTCTTCATCATTGCTGTGTTGCATTTCCATCATTCTGCTGCTGGATTCACTGCAGGCTTTAACAAACACTCCTTTGGGTCCAGGCCCAGCCACGTGTTTGTAAGCTGCTGTGCTCCTCACAAATAAAGCCTGAAGCAGCTCAGACTGTTAGAAGCAGCACTGAGCCCTGTTACAGTTATAGTGTTAGAGCAACGGCTGCAGCCTACAGCATTTAAACTAGCTGACAGTAAACACATCAGTCCAGATGTTACCACATTACTTTGTGATGCTGAGAGTTAAAGGAGACTGGCTGATTAAAATCCCATTCCTTACATCACCGTCCTCTGCTCTGACTGCTTTCATTTAATCACAATCAGAATACTTTTTTGATCCCCAGGGGAAATTATTTAGGTTACAGTGCTGCAGCACAAACAGGAACAAAGACACAACACACTAAGTAAGAAATAGCACAATATACACAATATATACATGCATACATATGAGTCACTTATAAGTAACATGTGAGTGCTGGGGTCTATGACAGCAGGCAGGTCTGTATTTATGTCCAGGCTGACATGAACAGCTAGTAGTTCAGGGTTCAACACTCAGGAAAGTGTGTGACCTTCCACACTGACAGAAGATGCTAAACATGACTTTAAACTGTTGTTTGTTAAAGCCTCACAGATCTGAGAGCAGGGCTCAGTGGGTACATGAGCCTTTATACATGAAGGCTTTCTGTTTCCAGGAGAGGAAACATGTGATCCAGCTGTGTTTGGTCACATGGATCTGCTCTGCATGGATCACCTGACTAAAACATGTTGTTATTATTGTTCTTACAGTCTTAAATCGGTACATCAGGTGGGTCACATGACACCCGGGGGTGACAGCAGCATCTTTCCTCTTTAGAAAGCTGCTCTCTGTCCCAGGAGCTGTTGTCACAGTAACAGCAGGAACAGGAAGTCACATGCTCTCTGCTCTGTGATTGGCTGCTTCTTATCTCAGCTTCCTGCAGAGGGTGGGGTCTGCTGATAACGCACACCAACAGAAGTGTGACTTTCACTTCCTGTTTATTGCTGTTGTTCTTAAAGCTCTCAGACGATGCTGCAGCGCCCCCTGCTGACACAAACTCCTCCCTCTGTCTCAGAGGTCACAGGTCAGCCTGCTGCAGAGGGTCTTCATGGACTTCCTGTTACAGAGACGGGTCTCAGCGTCAACACTGGTTTCTGATTGGACGGTGTGGAAACCCAGCTTCCTCCAGCCGAGTGATGTGTGGATTCATCACTCTCTGTGGATCAGTGTAAGTCTGTGTGTGGGTCAGCTGCAGGACTTGTTTGACCTTTGACCCTGGAAGACAGAGCTGGTTACTGCTGTGTGACTCCTGCCGTCGCTCCACTTTAAATTTTACTTAAAATAAGTCCTGACATGGCCCCGCCCCCTCTGACCTGCTGCTCCTGGATGTGCTGAGGACACAGCGGAGGCTCAGAGGGGGCGGGGCTTTTCCCGTGGCGGTAACCAAACTGCATTAGGTCACTGCACTGCCAGTGTTTAACCACACCTCTTCTGACTGACCTTTGACCTCTGACATGTTGATTTGATCCTTATTTAATGACGTCTTTTATCTAGTGATTTAATTCTGTGTATTTATATGTGATGGTGTTCCTGAGTTCAGCCTCAGCTGATATCCACAGACGCTCCTATTGGCTGGTTTTAAAAACACATTTTTCCATTAAAGAGACTCTTTTAAAAACACGTCTGCCTGAAATTCACATTTCATTTATTTTGGGGGATTTTAACAGAGAGATAGAACTTTATGAATCCCTCATGTTTATCCTCCAGGACATCCAGTTTGTAGCAGCAGAACACCGACAAATCTTTACACAGCACAGAATTAGGATATCAAATAAAGGGGAATAAGAGAATATGAATATAAGCATAAATATGTACATATATACACAGACCTCACACAGAGACAGCAGCTACACTGTGTGTGGATGTGATCCAGTCACAGCTGTGGGTTTCAGTCAGTGTGTCTCTAACTTCATGGTCACATTTCAAAGCTTATTGCAGCCAGAAGATGTTCAAGTAAAAGATTTATTGCTGTACTCGTCTACCAGGATAACAGGAGGTTCATAAAGCTGTGTCATACTTCAGCTTTACATCATGCAGTAGTAGTTTATTAAACCCCCCAAAATATGACTATCCAGAGTTGGGACCAGGAAGGAGAGTTGCAGTCTTACACGCCTCTCTGCAGCTTCTCTCCTCCTGCTACCCCCCCAAAAACCCATCTCCATAGAGACTGTGTCAGCTTCCAAACAGACAAAAAACAAACTAAAAACCAGCAACAAACAACTTAAACATAAACAGTCACAAAGAAAGAACAATACAGTATCCACATCTGAACCAAAGAGTAAAACAGTGAAATGTGGATTATTAAACATTAGGTCTCTCTCCTCCAAGTCTCTGTTAGTACATGTTAGTAAAAACATTTCTGCATTTTACCCATATTTTATTTTTAACTCAAAATCAAAGATTCCAGATTCTCCTACATGTTGGTTTTGAATCAGATAGGACGACAGATTTCAGGTGGCCCTGTGTCTTTCTCTATTACATTTGCCACTGTGTAACTCAAAGTTATTTAAGGACTAGTTTATTTCAATGGATGAGTTTACTGACTGACGCGCAGAAGAAATAGTTCTTTATGGAGCCTAGATGGTGTGAATGATAAGACCAAAGACTGCAATATCTTGTACCAAAAATATATTGAATAAATGGAGGAAAGGGGAAATGGAACAAAATAATTAACACAACACACAACATAAATGCCCACAATTAAATAATAAATCAATGCTGTGATCTTTCTGTGCAAAAGTCCTTTTTGGTCCTCTTCTTTTTAAAGTTCACTTTTAAGGTATTCCTCCTTAGAGTCCAGCTTCATACAAATGGGGAAATATGTCCGTAATCCAAAGACGGCTAAGTGGGGGAAAGAGGGGAAACAAAGAATGGTCCTACCGGCTCGCCACTTCAATATGAAGAAGATTAATTCAAAGGGAGGGAACAAAACCTGACCTGTAGGTCAGAAAAACGTCCATTAGCACATCAAGTTCGATTCAGTTTATCGGTAAACAAATATATTTTTCTGCAAGCCTATGTAACAATGCAAATCATCATCAACCAATGTACAACAGTTAAATTATTAATTATCTTGGCTACGTAGCTTAATCTATACATTCCAGTAGCGTTCGCTACAAACAATACAAAAACAACAATAAAGGAAAACAGCTGTCTAACAGACAGCATAGCCGAATTCAAGGCAACACATAACAATAATCATTCAATCGCACTTTGTTTCAAAGTAAGCCCATTAAAGTGCTTAAGTAAATAAAAGTGTTCAAAAACAGCGGTTTTTGAGCCGGAGTTCTGCTCGCGGTGGGAACGCCGCCGCACAAAGTCATTTTTTAATCGCGCAAACGATCGACTGGTTACTGACAACCAAAAGGTTGTTTTTGGTAGATATTAAAGATCATGGGTGGGCGGGGCAAATGGAGCAGTTTTCTACAGTCGAGTAAAATTCCAGGAAAGAGCTGGGTGTGGCTTTCCTTTAAATCACATGATCAACAGCTTTAAGATGGAGGCAACTCGCTCAGTGTTTCCTGTTTCATTCTTAGACTGTGGCGATGGTAAGTAGCAGCTTTTCACTTGTTACCTGGCATCTTTTCAGCCACCAATGATAGTCATTGTATGTTATCAACATTTCACTAACTATGTTTTCTCTCATGTTTAAAATAGGCCGACCAAGAGCAAAATAGGTATGTCTGCAGACTCTGCTGTAGCCAAAGTTATCAGATCTCCTGTGTCTTTAAATCCCTAACTGCTCGATCATTATCATTTTAGAAGACAACAATTTCTCAAAGGAGGTTCAAAACTAATGCCTACAAGATTACCAAGAGGAGGGTTCGGGGCTCTTACATGACTCCGGGAAGTCAACACTTGGTGGATGAGGTGTGTTACCTTTGACACTTTTAAGACAGTCCTGTTTATCACTACTAACAATAAGCAAATATGTTTTCACTCAACAGATCCTTCACAGCATGTTGTTTCTGGGCAAAATCAACAACATCCCCTTTTCTCCAGAAGAAATCTTCCCTAATCCTTTTGTTTTGGGTTCTTTAATGAGAAGATATCCCAGGCCTTTAAAGTTGTATTCGACTCAGCTTCCCAGGCGAAGTCCCTTCTCCTGTGTGCTCGACATGGTAAGATAATTCTTCTCACATTGTCAGTCAATCTGACAAACTTCCAGTTTTTAGGAAAGTATAATGCAAAGTGCTTTTTTACTGAGAAATCCAAAGAAAATCCATACTGTACCTTATACTTCAACATATGCTTCTAGCTATGCTTCTCCACCAAACACAGAGACTGCAGGAGAGCTGGAGACTTGCTTCAGAATTTGTTAGTTCTAAATAATGTCTAACAGACTCATTATTGGAGATGCTTACAGTCTTCAAGGCGTATATGATGCTGTCACTGTGTAGCTGCTGGATCTGTTAAGTCAGCTCAAAGACTCTAAATTCAGCGTGTTTTGACAGCCCGGCATAGCAAAATAGAAAAAAAAAGGTCAATTAGCAAATTTAATTATAAATTAGTGAGAACAAAGATGGATTTTTGCTTATTGATTTAAAATTAAATAGATTTTTGTGACATGTTTCACCCCCTATCTTAAAATGTCTAAACCAAAAGCATCCAATGGTCCTGCATAGTTAAATAAGTCAAGCAGCGAAACAAACACGTTGATCAACTTTCTATGAAAAACAACTATATAATCAGGTGCAACACTTTGACCAGATCTGTAACTGTTTTCAGATCGTCCTGCAAAATAACTCAGAGAATGAAGAGCAAATAAAGCAGAGTCTGCAAGATCTCCTCACAGACTTGGACTTAGAAGAGAATAATAAAAAAACAGCTTTCGTCTCGTCCACCATCTGCATTTCTCAAAAATCCCAAACCAACAAATCAGAAAGGTACTGCGGAGTCTCCATGTCCACCAAAGGTCCTAACGCTGGGAAAATTATGATTGCTGCCTCCTGTCTTAGCAAATGGCATAAATATGTATCTGGTGCGGTGATGACCTATTATCCAAACACAGTCCAGAAAGATTACTTTGATGGAACAATTGAAGTACCTGGAAATATCAGGTGTGAGGCTTTTTGTCTCCGTGATGGTGCCAGAATGAAGCCTTGCAGATCATGTAAGAATTTGTTTGGCTTGAACACAGAAGACCTCAGAGAGTGGCCATATGGTAACTGTGCTGAAGCTGAGAGCCTGAGCAATTTGCTTGAAAATGAGAGAGAAGTTGAAACACATGTGGATGAATACTCAGCTGAAAAGGATAACAGGCAGAGAGCTGAGGATGAGGTTGGTAGGGTTCTTAGAACTGTGTTGCAAAGGATTCGGTTTAACTGGACAGGTGAATTTTACAACCCAGAACAAGAGTGAGATTTCATGAAATCATTTGCATTCATCATTCTGATAAATCAAAGATTCTCTGCTCTGACAGCATCTGTGTGGATTTTCTGTAATCACAGAGACGTGTATAAGCATGTTTACTTTCCATCTCCATGTAATTGTCACATTTAATAATTAAAACTGGCTTCTATGGGTTTTTGTTTGTTTGCTTACATATCTAGTGTTTAATGCAATATGAAGCATTATCAGACAGCATTTATTGGGAAGAATCCCATGTTTATACTGGTCTGTACCCAGGGTACACAGAAAATAAAAACATGTTTTCTTATTATGATCCCAACTATAATTTACTTAAGCAAAAGCACTACATGTGTAGTTATAATATTTATAGCAGTTACTGTTGAGCTTTAAATTTATCATCTTAAATGTTTATATGCTGATTATATTGCTTTATATAAGAAAGGCCTAACTCTGAGTACACTCTGTGCCAAAAAGTGCTGACAGGAAACTGCATGCTTTTGCAGAAACGTGCTTTTGCAGCTAGAAAGTGAAGCTGATATATATCAGTTTTAATTAGTTTTTACCAACTGCTTGCTAGGGCAATCCCACGAGTTTGGTGTTTTTGTATTGAACATGATTCCAAGTGCTTTCTATAACACATAGCAGAGGTGCCACAACAAAGACTGAGAAGAGGACAGGAAGAGACAGTAAAAGAGATGCACTCCTTCGCCATTCATGTTAAAGCGTTGCATAGCTTTAATTTTAGAGAGTGTTGCATAACTTTAGTCATTTTTCTACCACAGGTGAAGCCAAGAATTGTGAAGCTCTCTTTTGGCCAAATACCAGAATCTGTAAGAAGAAGAAAAAACAAACAATCAAATAGGTCATTATTAAGAGAACAACAATCTCTTGATGATTATCCACAGTGTCTTTGATAACTCTGAGATACAAACTGTCAAGGATATACACATCCCAGCAAACAATAGCTGTGTTTGACTAAAGCGATTAATAACAAGGACAGAGCTACAATCACTACAGTCAAACATAAAGGGCTTAATCCTGAATCCAAGTCTGAGCTGTGATGCCGTTGGTGCTGAAAGCTGCTCAGATCCTGAAGCTGCACGTTTTGTCTCTCTCTAACCAAACCAGCAGCAAAAGAAGACACATTTCGCTTGACATAAACATTGTCATGAATTCCCTCTTACTTTTGCTGGTTTGCTTCCACCACCATTAAAACACACACAGAAAAACAACACAGCACAGCTCTCTGCCTCTCTCAGTGTACTTTAAGAACACCGTTTCCCATCTCAAATCTCTGTTTTTGGCATTATTCGCTTGCTTGTTATGAAGCAGTCTACCGTTGTTTACAGCCATTTTTTTAATGACTTCCGACAAGACAGCCTGTTTTCTGCTGTTCAATACCAAATTTTATTTATTTTTTTAAAATTACGTGAAACTGCAAAATGCTCTGCTGTGTCTCTATTAAAACCTCTTATTAAAACCTCTGAATCACTTCAGCAGCATCAGCCAATGTACATTTGTTGAGTCGTGGTTCTCGTCTGCTTTTGTTCTACTGCAGAATAATATTTTTAAGGTTATCTACTGTAAAAAGCTAGGCCAGGAAAATCTGCTTCATGGTTTTGTGTTTTATCCTCAGTTACTTTGACACAAAAGCATCTGCTGTGATGCTCACACCTCTGATGAAGTTTCACAAGTGTCAGTACTGATAAATGATCAGAATTATAATGTTTCTGACTCTCTGAGTAAGAATTAAATGGAATCTAATTGGGACCTTGTGAATTGGAATTGAACAGGTTCTAGAAATCAGTGATGATACTCAGCTCCAATACCCACCTATGATATTAGGCTTACGAACGCTGACTGGGTTTCATTTACCAGCTTTTTATGTTCTTCCTGCAGTTTCCTCCCCACATCACTCATCTTAACTTTTTTCCAGTCCTCCTCAGTCTAAACAGAACACACAACAATACAAAGAAAAGCTCAGGTGATTGATCTCTAACACTAGGCATCCCCAGTCTTATTCTTAGCAGTCTAACTTCTCACCATATCTTTGAAGGCCTCTCCATTGTAGTAGCGCTTGGATGCTGGATACTCTATCGTTTTGTCACATAGTTCCAGGAAACTGGAAGCCACCAGATGCAGCTCCTCTCCGTCATAGCCGTACAGCTTTTTGTCCTCACACGTCATCAGCACAAGCTCGTCACATGGACATGAGGTGCCCTTTACCACACCAATAACCTGCATTTTTACAATCTCGGGAAGGTAGAATTTTCCCCAGGCGTTAACTTCATCATCATCCCCGTTGTATTTGGTGTTCTCAAGCTCTTCTATCCACAGGTCAGCACCACTTGGCTTCTTCAGGTGAACGCACATGCTTTTGTTTTTGGAAACAAAATCTTTCACCCATTTCAGGTACTTTTCACCTGGAAAGAAGCAGACAAGGAAATATGGATGAATGTAGAAGTGTTGGAAAAGACAAATAGCAAGGTTATCCTACAGCAGTTTGTGAAAATGTTGTATCTTGAAATAAGCAGGCAAAATGAGGATCTCACTTATCTCATATGTTCTGACTACCGACTTTCTTCAGTTAAAGGACAAAAAAAGGGCACACTGGAGGCTGACAGAGTGTGCAATGGTGGGAATCATTTTGCAGAACTCACTAAAGTTTGTTTCTCCTGGAACAAGCTTTTTACACTTCGGCAAATGAAAATACTGTGTTAAACTAAAAAAGAGCACCAGACCAAGGTCTACAGTACTAACAGAAAAGCATGCCGTTACCTGTTGCCTGTCGACACAGCTGCTGATCTTCCTCACCAAAAAAATGAGGATCCCTGAAAGGAATAGAAAGGTTATGTTAAAATGAATGACTGTCACGGTGATCATGGGAAGCTCCGAAATATCACAACAACAGCTACGAAATCACAAAATGCAGTGTGATGTCTGTAAGCACCAAACATGACATCTCTGCAAATTCATCTTGAAATATGTAGGTACCTCACACGTACAGCTGCAGCCATCTCAGCCATTTATCTCCTAGAAAAATATGTTATTGTTAAAACGGTTATGGAAAATCCAACTTGAGATGAAATCTACTTAAACAAGTTTGTGACTTTCAAAAACAAACAAAACATAAATTTTAAAAATCTTTGCTGTTAAAATAGAATTAATGTTGTCTGTAGCAACTAACCGGAAATATAATGGTCTTTATCGGTTATTTGCTTGCCACTCAGTATATTTATTCTAAGCCTAAACACTATGATAGTGTTGAGTTTAAAAACGAAACTAAGGTGAATGTGACAAACAAAGCGCCTTCTTGTTCTCTGTGATAATGTAAAGTTATTAATGAAAAAACAAACGAGTAAAAAACGGACTGGAAACATGTCTTCAATCAAAACTCGACAAAAACAAAGAAACAGCCTCACTTCTCTGCGACGCTCCCTAAAAATGACGTTACGTGTTACGTACCAGAGATTTCTATACAGCCCTTTATCAAGCCGAGAGAAAGTGACGCAAAACCCTCCAACTAATAATGACCAGAGATGGGCAGTAACGCGTTACTTGTAACGCGTTACTGTAATCTGATTACTTTTTTCAAGTAACGAGTAAAGTAAGGGATTACTATTGCAAAATCGGTAATTAGATTACCGTTACTTTCCCGTAGGAACGCTGCGTTACTGCGTTACTAAAACCGTGATCTTTTTTTGCGAGAATGTCTCATGACAGTGACGTAAGCAAGTGCGACGTTGGTGACAGCAGCTGTGTGCAGATCAACAATGGATCACATATCGAGTGCAGAGAGAGTATGAGCGTGCAGCGTTTAAAGCGTGGTAGTACTGACCTTACTTTGAGTTTGATTCCATAAAAAGTGACAAAAACATTAGTGTCCGCTGTGCGTGGGAAGAAAACTTATTTTTACAGCGAAAAAACCCCTAAACTTCCAACAAGCACCGAGTAGCTACGACGTAATGGGAAACTCACAGAGACACTCGCGCGGATTCTTCAACTGACCGCAGCACACCTGCACCAGGGTAACCCTCCGCCTACCCTGCTCCTGCTTTACAGGTGAAAATAGAGCAACAGGACTGCTGAGTCTTTGACTTTATTTATTTTCTGCTATGTTTTACTTGCATCTGTTTGAAAGAGTGAGTGAAAACACAAAAAATATTTTATTTTATGTGCTGGAATGTGTAGAAAATAGGTTTAAATGTTAAACTAATTTCTTCCAGTCAGAGAATGTTGCATATAATTAAATGTTTTGCTTGATGCATAAAGTTAAAAGATTAAAACTAATAAAACAAGTTAAAAAAAGAGACTTTTCCATTTGATTACATTTTGTATGATGGATTATGCAGAAAAAGTAGAATTGGGCTGAAAGATCTATCGCTTTATCACCTCTTCAGGTTGTAAATCGTGTTTTTAAAAAGTAACTAAGTAACTAAGTAACTAAGTAATTAATTACTTTTGAAAATAAGTAATCAGTAAAGTAACGGGATTACTTTTTTGGGGGAGTAATCAGTAATTAGTTACTGATTACTTTTTTCAAGTAACTTGACCAACACTAATAACGACTAGCAGAGAGGCTCAGCTGAGTGTAGTTACCTGGTTTGCAGACGCATACAGACGTTTCCTGTCCTCTCGGACGCAGCTGTGATAGAACATGTGGTGCATTACCGCCACCAACTGGCTTGGAGTGAGGACCGGAAATCGCTCATGCCAAATCAAAAAAAAAAAAACCATAAAGAAAGATTAAGTGAAGAGATAAATGAATACATTAAATCAAGAAGAAAAAAACCCACCACCGGACATATACATCCTCATATCCTTCTGTACAAATGAGTTTGTTTTAGAAACTGAAAAAAGCCACAAAACCTTCACATCTAGAAATCCTTTGCAGTAAAACTTGTTTTTTGGCAGGTTCCACAGGTTTTGAATCAGTTTTCTTCTTTATTCCTGATCATTTTGACAATGAAAAAGAACATGTTCTATAGGGCTTTGGAGTTGACGTCACGCCGCAATGCATTGTGGGAGCGCGGCACCATTTTCGAGGTCTACGAATCAAAACAAACACACTGTGTTGGAACGACGATTACAAGATGCTTAAAAGCAGCTCAAAAGAGAATGGACTGTATAGAGACCGATTGCGTCCAGAGGCGAAGCGGCGGTACTTGCAGAAAATAGCGTGCAGTGGAAATGTGGACCCGTATGAAATACGGCCGTGGAGTAGAAACCCTGAAGACGTAGCCTGATATATTTTCGTACCTTATCTGTGGAGTCAGCGCGTACAAGTCGTCATTCAAACAAAGGTAAGTCAGCTCGAGTACTGCGTGTGAAATGCGTTTGATTTCCCTGCAAACATTCACATTAGTGCAGCATAAATTCATTCATGAGGGGAAATTACAGTGAGAACATGTGGAGGCTGTTAGAGGGAGAAGATAGTGAGTTCAGTGCAGGGCTGTGCAGAGAGGTTTAAAGGGGCGGGTGCTCAAAGTTAAAAAGGGGCACATTGAACCAGGCTGAATAACAACAACACACATTCATCAAGAATCTAATATGGGAAGGGCAGGGCTGTGTTGGTCTGAGACTGTAGACATTAGAAAGTCCACAGGAGAGATGGTAGCTGATTAAACAAGTGTCATGAGATAATAACAAAATGCAAAGATTGGTGACAGCGCTTGGAACCATAAGGCAACAAAAAACTATGTATGTAAAAAAAAAAAAAAAAAAAAAAAAAAAAAAAAATATATATATATATATATATATATATATATATATATACAGTGGGGCAAAAAAGTATTTAGTCAGCCACCGATTGTGCAAGTTCCCCCACTTAAAATGATGACAGAGGTCAGTAATTTGCACCAGAGGTACACTTCAACTGTGAGAGACAGAATGTGAAAAAAAAATCCATGAATCCACATGGTAGGATTTGTAAAGAATTTATTCGTAAATCAGGGTGGAAAATAAGTATTTGGTCACCTCAAACAAGGAAAATCTCTGGCTCTCACAGACCTGTAACGTCTTCTGTAAGAAGCTTTTCTGTCCCCCACTCGTTACCTGTATGAATGGCACCTGTTTGAACTCATCATCTGTATAAAAGACACCTGTCCACAGCCTCAAACAGTCAGACTCCAAACGCCGCCATGGCCAAGACCAAAGAGCTTTCGAAGGACACCAGGAAAAGTTTTGTAGACCTGCACCAGACTGGGAAGAGTGAATCTACAATAGGCAAGCAGCTTGGTGTGAAGAAATCAACTGTGGGAGCAATCATCAGAAAATGGAAGACATACAAGACCACTGATAATCTCCCTCGATCTGGGGCTCCACGCAAGATCTCATCCCGTGGGGTCAAAATGATCATGAGAACGGTGAGCAAAGATCCCAGAACCACACGGGGGGACCTGGTGAATGACCTGCAGAGAGCTGGGACCAAAGTAACAAAGGTCACCATCAGTAACACACTACAACGGCAGGGAATCAAATCCCGCAGTGCCAGACGTGTTCCGCTGCTGAAGCCAGTGCATGTCCAGGCCCGTCTGAAGTTTGCCAGAGAGCACATGGATGATACAGCAGAGGATTGGGAGAATGTCATGTGGTCAGATGAAACCAAAGTAGAACTTTTTGGTATTTTGGTATCCTGTGTTTGTTGTTGAAGACTTCTTCAGCTTCTTCTCAAGGACATCAGCTGCTTGTTTGGCAGCAGAGGCAGTTAAGAAGCTTCCTGAAAAACACTGAACAGTGAGTTCACTGTGGCATATGACAGATTCAGCTTTCTGTGTGCAAATGTGTCTGTGTCGACCTTTCAAATGCTGTTGAATCCAAAACATCAGCGGCTCCTCGGCTGCTCACTTCATGCACTTCTGTCTGTGTGACAGTCCAATGACATCACAGCTGTTTCCAGCCCCAGTGTCTCAGGACTGGACACCTTTAAACATGTCGAGGATCAAACAGCGTCCAGCTAAACACACATGAAACTATCAGAGCTGACAATCATTCCAATAACATCTAATGGTTCATGTATGTAGACACAGGACTACAAGGAAATGGCTCTCAGCATCTGGCTGTGGGAACACATGAGTCCCTGTTTGTGTTCAGATTGTGTGCATGTTTTAGACGTGTGTCACATGTAGAAACACAACAATCCCACAATGACACACAGATGTGTTTGACACAGCTGTGCAGCTGTAAGTTGTTTCTAATGATTCATTGAAGCTCTTCTAACATTCTGGAGACGATCAGTACATGAATCTGTTCAACACGACAACAATTTGACTTCAGTGTGAACGTTTGCATTAAATAACCTTCTTCATCCAGCTGACAGCATCTTCATCCTATGATGTGAACAGTTCCTCCTGTTGATGACAAACCTCTGACAGGATCTGCTTGAGGAGCTTTTTCATGTGCAGCTCTCTGAGCTCAGGGCTGAGCTGCTGTTTCATCTTTAAGAGCTGCTGCCTCCTCGCCGGACTTGTTCTCCTCTTCTTCTCCTAATGACACCATTTCTGCTTCATATTAAATTCAATAAAGATGCTGACATGTATCTGTAGCAACAACATCATTGAATCTAGAACAACTGGAGCCAAACCAGTGGCTCTGCTGGGATCACTGGTGAGCCAACACTTCCTTGTTGATGCAGATTTCAGGGCTTCCTTTTGCTCCTCCGTTATAACTGTTCTCTCTTCTCAACACATGATGACACAAAGGAATCAGCAGTGACAAAGATGATGCTGAAGAGAAGCACACACTTCACACATATAACAGAGCAGTGCAGTTACACACACCTCTGCTCGACATCAGGCCTCAAACAAAGACACAAAACACTAACTTGACTCTAAACAGAAGAAACGAGCAGCTGTTTCTGTTCTGTGCTTATTTATATTTGACACACATGCTTCTCTTTGTGCAAACACACATCGCACTATAAGGGTAACCTCGCACACAATGATTGGACAGCACAGTGATGATGCTGGGAGATCCTATACGCAGCAACACAGAAACACTGAGAACTTTAAACAATGATGGAAAGTGTTATAAATGACTTGTTGGCCTCTGATCTGTCACAAACAGCTGAAACGTGTCTCTCATGAGTCACATGAAGGTTTTTGACAGAAAGGACAAAAAGTAGCTGCAGTCAGTTTGTGTCATTTTTATATTTATTCATCTGGGAGAAAAATCTGAGGGACATTAAAATGTGTTTTCAACAGAGACAAGAACATGAATATAACAGAACAGGTAAATGAACATGTTTCAAGTAAACAGCTGGACTGATCAGGTCCAAACACAGAGTGATAAACTTGTCAAACAGCTGTCATATCTTTATATAGAAGCTCTTTATAAATGCTGCTCACTGCAGTCTGTTTACTAATAATGTCAAAGTGTTAGAAACACAGAAACATCAGAATGGTCTTTGTTCACAGAAACCTGTCTGGGATCCTTTGTTGTTCTTTTGATGCAGAGTTACATTATAAATATAAAGAGTTATTTCAGAGTCTCATCAGTTTTCCTGCATGTCTTTATTTAACACATCAGCAGGGCTGAAGCTCTCATGTTAAACACACACTGATCTATGGACACGTTCATGTGTTTCTAACAGAACCAGGCTGTTATCAGCCTGCACTAACATTATGTCACACACACTGAATGTAACAGTGACAGTTTACATCATCACACAATCAGCTGTGATTGTTTCACTGTCATCAAACGAGTCAACAGGAAGTAGAATCAATAGAAACCAATCATTTACTGACAGCATGTCTGATGGAAATAAGTGCAGATTATGTATGAAGTCTAACTGCACACAGTAACTGTGTTACAATAAGGACTTAACAGCGCCCTCTGCTGGAGTGTTTCAGTACTGCGTTAACTAGAATACACCACCACCTCCTCACACCACCTGCTACAGCTCTACTCTTCTATGACTACAGTCATCCACAGCACTGATGTGAGGTCACATGGTTCATATGTAAGGAGCACAGCTGACCTCAGGTCAGTTTAATGACTGTGAGCAGCAGCTGTGTTATTGTCACTGTGACAGGGAGACACTCTCAGACACAGCACTCATGTCAGCTTGTTCTCATGCAGGAGGATCAGGAGCTCCATGTTTGTCTTTCTGTTTGAATCATGATGTGTTTGTGCCATCAGAGTCTGTCATGAGTACTCAGGGTTTCACAGCAGCTCTTCTGGATGCTGACGAGGACTCCAACCTCATGTTTCACCTCTCTGAGCTTCTGATGTCTGTGAACACTCGTGTTTCTTCTCTGGGCTCATCTGGACAAAAACACCTTTCTGTGTTTGGCTGCAGCCTCATTCTGACTGACAGGAAGTGTGTTATCCATGAGCTGCACTTCTGTGAGGAAGTTTCCTGCTGTGTTTCCTGTCTGTGGACAAACACGAGTGTTCCAGCTGAGGACTTGGTTCCTTCCACCTGTCCATACAGGACATCACGCTGTCTGCAGCTCTGTAAATGCAGCTCCAGGTCCTTCCACGTGCTGCTCTGTATTTGTGCAGTTTGTAGTGTGTCCTGGGAAACGTAGCACACATGGTGTTCTTCTGCTGTTTCCTCCTTTCACTGAGTGTGAAACACTGACGCTGTGCTGTTGTTCACAGAGGGGAGCTGATTCTAGCTGCAGCTGGACTCTGTCATCTAACTGAATGTGTTGGTGCTGATCACGGGGCTCTGAGGGGGGAGCAGCAGGAGGACTCTGGATGCTGACGTCAGTGTATCTGTGGAAGCTCCCACAGCGTGTCTGTCATTCAATATTGTGCTGTATATTGTATCTATGCAAAGATGAACAGACTGTGTGTTCACTGGTCTCTGTGCTGCAGCTCTGATGTCATCATCACTCCCTCCTCCACCCTCAGCAGTCCCAGCATGCTGCTGTGGTGCACCCCACCCTCACTCTACACCTGAGCCACAGACCACACCCTCCACCTCAATATACACCACAGTTTTCTCTGCTGTGGAAATGAGATCAGGAGGAAATCATCATTATTATTATTTAATAAACGCTCACATTAATGTGGGCTTATTTGTTTCATATTAGAAACATTAGTTGAGTGTTTTTAGTATAAAATGGTCAAAGTCCCTCTTTTTGCTCCTCCCCTCACCTGTGGATGGGCGGTGCTGTTACCGTGGTGACAGCTTGGATGTGTTTCAGTCCTGCCTGGTTATCACTGCAGGAATCTTTCACATTTATTACAGGTAATAACTCTGATTTTTCTGTGTATTATGAACCAAATGTATCCTGATACACACAGAGATGGATGAGCAGAGGTTGTTTTTGCAGTTTATGTAGTTACTATGGACTTAATGCATACATATTATTAAAATTAGGGCTATAACAGTTGTATTGATGTATAGCAACTTGAAATGCTCCCACAAATGGCTCCACAGCATGTAAACATATAACAAAAGCTCTGGCGGACTTGGTTCTGTGGTCAGTCTTAAAGGGTGAAGTTAAACTCTGTAATCTTCACTGTGTCACAGAGTTCAGTGAGTCCCGTTATTCACAGTATCAATCAGATCATCAGAGAACAGCTGATCAGCAATCAGTGGTGCCAACAGCGCCTCCTGTGGTGAGAGGATGCAATAATGCAATGTAGCATTTTTCCACTCAACACTTGCAGTCATGGAAACTGTCTGTTGGATCTGTGTGACGTTGCTTTCTTGGTTAGAGTTCCTCACAAATGTCCAGATGATTCTTCTAATGAGGCGTCGACCATGTTTGCAGCTCTTTGGAAGAAAACGTCGCCCTTTGCCATCCTTACTTTTCTTTGACTTCTTCAAATGCAGCTGAACTCCAGCTGGTATTTTCTTGGACTTTGCAGCTGTTTCTGGTCATCAGTTCATTCCTGCAAACCTCTGAAGCTGAACAACAATGATGCTGCATTGCTGGCTGATCCCAAAAGGTTGATTCTGTTCATCTGGACGTTTTCAGAAACGTTTGCTCACTGATCAGGTGACTTCTTCAGTCTCAGCTGACTGCAGCTTTACAAGCTTACAAACAGCACATTTGCACAATGACTGAAAGCAGCAGCACCTGATATATATGATACTAATATAATACATATACATATATAATCCATACTAATGATGAAGGAACTGAGCTCACAGTCCATTGTTCATTCAGTGAACTACTCAGTTTATTTTGGGCCTCAGAAATGCTCACTCTGTTTGTACATCACTGTCAGCAATAGACTCATTCTGCTGTGTGGACAGGAACACATGTGACATCACTTCCTGTTTGTTTGTGACTGAAGAGGAAGAAGTTTACAAGGAATCATTTAGAAGAGTTTCAAACATCAACTGATTGAATCCATGAATCTGAAAACGTGTTTGTGAGTGAAAGAGACAGACATGTACAGACTGAACTATCTGTTCAACAGTCAGAGTGTTTCTGTAACAGGAGACACTCTGTACACTCCACTCAGCACAGGGACACTGAGGAACCACGAGACCTGAACATAAACCCAGGATAAAGAGTTTGAGTGAATGTGGTGTTGAAGGTGTGGAGGTGGATCAGAGTGTCAGAGGAGACTCTGTAGAAGGACAGAGTGCCAGCAGGACAGTCCACATACACTGCTGCTCTGTTAGAGACAGAGGAGGAGGAGGAGGAGGAGATGGATGTTTGTCTCTTATTGTGACAGACATAACCAGGACCATCATCAGAGCAGCACAGACTCCAGGACTGATCATTGAGTCCAAACCAACAGTCAGCACTGTATCCTTTCCTTCTGATGCTTCTGTAACTCACTGATATAAAAACGTCTCCTCTCCACTCGACCTCCCAGTAACAGCGACCAGTCAGACCATTTCTACACAGCAGCTGTTCATAAACATCAAATCTGTCTGGATGATCAGGATATGACTGAACCTCCTCCACACGTGTCACCTTCCTGTTGTTGTCAGACAGTTGGAGCTTTGTGTTCACTGTGTTTGTGTCGATTGTGAGTTGACAGGAATCTGATGGAGAGAACAAACACAATCCAGCTGCAGTTATTGATCCATCATCTGTTCATTGATTGACACTTTGATGATGACTCCTGACATGATGAAGATGGTTGAATGTGTGCTGCTTTGTTTTCATGAATCCCATTAAAAACACACTTACACTTCCTCAGACCTGGTCTCAACCATCGGACTCCAGCAGGCTCCACCCTGAAAGGAGGAGGGGGGTCAGAGCAGCACAGTCAGCATGCACACATGGACATTACATGGCTCTCACACACACACTGTTACACACTGAGCTCAAAGCTCGGCTCCACTGTTTTATTCAAAGAAATCTACATTTATTTATCAGCACATTTAAAAACAGCTTGAGCCAAAGTGCTGCACAGAGTAGAGAGAAAATAGGAAACATACACAGTAATGACTATAAAGACTGGTCAGGATTGAAAGCTACAGAGTACAAATGTGTTTCCAACCGGCTTTTAAAAATGTCCAGTGTTGGTGACGACCTGATGTGAAGGGCGACTGTTCCAGAGTTTGGCTGCAGCCATCGATAAAGCTCACCTCTGTTTTTACGTCTAGTTCTGGTCAGAAGCTGCTTATCTGCAGACCTGAGGGCTCCACTTGGATTCTTTTGTTAAAGAGAGATAAGATGGAGCCAATCCATTCACAGATTTAAAGACAACCAGATCTGGAAGTGGATTCTACCACGTACTGGTAACCAGTGGAAAAAGCTGGTGATGGGTCGTCTAGCACAGACCCACCGCTGGAACCAGACAATTGATGAGGGAGAGAACTGTGACAGCGCCGTTCCTTCACTTGACCTCAGTCGCTCTCGTCTGCTCCCTCGTAACACTGCTCTTTATTGAGCTTACATGAATATGCACAAGTTCATTATGACGTCTTACACAGGTATGAACAAAGAGTACCAGTCTGTGCATAGTGTGTGTGTGTGTGTGTGTGTGTGTGTGTGTGTGTGTGTGTGTGTGTGTGTGTGTGTGTGTGTGTTCCAGATGTGACCCTGTGACCCCAAAGCTGGTGCTAAGAGTCCAGCGGTCCCCCTAACAAAGGGCTCTTATACTTAACCAGACACAGAGTAGGTGTCCTCCTACACCAGGGGTCTCAAACTCGTGGCCCGCGGGCCAATTGCGGCCCGCAGGACGATAGTTTTTGGCCCCACCTTAATATGAAAATGTAATGTTAGTTTGATAATGTATGACACTTTACAGTGTTGTGGGCGGAGCTGAATTAACCCACCAATCAGGGTGGGATATGGATCTCAGGGGACACCAGCCGGGCTTGATGCAAGCAGGGAAACATTTCTCAATGAGTCAAAGTTCCAGCAGCGTTGCCCTGGAGTGTTTCTTTCTTTCCTGTGCCTGGCTGGCTTCCTCCTTTCTATTGGGCAAACGCCGACATTCGCCCCAGCGCGCTGCGTTCACAACACTTCAAAAAAAGTTGTTTTTTTAAGTTGCTGCCCAGCGGGACATTATACGTATATAGATTTATACACACGTCAGTGGGATTTAAAGTTATTTTTCCACAGAGAGAGATCTCATATTAACTCTCACAGTGATGCGTAGGCGGCGGGATAAAAGAAAAGTCATGAACTCAATGCAGCCCAATTTAGTCTGCAGTCACATAGCGACACCTGTTCATCGGCAACAACAGTCCCCGGTAACCCGGACTAATTATAGGGTCGCACCGTAATTTGTGGCTCGATGTTTTTATTTGCATCACTGCATTTGCATTGCAGCAAACATGAACATTACATATATTTCAATATAATGTAAAAGCAGTCAAAACAACTAACATCAGAAACAGCTGATGTTATTTGTTATATGTCACGGTGTCATTTCCGCTTCTTTCTCCTGTAACAACAGCCCGGCGCCGTGAGCAGTCGCCTTTTTTGCGCTCGCTATCCCTGCACTTTCTACCATCTGCAAACGCCACGGTGTTCGTGTCGTCATGAAAGACATGAACATCGAGCGTAAAAACAAAGGAGACTGCTACCGGCTTTTTATCTGCCGATCGCCGTGCTACGGTTGCAAGAAAAAGAAGCAGAAATGACGTTCTCTACGCGTTGAGACGTTCCCCGTCCGTCGGCTAAACGCTTGATTGAAACTTCAATGCGACAGTGACACCAAGTAGAATTATAAATGTCACATAGCCCCAAACATGTCTTTTTCAAAGCCTGCGGTGAAGAGAAAGGTTGGTGATGAGCACCGACAATTTCAGGAAAAGTGGGAAATGCAATATTTCTTTGTTGAGCACAGGGGCACCCCGACCTGTCTTATTTGCACAGAGAAAGTTGCGCTGCACAAGGAATACAATTTGAAACGTCATTACACAACTAGACATGCTGAGCTGGATGCAAAATACCAGGGAGACGAGAGAGCGAACTGGGTTGCCAGTCTTAAAACAGATCTACTGAGGCAGCAAGATTTCTCCAAGAAAGCAACCAAAGAGAATAATGCAGCAGTCGGAGCCACGTGGTTAGTGAGATGATTGCTAAAGCAGGGAAGCCATTCACAGAAGGTGCATTTGTCTAAAAGTGCATATTGCAGGCTGCAAATATAGTCTGTCCGGGAAAGAAAGGTCAGTTTAGCAACATCAGCCTTTCTGCCAACACCGCAGCAGATCGCATTTCTGACCTGTCAAGTGACATTTCTGACCAACTGTGTGAGAAAGCCAAATGTTTCAGTGTATACTCAGTCGCTCTTGATGAGACCACAGACATCACCGACACTGCCCAGCTCCCAATGTATGTCCGTGGTGTTGATGACAGTTTTGAAGTGATGGAGGAGCTGCTCACAGTAATTCCAATGCATGGCCAGACCACCGCTCAGCAGATATTTACAAGCTGTGTGATGCCATTGAGAATGTTGGTTTGCCATGGAAGAGGTTTGTTGGAATAACAACAGATGGAGCGCCATCAATGACAGGGAGGAAACATGGACTGGTGGCACAAAACAAACTGGAAGAGGAAGGCGTGGAGGAGGCCATTGCTCTGCACTGCATCATCCATCAGCAGGTCCTTTGCAGCAAATGCCTGAAGTTTGACAATGTGATGTCTATTGTTGTGAAATGCATCAACCAAATCAGATCCAGGGGCTTAAAGCACCGAAGGTTCTGAGCTTTTTTAGAGGAAATGGAGTCAGAATATGGGGATGTGCTCGACTTCACTGAGGTACGTTGGCTCAGCAGGGGAAATGTATTAAAGAGACTTTTTGAGTTGAGAGCAGAAGTGAAGCCTTCATGGAGAAGGATGGAGTTAGTGTTCCTGTGCTAACTGATCCCAAATGGCTCATGGACTCAGCTTTTCTTGTTGATATGACACATGAGCTTAATGTACTGAACAAGACGTTACAAGGCCAGGGGCAACTTGTCAGTGCTGCCTATGACAACGTGAGAGCATTCTCCACAAAACTGGCGCTCTGGAAAGCTCAGCTCTCTCAGACAAACCTTTGCCATTTCCCAGCATGCAAGGCACTCCTGGATGCAGGCACACCATTCAGTGCTGACGAGTATGTTGATGTCATTTTGATGCTACAGGAGGAATTTGATCACAGATTTGCTGACTTCAAGACACACAGAGCCACCTTTCACATTTTTGCGGACCCCGTCTCCTTTGATGTGCAAGATGCCCCTTCTGTGCTTCAAATGGAGCTCATTGAGCTGCAGTGCAACTCTGAACTCAAAGCAAAGTTCAGGGAGGTGAGTGGAAAAGCAGACAAGCTTGGACAATCTTTGAGAGAATTGAGCCCTAGTTTCCCTCGGCTTTCCCGAATGTTCAAACGGACCATGTGCCTTTTTGGTAGCACATACTTGTGCCAAAAGCTCTTCTCCACTTTGAACTTCAATAAGTCCAAGTACAGGTCCAGACTTACGGATGATCATCTTCAAGACATACTGAGGGTCGCAACTGCTTCCTCCCTCAGGCCAAATCTGGCTCGGCTATGCGAGAGGAAACGCTGCCAGGTCTCTAGCAGCAAGGAGTAGGCAAGAGAAGCCATGTTCAGAAGAACAGTTCATTTTCTACAGTGTTCCATTCATGTTCAGAAGAAGGTTATAGAACTGTTAATACAGACATTTCAATCTAAATACAGCAGATATAGAAGACTGAAAAATATCTTATTATTGTTTTATTTATGTATTACAGATTGATTTATTTTCTTATTAATTCTTAATTTGTTTATTTATTTTTCATATTTTGTGTTAAAAAATAAAAATAAAGAGATTTGAGAAGATTGGAATTTTTTAACCATGCCTTTCTTGTGGAAAACCTAATGCGGCCCAGCCTCACCCAGACTCTGCCTGCAGCGGCCCCCAGCTAAATTGAGTTTGAGACCCCTGTCCTACACCATAAATCAGTAAGAGAGGGTACGACCTCTCTCATGGCCCCAAGTGGTGTGTGCATGCCAGAGCACTCTGGAAGGCACACAGAGTCTTTACAGACTACTAAGGATCAAACCTCTATCATTATGCAATCGATTATAAAACTCTAAGCATATATGAGTAAATATTTCTAAGCATCAATCAACAATATAAACCTTACAGCTGGTTTTAATAACAGAATTCATTTGTTTCTCAAACGAGAAAGAGCTATCGAGAAACACTCCTAAATCTTTAGTTCTGAACTTTTCCAGTGGGCCAAGGTCAACATTATTAGATAATGCTAATTCTTTTCCCTTACATTATAACAATGTGAGGAGTTAATGCTAAGTATACTGCCATTAGCGGCTAATTCTAATTAGGGGTGAATAATTATTAGTAGCTAATGCTAATATCTTTTTCTCTTCCCTTTTAACAATGTGAACAACTAGTGCTAGGTAGGCTGATGCTAGCAGCTAATGCTAATTTGACGTGAATTAGCATTATATTAGTGAGGAGTTAATGCTAAGTAGGCTGCCATTAGTGGCTAATGCTAATTTTAGATGAAAAAGCATTAGCAGCTAATGCTCATATTGTTTTCCTTTGCTTTGTAAGAATGACAGCAGCTAATGATACGAAGTCTACCATTATTAACAATTGTTAATTTGATGTAAATTAGCATTATCTGATAATGGTAACCCTTTTCCCCTGCATTATAACTATGTCAGGAGTTAATGCTAACTAGGCTTCCATTAGGGGCTAACTCTAATTAGGTGAATAATTATTAGCAGCTAATGCTAATATTGTTTTCCCTTCCCTTTTAACAATGTGAGCAGCTAATTCTAATTTGATGTGAATTAGCATTACATTAGTGAGCAGTTAATGCTAAGTAGGCTGCCATTATTAACTAATGCTACTTTGACGTGAATTAGCATTATGTGCTAATACTAATACTGTTTTCCCTTACTTTTTAACAATGTGAGCGGCTAATTCTAAGTACGCTCTTGTAAATAGCTAATTCTAATTTAGTGTGAATTAGCATTATTCAATAATGCTAACACTGTTTTCTCTTACTTATTAAAAATGATAGTAGCTAATACTAATACTCTTTTCCGTTGGGTAACAACGATGTGAGGAGTTAATGCTAAGTAGGCTGCTTTTAGAGGCTTATTCTAATTAGGGCTGAATAATTATTAGTAGCTAATGCTAATACCGTTTTCTCTTTCCTTATAACAATATGAGCAGCTAATGCTAATTTGATGTGAATTAGCATTATATTAGTGAGGAGTTAATGCTAAGTAGGCTACCATTAGCAGCTAAAGCTAATTTGAGGTGAATAAGCATTAGTAGCTAACGCTAATACCCTTTTCCCTTGTGTTATAATGATGTGAGACGTTAATGCTAAATAGGCTTCCATGAGTGACTCCTTTCCCTTGCATTATAAAGATGTGAAGAGTTTATGCTAAGTAAGCTGCCATTAGCAGCTAATGCTAATACTGTTTTCCCTTTCTTTATACAACTTGAGCAGCTATTGCTAAGTAGGCCACTTTTCTCTGCTAAGGATTTGTGTGACCATGATGGAAACTCTGATAAGCTAATGCTACTAAGCTAATGCTGTTTATGGGCCCTGTTAGAATCAATATTTCAATCTCATTCTGTTGTTTGAGAACAATAACAGAAAAATGTGCACTTGAGAACAAATTTATTGTGACTTCAGCTGTGAATGTACAGTTTGTCATTATTTAAGCTTCCATTTCCAAATGTTAGCTGACACTTTATTAGGTACACTGGTATCTATATCAGGTACACCTGTGACCTAAATGTTCCTGCAAACAGACTCCTTGGAGACCCCTACATAAATATCCATGAACTATCCAGCTAGACTAGTGTGTCTGTCCCTGAAAATATTCCTGCATGTGTGATTGTTCATGTGTCATCTGCAGGAAACAAACAGGAAGTGAGTGAAAGACACGGGAAATGTTTCCAGCTCTTCCTCCTCTATCAGATTTTCTCTCCATACCTGAGAGTGTCCAGTCTCCAGCCTGGATCCTTCAGTCCAGCCGACAGCAGCTTCATTCCTGAGGGACCTAGATGATTGTAGCTCAGGTCCAGCTCTCTCAGATGGGAGGGGTTGGAGCTCAGAGCTGAGGCCAGAGAAGTACAGCCTTCCTCTGTGATCAGACATCCTGACAGACTGCAGACACACAAAAAAACAATCTATCTGTCAACAGTTGTTTTCTCTTTGTCACAATAACATCTATCCATTTACATCCATTCAATGTAACTTTATTTATAAGTGACAATACCCAACAGACAACAACAGTCATCTGAAGCTGTTTAACAGTGTAAGGTAACCGCCTCCACTGTGAGCAGCACTTGGTGATGGTGGGAAGAAGAACTCCCTTTGACACAAAGATCCTCCCAGTGAAAACAGGCTCCAGGAGGAGCATCTACCATGACTGGTTGCAGGGTGAGGGGAAAGAGAAGAGATGAGCTCAGAGAGACAAGAACAAAACAGAGAGACAAAAGTTAAGGACATGCAGTAGTGACATATAAAAGCATCAGGAGTGAAAAGAGGGGAGAAGAAAGCAGAGCATCATGGGAAGTCCACCAACAGCCCGAGCCTATAGCAGCATAACTAAGGGATGGTTCAGGGTCACCTGATCCAGCTCGAACTATAAGCTTTATCAAAAAGGAAAGTTTGAAGCTGATCTTCAAAGTAGAGAGGGTGTCTGTCTCCTGAACTCAAACTGGGAGCTGCTTCCACACCCAGTCCAACATAGCCAGGCTTTCTTTGCTGCTTTGACAAAACCTCAAATCCCAGTCAGAGATGGTGAGCATCATCACAGTGATGATCATTTCTCTGTAACCCAGGCTTTCTGCTTCAGGATCTGTGCACGCTCACAGAACAAGGAGACCTTTAAACATCATTTCACTAAATGGATGGACTGAGCTCAGCCTACAGATGAACTGGTGCCAGAGATCATAAAGAACATCAAACAGTCAAATTCAACACTTTTAATGGAAATATGAGATTAATGCTGCAGACAATCATGAACCTGCTGAATTCATGAACATCAAGAATGCAGCGAGTGGTAAAATAAAGATTTGACCTCAGTGTGCTCAGTGTTCCTGTCTATTCCTAACATATTCCTAACATGATAGCTGCACTTTAGAGCTCTAAAACTGGAACTGACACATGTTTAAACTCTACATGTTACTCAGTACATTCAGTTCTGACACTCGCCCACAGTCCAACAAAGGAAACATGGAGATCACATCAGTTTGTCACCAAAGTCTAATTATTAGGGCAACTTAACCTGTTATTATCTCGTTAACTCATTAACTGATTAACGTCAGCAATTATTTTAATCACAGTTTTTAAAATCATGATTATTGTGAAAGTGCTCACTGGCTCTGAATATAAAAGCCATGGGTCACAGGAGGGATGTTGATCAGTGCTGGCTTGAAATGGGCGTCATTATGCGTCTCAGCCAATGGGAGCATTGAGGGTGGGCCTAATACTACTGCAGCGCTCACATGACCCAGGACAGAAAGAAAGGGGCGGGGACAGAAACATGGAGACAGGTACAGATCTTTGACATGTTCATTTTAAACTGTTCCAGGAGGCAGTGTTGATACAACTAAAGTTATCTGTTGTTGAAGAAGTCTGTCTGAGGAACGTTCTTAGGATCAACAAATGACAGCATGTATGAGCCTCAAGACGCAGCATCACAAGAAGAACACATGAGCTGTAGAAAAAGGAGAGACTACGAAAGCCACGGCGTTACAACATGAACATGCTTGATCAGAGTGTGATTGTGAACAGGAGGAAGACTCAGCTGAGAACAGTGTGGTGGATACAGAGCAGAGCCCACCATCAGTACAGAGGCCTGTCCATTAGAGTGCTGCTCCAACATGCAGCACATGTACTTGGCCACAGCTGCAACATCTGTACCTGTGAAAGCTTCTTCTCTGTTGCTGCTCATATTGTGCAGAAGAAGAGAGTTTCTTTATCATCAGAAAATGTCAATGAGCTTGTGAGTCTCAGCAGCTGGCTCGGTGCAGAGGAGGAAGAACATGTCAGTCAGAGGAAGATAAATGCAGTTCATGTTGTCAACTCAACCTGGACTGTTGAAAGAGTTTTTCTTTGTCTGGTTTCTGACTGAGATTCTCCAAAGGAAATCCAGCACAAACACACACTTCACACACTCAAAGTCCTGCACAGTAAATGAGCTGATGAGCGTTTGTGCTGCTGTCTGATAACAGAACAATAGTTCTGCTGCTTCCTGTTCTGCAAACACACATTTATAAATGTTCACTTGCTGTTGATCAAAGGTATGTTGGTGGCTCTGGACGCTGAGGGAACGTTGTAAAAAACTAGATCAAATGTTAACGTCCTGGCAGAGGCAAAGAACTTTGATTTGATATTTGATTAGATTCATGTTTCAGCTCAGACTGACAGAAATATTTGAACTGCTGCTGTGTTAAAGGGAACACTGCTGTTAGAAAGCACCTGATCTGTTTCTGCACACTGAATGTTGCACTTCTCATACTGCAGTACTATTAAAATAAGTACACAATGCACTACTTTTGAACTCATGATTGCATGTTGCTGTAACAAAGCCATTAATGTGATTCAAAGTGTTCATGGTTTCCCAGCACAACAAATGATTGCACAAGTGTGACTGATCCACTTTCTAATGTGTGTGTAGCCCACACTGTGTGTCACTGTGTCACAGGTGAGTCTGTGTGTCCAGGTTCTATGAGGACAACAGGATATAGTGACTGAGTCCAGCAGCTTAAAGTCTGACTCCATCCTCCATTTAAATAACTCACAGCAACAACTGAATAGCTTTGCCTTTGTGTAGCTGACACTTCATTTTAATGTCCTTCTATTCTGGTTCATCTGGTCTCAGTTTCTATAAGCACACAGGTTTCATCAGGACTCTATGACCTCAGTGATCTTTGCTGGGCCTTAATGCTCTGAACAAAGCTGCACATCACAAGACTAAATAGAAATGAATCAGTCTTTCATTCTCACTGCTGTTTGACTTCAGCTCTCAATGTCCCACCATAACCCATGGAAAGAATTACTGTCCATCCAGGCTGCTGAACATGAAGCTGAAGAAGGTGGAGTATTGTGAGGGCTGATGGAGATGATGATGAGGAATCCAGGAGCAGTGGGTGGATGGCAGCATCAGCATGAAGGATCAGTGTGAGAACACATCATCATCCACAAAGGAAACCAGTCTGAGTGTCTGACGCTCTTGTTAGAAAGACGCAGTCCCAGCAGTTAGCTTGTCTGCTAGTTAGCTGAGAGCTAACTCACTTGTACATTGAATACCAAACTGTGTAAACCAGGGGTGTCAAACATATGGCCCGTGGGCCAAATCCAGCCCTTGAGATAATTTCATATGTCAAATATTGATGAATTTTCAGGCTTGCTGATAATCAATGTGAGCACGGCTGAGGTTTTATTCTGATGAGCAAACCATGTGGCCAATCACTTTCAGAGACAGACTGGGATCATACCATTATGTGAAAGAGGACGGAAATGTCCCATAGACAGCAAGGGTAGTGGTAGAGACCAGTACACAGAGAAATGGGAGCTGTACTAAAATGCAAGCGTGTCAGGAAAGAGTGAAAAGGCAAAATGAGCAGCATCTGGCTGCATTTCAGTGATATTGGAGACCACAAAGCTGAGTGCAACATTTATACAGCAGATATACAGGAGACGCTGAGAGTAGAACTGATAAAATTAGGAGCTGGCTAAAGTGAGACCCATTTTTATTTCCACCCATTTTCCACTGTGGAGGACAAAAGGTTTCAAACTGGTCCAGGTCTTAAACCTCACGTGTTCTTCCTAATAGCAGTAAATGGATAGAAATAAGGCTTTTATGAAAACACCGAATAAAACTTGCTGCCTTTAAAAAGACTAAACGTACAGTTCAGTATTGAACACTACATAAAATAAACTATATATAAAGTGTGTCTGAATGGCAGAGATGCAGAAATATGTGCATGTAGCACAGAGCCACGGCTCAGTGTCTGAATGAGTCTCACAGACCTGAATGTGCTGTTGAAGCCATTTATAATTATAACGTAATTCTTTACTCGTTTGATCTGCTCCTTACCACAAGCCACCAGACGTGGAAGGTTTTGGACTTTTAACTATATTTTCTGAAGTTTTACAACTTTTCTTACTGTTAGAAACCTCGTTATGGCCATTCATGCTGTACAAAGTAATTAGACATGTGTGGTATCTACAGAAACGTCAGGATCTCAGCTAAAAGTTCACAAAACCATCTCAACAACCACCAAACAGCTGAAACAGCAGGTGAACAGATCACACAAAAAAGATGTAAACACAAATCCCCCTGATCATCTGTTTTTTAAACATGAAGCGTAGTTTTGGACGTTCATTTACTGCTGGTTCAGTGAATTTTGGTTGGACAGTGATGAAACCTGCAGCCTCAGAATCTGTGAGAAGTCTGCTTTCAGCACGCAACAGCATTGTTGTGTTGTGTGGATTCACCTCTGCAAACTCATCACTGTTTCACCATCATGTTTCTACTTAGACAATAACAAAGGAAGCAGTTCCCAAGAACTACTTCTTGTCTTGTTAACATAAGAGTACGTTGCCCTTCAAAACACCTCCACTTCTCCTCTTATTAGAGGACTGCCTTATTATTAATCTGCTAATTCTGTCAGTTGATGAAAGAAAAATGCTTGATCTCACCTGAGAGTTTCCAGTGTACAGTGTGGACTCTTCAGTCCTTCAGACAGAAGCTTCACGCCTGAATCCTTCAGGTTGATGTTACTCAGGTCCAGCTGTCTCAGATTAGAGGTCTGAGAGCTGAGACCTGAGGCCAGAGCTTCACAGCTTCTCTCTGACAGGTCACAGTGACTCAGTCTGAAAAATAACAGATAAACAATTACAAAAATAAAACACTTATGTTGAAGCGTAATGAGATACTATTATATTTAGCAATATTTCATCTTGTTTTGTCAGGAAACTGAGCACTGATGCAGAGCAACATGTGGAGAGAATCAGAGGAGAAGAAGTGAAGAGAGAACAGCAGTAAAACAACACTGAATTGTTCAGTGTGCTTTTGATATCAACAGAATGTGTCAAATTTCTTTATTTTGTATTTGTTTTAGTAGAATTGATGATTATCACTTAGATAACAACCACAGGCCAGGTCTAAATTGCACTTTGGTGACAGTTACACCCAGAAATATTTCAGAAACGTGGACAATTTGTGCTCCATTGTATTCAGTATTGAACAAACTGAGTACTGATGACCACTTAATATTTTTGATATTTTATTTGAGTTGTTCCACCTGATCTGTGTTAACTAGAATAAACATTTAAAAGCTAAAGCTATGATCACATATGTACTTACAGAGCTTTGTTGGAGGCTTTGACCACTGGCAGCAGCCTCAGAAGAGCCTCCTCTGAAGCAGAGTATTTCTTCAGGTCAAACACATCCAGATCTTCTTCTGATGACAGTAAGATGAAGACCAGAGCTGACCACTGAGCAGGAGACAGTTTATCTGTGGAGAGACTTCCTGATCTCAGGGACTGTTGGATCTCCTCCACTAGAGAACGATCATTCAGTTCATTCAGACAGTGGATCAGATTGATGCTTTTCTCTGCAGACAGATTCTCACTGAGCTTCTCCTTGATGTACTGGACTGTTTTCTTATTGTACTGTGAGCTGCTTCCTGTCTGTGTCAGCAGACCTAGTAGGAGAGTCTGATTGGTCTGCAGTGAAAGACCCAGGAGGAAGCGGAGGAACAAGTCCAGGTGTCCATTTGGACTCTGTAAGGCCTTGTTCACAGCACTCTGGTGGAGAGACTGTAGGTTTGGTTTGTTAAATAATTTAGACTTCTTGGATGTTGTTTGTTGTTGTTCCATCAGATTGAGTCCAGAGTTGATGAAGGTCAGATGGACATGAAGAGCAGCCAGAAACTCCTGAACACTCAGATGGATGAAGCAGAACACCTTGTCCTGGTACAGTCCTCTCTCCTCTTTAAAGATCTGTGTGAACACTCCTGAGTACACTGAGGCTGCTCTGATATCGATGCCACACTCTGTCAGGTCTGATTCATAGAAGATCAGGTTTCCTTTCTGCAGCTGATCAAAAGCCAGTTTTCCCAGAGACTCCATCATCTTCCTGCTCTCTGGACTCCAGTGTGGATCTGTCTCAGCTCCTCCATCATACTTGACCTTCTTCACTTTGGCCTGAACCACCAGGAAGTGGATGTACATCTCAGTCAGGGTCTTGGGCAGCTGTCCTCCCTCTCTGGTTTCCAGCACATCCTCCAGAACTGTAGCAGTGATCCAGCAGAAGACTGGGATGTGACACATGATGTGGAGGCTTCGTGATGTCTTGATGTGGGAGATGATCCTGCTGGCCTGCTCCTCATCTCTGAATCTCTTCCTGAAGTACTCCTCCTTCTGTGGGTCAGTGAACCCTCTGACCTCTGTCACCATGCCAACACAGTCAGGAGGGATCTCATTGGCTGCTGCAGGTCGTGTGGTTATCCAGAGGCGAGCAGAGGGAAGCAGTTTCCCCCTGATGAGGTTTATCAGCAGCACATCCACTGAGGTGGACTTTCTAGGGTCAGTTAGGATTGTAGTTTTGTGGAAGTCCAGAGGAAGTCGACACTCATCCAGACCATCAAAGATGAACACAACCTGGAAGTCTTCAAAGCTGCAGATTCCTGCTTCTTTGGTTTCAGTAAAGAAGTGATGAACAAGTCCCACCAAGCTGAACTTTTCCTCTTTCAGCACATTCAGCTCTCTGAAAGTGAATGGAAATATGAACTGGATGTCCTGGTTGGCTTTGTCTTCAGCCCAGTCCAGGCTGTATTTCTGTGTTAAGACTGTTTTCCCAATGCCAGCCACTCCCTTTGTCAGCACTGTTCTGATTGGTTCGTCTCTTCCAGGTGAGGCTTTAAAGATGTCTTCTTGTCTGATTGTTGTTTCTGGTCCGTCTGGTTTCCTGGATGCTGTTTCAATCTGTCTGACCTCATGTTCATCATTGACCTCTGCAGTCCCTCCCTCTGTGATGTAGAGCTCTGTGTAGATCTGATTCAGGAGGGTTGGGTTTCCTGCTTTAGCGATGCCCTCAAACACACACTGGAACTTCTTCTTCAGGGTGGATTTAAGGTTACGATGACAAACTGGAGCTTGAAGTTCTGATAGAGAAGAAAAATAAACACTCAATTCCAAAAAGAACTAATCTTTAAAACATGTTGCTCCATCTTCCATCTCTGGAAAATGTTCATTTATCCAGCAGCTTAAATCTTTAGATAAATCCTCTTACTGCTCTGCAGACGGTCAGCCAGCTCCTCCTGCTTCATTCTCCTCAGGAAGTCCACTGTGATCTTCACAAACGCCTCTCTGCTGCTGCTCCTCTGACTCTCTAAGCATTCTGGGTAACCTGGACTCAGAACCTTCTGGATCTTCTTCAGCTCGTTCTTCACAAAAGTGATGATGTTGTCCTCCAGCAGCTGGAACAGAATATTTATGAATGAGCCAATCAGACTGAAATCATGGAGCCAAACATCAGATCCATGTTGGACACACTGACGATCCACTGGTCTACAAAGAGCAGCATGGAGATGACTGTGAACAGAACAGATGTAACAGTAGTTGTTGTACATGTACAGACCATAAATATGGAGTCCAGCTGTGTTTGATGCTGCTGGGCAGACTGACCACTGGGAACCTCTGAGCTCTGCTGGTCCACTCTGTGGAGGAACCATGAAGGATCAGATCAACACAGGATAAAGATCCAGGAGTTTCTGCTCAAATAACTTCATCTGAATTAAGTCTGTCAAGTTGTCAAGACACCTTCGTGGTCAAAAGTGTACACGCACAAAATCTACAATAAAACCCTCACGCAGCAATAGGACAGACACACAATCCATTTATCTCTGTGTCTCAAACACACACACGTGTATTCAAAGCCTCGATTTGTTCATATTTCATCTGTTGTGTTTTTATCTTCAGCGTTTTCAGTGTTGCTGCATTTACACCAAAAATGTTTCCATTGATGAATCAGATTGATTTGAATGTGTTTCATCCATACAAATCCCTCCCTGGTGGTCACATGACTCTATAACATAACAGGAGTCATGTGACAAGAGTTTCATGCTGTAAAATGTCAAAATGGTTGAATGTGGTGGAGTAAAAATGTGAGATGTCAACTACTTTTCTTCAATATGAAATGTTTGCAGGGCCTGACAGGAAGTGGACGGACGCTCTGATCACTTCCTGTTTGCTGAAGTGGGTTTTCAGTTGTTTAGAAACCAAAGGCTTGTTTTAAAAGACAGTTTAAATGGGACTGAGGGAACAACGTGTTTGTAGTTTATATCCAACAACATCAAGCAGTTTAATCAAAGAGTTCCTGTTACTAACAGCTCACCTCTCTGCAGCAGACGCAGGCTGGGATTTAAAATAAATGGGAAGATCTTTAGACGCGTCACTCTGTAAGGACACAGAGCTGGGTGGAGGTCCAGGCTGGTTCCTGTGAATAATGATGCAGCAGTGATGTGAGTGCTGAGCTGTGACATGGAGAAGAGTCATGGACAGTTAGAGATGGTCATCTCACCTCTGAGCTTTGGTCTGGCTCTCATGTTCCCCACACAGAGTGCTTTTAGAGGGAGGGACTCCCTCCTCTCTGTCCTCACACTGATCCATGCTGCTCAATTCAGCTCACACACACTTTCTACCTGCAGAGGAAACACAAATCATTCATGTGCACATCAGCTGAAATCCTCCTTTCATCATGTGTGCTGTCCAAATATCAGCTGCTTCTTTCCTGCTTCATCTCAGTGTCAGCTGGATGCAGTCAGACAGCAGTGTGAGGCAGAGGAAGCTGCCATCAGCTGCTCTGCTATCAGTCCACTAGATGGAGCCTGAAGCACACACGATGCATTCACTGACACACACTGATTCACTGTTTGGGAAACTAGAAAAATGTTGGTCTTGAACTAGCTGCATAATGCAGACAGGGTAGGACCCAAATATAACGGCGAAACATCTTCAAGCAACTTATAGAAGTCCAGATGCTTTTCTTTCCAAGCTCCTTAAACTATGATGACCTGGATGACTGAGAACCTTCACAGGAAAAATGAAACACACTGAACAAAGAATGCAAGACTTTCACAATAAAACAGCAAACAAAGGAACACAACACTGACACGTGAGCTTGACAGAGGAGTGGAGGAAAGGCAGACGAGAGTGAGCGAGGGAAAGAGGAGACAAGAGAGACATGACAGGCTGAGGAAATATAGAATGGAGCACCAGGCCTCACACAAACACACACAAACACACACAAACACACACAGAGACACACAGAGGCACACAGAGACACAGAGGGAATCTAATGATCAAGGAACTAAACAGGAAGTATAAGAAACTCAAAGAAGCATAAATAAGACTGTAAATGAACCAGAACCATAAACCATAATACAAAAAATGCAAAGTGCTTGGTCAAAGGGACCCAGAACCATTAAAGTTCTTTTCTTTGCTCTTCAGTGTTTGAGTTCAAACAGACTCCACGTTAAACTATGACAGCACCGTCCCTGCTGCTGCTGTCAGACCTGTTATTCACTCACTGCTCGCCAGTGTTTCTAATGAGTTTTACTCATCCATGAGAGTTTAAAGCTTGCACTTACAAGCAATGTTCCCTCTAATGTTTCACGTGTCTGAGCGAACACACAACCTCCCTGAGCGATCCACTGTGAGCGACATTAGACGTGTGCACTGTGGTCACGCCAGCGTCGAATCCATCCAAGTTACATGTTTATTAAAATAATCAATTTACAGCGTTTACATTTCTGTTAAACTACTTTTAATTAACTGCTTTAGCCCACTTACAATGAAAGTTAAAAAAGAAAATCTTGTTCATGACCTGTAGCATGTTAACACTATTGGAAGGAAAAATAACTTGAACTTCAATTTTGAAAACACAACTTTCTTTAAATAAAGCTCTGACTTGTATTATGAGTCTGTGGTCTGGGAGAGAGTCTGTAACTCTGTCTGCAACATACAGTAAATAATGACCAATGTTGGGCAGTTAATTATATAGTTACTTCTTCAAAAAAGTAACTGAGTTTTGCAAACAAAGTTTTTTGCAGCTGTTTACTGCAAAAAACTACAGCCAAGGTGTTTTTTTTAAAATAAACATTTCAAACTATTTACAGAACAATCAGCTGTTCTGCATCAAATCTGATGCCACACAAATTATTTGTGCCGCTCCAAAAAATAATTTCTGTCCACTATGAGATGAAGGAGAACAACAGCCTGATACCTGCAGGCCTGACAGCAGCAGATGTGTCACTGCTGTAACACCTGTAACACTCAGCAGTCGCCTCATTGTTCTGACACACACAACAACACTATTGACTACACTACACACTAACTACACACTGACTACACACTAACTACACAAGATTTGCTCTAAACGTCTCAAATCTCTCACATCTCAAAACACCGCCGTCACTCCGTTTCTTAACAACTAAATGCCATGTTTTGATTGGTCGACATGGTACATTTTTCGACCAATAGGAAAGGCTGGGGGTTGGTGCTGTCTTTGCTCACAGGCTTTCGAGCGTTTTCCTTATAAAACGCAGTTTTTACCGTTTCTTCCCGCAGTAAATATAAACAACGACAGTATTCAGGAAGAAAACCAAACATTGCAGATATTTTTATCATAACTCTGGTTTTACGCGGCCGATCAACACAATTTAATAACTGGTGTAAAGTCCACACTTTTTCCCTCAGTTGTTCCGTCTGTCCTGCTCACATCTCCAATGGTTGTACACGTTGTCATTAACGTGGCTTCACTCCACATCAGCCGCTTTGCTAAAACACCGGCACATATTTACTTTAATTTCAATTCAGGTTAGAATTCTTTTTGTGTGCTCAATACAGATTTTCTCTGCGCAGAGACCGTGCCAACAGTGCGCAGCTTAGAGGGAACATTGCTTACAAGGTGACTACCAATAAAAATGAGTGTGCTTCACTGTCAGAGCTACGGTGATTCATCCAGTAGGACTTGATAATAAAAATATTTGTTTGATGCTTTGCATTGAGGCGCATTGTTGAATTTGCAGGGACACAATAACCACAGATCAGTTGTTCAAACCACTACAGTAGGGAGCCATGTCATGAATAATAAACAAATACTAATACTAATACTACTACTAATAATAATGTTAATTTAAGTAATTGTTTTTGACTGAACATCACATATAATGTAACAAGCAGTAAATTCAGGTTAAGTGCATTATCAGCATTTGGAGGAGCTCCTTATCCTTCACTGCTCACCTCTTACAAAGTGTTCACACAGTTTGCTAGCTTCTTTCAGCCTGCTAGCTATGCTAACAAGTCTACTACACACACTTGACTCGGTCACATGACAGACAGCAGAGATAGCTGCTCTGCTAGCTAAGCTAACTCATGTTAGCTTAGCTAGGTCAAGGTCAAAGAAATGAGGCGATGCTGCTGGGAGTTACGTCACAGACTAGCAGAATTTAGTTATTCAGCATAATATTTAATCCTTATTATCTGCTCCTCTCACCTCTGTTTACATCTGAAAACAAGAAAATTTAGCCAACAGTTTATTAGCTTTGGTGAAATTATAAACAGGCATCAGCGCGGTCACCTATACTGTGCTTTAATGCTGGAGCAGCAGGAACACCAGTTAATCTAAAATCTCCTTTTCTCTCTAAAAAGTGACAGCAGACTGAGTCAAAGACAGAAACCTTATTTAAACACCAAATATTCACTTCCTGATCCAGGATTCAAAGAGGACGTTGAACTTACTCAGCTTCTTCCAATGAACGTCTTCACTCTGCAGCTCTCTGCTGTCTGGACCAGGTCTGTGTAGAAACAGAGAAAATCCTCTGCTTCTTCTCCGTCAGCAGTCGTCTGTGTCTGCAGACTGCGTCACATTAAACACTTCACACCAGCAAAGAGGCTGAAGCTCACAGGTCAACGGTCAGCTGCTGCACTGTGTATAACAATTCACTTTTGAACAGTAGATAGCCTGTAGGCGTCTCTGCAGTGATAAACAGTTTACACATTAAACACTGAACCATAAAAGAAGCTTAAGCTGCAGCTCACAGGTCAAAGCTCAGCTGCTGCACCCAGTTATGAGTTTAAATAAATCATTAATCATGATCTTTTCCCTCTCAGCACTTTCACTTGGCCTTGGAGTGTTTTGACGGAGCTACACTGTATGTTTCAAATGTTGTAAATAAATTGGGAGTTAGGGCTGGGCAATATGGCCTAAAATCCATATCGCGGTATAATTTGAAGCATGTGCGGTAACAATATATATCGCGATATATTCTTTTCTTCTGTATAACGTATTTTCCACACTATAAGGCAGACTTACAATCCTTTAATTTTCTCAAAAATCAAGAGTGTGCCTTATGTATGAATTCTGGTTGTGCTTCGTGACCTCGAACCGATTTTGGCTGCAGAAATCTGTTAAAAATGTTTTAGCACAACTTTGGTAAGCCGCATTGCTTGATGGATTGTCAGAGCATTACGGCTGCCGTGGTGAGGAGCTTCACGGAGTAATCTGGGTCCAAAACTCCGACAGCTTCAGGTCCCAAAGTCAAACGAACACTGAGAGTTAAAAACGGTCTAAATTCTTTCATCTTTAATAAAATCATCAGCGTTGCTGCTTTAGCAGATGTAACAATTAAGTTTAATATCCATGAAAACAGAATTTATTAAATTTAACGGAGTTAGAAGTTAACAGGAAGTTAGCGCGCTAGTTTACACCTAAACATTTCATACCATGTTCTGACTGAGATTTTTGAAACTAATTCAAACAGCTCTGCTACCACTTCCAACATAAATGAAGACAGAAAACTAAACAGCAGTGGCGTTTGCAGGGTTACTGAAGTTGGACTACCTGGTATATAATGTTGTGCTACGTGATTGCTAGCGACACAGCTATGTTAGCATAACATTAGCACAGTGAAGCTGGAGGATGAACCCCAACTCTTTTTCCACTCAATAAAAGTTAACGTGAGTGATTCTGGTGGTCAGGGACAAATGCAGTCGCATAGCAGGATGCTGTACACGGGCCAAACTTCAGTCACGAGAACAACTGAGATCATTCATCCACAACACGAGGCTAGTTATTAATATACTGCCACAACATGGGAATAGAGCAGCTGCAGAGAATTCAACATTATTGAATCAATGTTACGGAAGTGGAGGAAGCGCAGTTTTTGGCTTTCCCCGCGTTTCAAAAGTGCTTCATCTCTTTGCTGTGACTGTCACCCAGCATAATTGCAGAGGATAATGGTTTTAACCGCTGCGATGCTTTCGACCAAAACAGGTGCAGTTTGATGACATCATCACATGCGCTGTCGCGATAGAGCGGTATAGTCAAAATCTCTATCGTTGACCAAATTTAATCGATTCTGTCGTTTATTGTTTATATCACCCAGCCCTACTGGGTGTGATTTTGTTGTATTGGTTTGTTTTTTGGTTTTATGTTTCCATGTAGATGAATGAAGACAGATTCACTCTTACCTTTTCAAAATGTCTATAAGGTAGACGAGGTCTATGCTTTTCTGCCTCTTCACAGATAATCCCAGTGATTTTCCCTTGGTCTGAAATTTCACCTGATCTTGTGATATTGAGAGTCATCTGCCTTTGAGGCAGCTAACCAAACAGTGTTCTCTAAACTCTAACTTTAATATACTTTGATATATTTCAGATTTCTGAGCTCTGCTCTGACTCCGTGCCAGTAGCTCCTTAATATGACTTTAGTTTGATCAATAATTAACCTGCAGAAAGTTTCTGTTCCCACTCCACCACGCCGAACAACCCTGAGAACAAATAATATGATGTGGGTGTGTCTGTAGGCTTCAGCACTGTGAGCATTAAACACAATAAAAGACTCACAAGTTCCTGCTCAAAGGTCAGCTGCCTTTAGATAAATCATTAACCTGCAGCAGGATCCAGTCTTCTGCCTGTTGTGGTTGTGACAGCTGCTCGTAGGAGAGTTTGTTTGTAGGAGGTGGAGATGTTCTCAGATCAAGTGCGTAATCGTCTCTTTGTGTAGACGCTAAAAGCTGTGAGCCAAAACTCTCTGCTCTGAAACTCTTCACTCAGTCCTCACGCTGAGAGTTTAGAGGCTGAACTTCTTGTTCCTCCATAACACTTTTCATGAAACAGCAGAAATGAGCTTGTGTTTCTCAGCAGTGCGCACACAGAGAACCGATCCTCTCTGCTCAGTCTGAACAAATCAAAGTGAAACGTCAGTGAAAACACAGCTGCTGATCAAACTGTGTCAGATTAATGTCTCAATGTTTCACTGTGAGGTTAAAAAATACATAAAAATGATTTAAAGAAGTAGGAGGCAGATTTTCACAATAAGAGCACTTTGTTTTTAATTCAGTTAATGTCAAACTGTCATCAACACCTCTGTGTTGTCTCTGAGCAGATTCAGGCATTACTCAAATAATAAAGGCTTTTTTTCACTATTATACTTTTCATTAGTCTCCAGGTTGATGATTATAAACAGAATTATTAAAGTTTTTATCATTTCAGGCTGAAAATCAACATGAATTTGGTTCTAATCAAAGAAGCTCCTTTAATGTGTGTCATTAAAATCCTCACACAGGCTTAAAAAGGCGACATTAACATTAAAATAAATGAAAGAAGCTTCAGCTGAGAGCTTCATGCAGTCATCATCAGCAGCTCATAGCAGTCACAGCTCTTTATTACGCAGCTTTGCAGGAATTAAAGTGGCTGAAGTGTCAGAGTTTGTGTGAGAAGCTGCTTCATGGACAGCTGTACACACGTCTTTATTATTTCTTCATAAATCAAACACACAGGTTTGTCTGTAGATGATTTAAAGTGTGTCGTTGTGCAGTTAAAGCTGTTTGTGTGACGCCCTGACCTCCTGTGAATGAAACAGCCAATCAGATCCATCAGAGAGAGAGCAGGAAGTGTTGTGTGTTTGTGACAGAACAAGGAAACAGTGATGATGATGAACATAAAGGTCCTCTGATGTTTCCTGTTACAGTAACGCTTGTTCATCTGTTGCTCTCCTACACTTTCCTATAAATAAAGGAGAAAAAGTCCGTTTAGTTTCATTTCCTACAGCTCAGAGTTACACTTCACATTCCTGCTGTCACATCAAAAAGCTTCACTTTGGTCCAACATCTACATGTTAACATGAAACACAGAGAGACTCAGAACATCTGGAACATCTGCACTTTGACCCAAACTGTTATAGCAGGATATTTTCTGCATATTTCTTATGTTGGACCTGTTTGAACTGTAAACGACCTGTAATCATCTGTAAATGGTGTGAGACACACTGAGGCCACCTACAGGGCAGCTGGGGAACAGCAGGGATCTGAAATCATATGAGACGTTAGTGAGTGAGAAGAACAAACGGACTTAAGATGGCTCGAAGTGATCAAAGTTGATCTAAAACAGAAGATAAATCCACTGATTCTTTGTAAAGTTCATCTGCTGCTCACATGAATCCATGAAAGATTTATTTCACTGAATGTTTCTTCAAAGCTCATTTCAACCTGTTGAAGTCATGAATGAAAGTGCAGACTGAGAGTGGATCACATGATGTTTGAGGTGTGTCATGTGACATGTTCAGTATTGTCACACATGTCTAGATTGTCCCTGATATCATAACTGCTCAAACACTGATGATTATATTTGAAGAATTATTCCTGATGGCAGAAAAGTTTGAATGGAGCTCTCTGTCTGTGCTGATTTGTCGCCCTCTGGAGGTCAAAGCACAAACCTACAGGGCAGCTGGGGAACAGCAGGGATCTGAAATCATACGAGACGTTAGTGAGAAGTTAGAACAAACGGACTTAAGATGGCTCGAAGTGATCAAAGTTGATCTAAAACAGAAGATAAATCCAAAGCAGCATCAGATGAATGTTACCATTTCCAGTTACGGTGCCCTTCATCTAATATGGAAATGTGTTGGGTTTTTTTTTGCCGTGTTGTTGTTCTTCCTATTGTGTTTAGGCCAGAGATGCTCTTCAAACAGCGGACAGACATGACCACATTACAAGAACATGGTGTGAGTCCGATTTGATATTCCAGTCAACGCTGAGAGACCTTAACCAGGAAGTCAGAGGTCAGCTGATGCTGCGAGCAGGAAGTGAACCAAGGGAAAGGTCCACTCTACTCAATCTCAAAGAAAATATGCTGGTATTTGTTGATGTTGATGGTACAATAAAAATATATAATATAATAAATAATAAAATATCATGTGATGATGAGATGTGTTGTTGGTGTTTGTATTTTCTGTAAATGTCTTTTTTAATGTAAATGCTTTGTTCCAGACGGACAGGGAATCAGTTGCTGTACGATGACATCATCTTGATGTTGACGAGGAGGGCGAGAAAAACTAGTTTTGTCCTGCAGATGGCGATCTTGCACCGTGTTCAGAGAGCCGACACTTTGATGGTGCTGCTCTACTCAGCTTACTTTAGCCTGGGTTGGACTCTATATGAGCAGCTTCCACTCTGGTTTCACTCTTAAACACACTTGTTTGATTTCACTTGTAAAAGTTGAAGAATAAATATTTTATTACAAAATTATTTGTTGATGCATTTTTTTAGGGTCAAATATCTTGTTTGGTTTGAGGAATGAACTGTTAGGGTGGAAAAAGTGAATCAGGTTAAAATAGTGGTGCTTTATATCAGTGAAGATGTATAATGTAATTTAAAATGTTGATGATGGGTTGTAGTGGGCTTGTACTTACAAAACTGCCTCATTTTATTGGAACGATCCACAGTTGCATCCATTCACGGATGACATCTGACATCATTTGACATCTGGTCTGAACACGTTTGTACACAAGATGCCTCAGTTCTGGATGTTCCCACAGACTCCTCTGTGCACCTAAAGAAAAGGTCAAGGGTCAGCAGCACATGTAGTTGGGACAATTCTTCAGTCGCACAAACTACACAATGATTTTCCTCCAATGACGACTTTTCACTTGCAGAAATGGTCCTGTGTGATTTCCAGGCTGTGATATAAAAACTAGTTCCTAATGGCAGCGACTCACTCAGTAAACATGTGTTTCCTTCACCAACCTCACACACAGATCCAATAAGATCAGGAAGTGGGCAGTATAGTACAATATGTGTTATTCTGTGCTGCACTGCCCAAACTAAAGATCTGCTGAAGTGTTGGAAATGATCCAGATGTTTATTTTGGACGATACAGCAGAAGATCAGACATGAAAGTGGAGATAACACAGAAGACCTGCAGCAAAGGTCAGAGGTCAGACTGGGCCCTGGATTCAACAATGAGCCAATGATCATCAAGCAGTGACTAAAGCAGAGCCCTGACGTTCTGACATTCATCACACAGTCAGAACAAATGTCTGCTGATGACTTCATCTCATGAAACGACTGATAGATGTTAGTTCATTGATCAGCTGAGCTGCTGATCTTCATCGTCACAGAAACATTCAGCTTGTTTCAATCAGTAAATAACTCCCACTACTCCCAGTTTGAACTGTTCCCACTCAAAATGCTGTGAGAACAATGATCATTGTAGAACTTCACAAACATCACGTGTTGTTTTCCACATGTAAGATCAGCAAACACACAGAAACTTCCTGTTGCCACACACGGCCTCTAAAATCTCTTCCACGCTTTCTGTCTGAAGTCCACTCTCTGTGTCGGATCCACAGGAAACAACAAGATCTTATTAACATGGTTTTCAATGTGTCTCCTTCCAAAAAGTCCAACCAATGAACAAATGTGTGTATTTGTGGAGGCCGAACAAAAGCATGACACATTTCTCTGTTTCTATAAACTGGAGTCAAACACAAACATGAAGAGTTTCACTGACAGACTCCAAAATGCCCCCACAGTGGATCAAAGGGAAATCCTACAGTGTGGCCAGAGACTCTTAATGGCTCCAACATCAACACATCCACAATGTTGGATCCAGTTCTGCCTCACAGAGTTACTAAGACACACCCTCTGCCAGCATCACAACAGCTCCACCTGCTCCACCTGCCTCCTCAGCATCTGTACACCTGAAGAGAAAAGAAAGGCTCCAACAGCTCAAATCTACAAAGAATTCATGAAGTTTCATCCAACAATAACATGTTTGCCTTCCACACTTCTGTTATTCATGATCACAAACACAAAGAACTTGTGCAGCCCTGATATCAGCCCTAATATATGAGTGTGTTTGCCCAAAGACTGAAACAGCATCAACATGACAGCTGTAAGAAATCTTCTCTCAGCCTTGTTTGGCAGAAGATCCCTGCAACAAAGATTGTAGCTGAAAGATGACGTGTGTAAAGTTTGCTCTGTGGGAGTGTTGAGGCTGTTTTTAGACCTTTGATAGTTTCCAATCCAGTTCTGACAGACAGGAATAAAAACAACATCATTAAGATCAGATCATGGAGCTGTTTGCTGCCTTGTTTCTATCTTCACATTACAAGACTTTACTACAATAAAGATGCTGACATGTATCTGTAGCAACAACATCATTGAATCTAGAACAACTGGAGCCAAACCAGTGGCTCTGCTGGGATCACTGGTGAGCCAACACTTCCTTGTTGATGCAGATTTCAGGGCTTCCTTTTGCTCCTCCGTTATAACTGTTCTCTCTTCTCAACACATGATGACACAAAGGAATCAGCAGTGACAAAGATGATGCTGAAGAGAAGCACACACTTCACACATATAACAGAGCAGTGCAGTTACACACACCTCTGCTCGACATCAGGCCTCAAACAAAGACACAAAACACTAACTTGACTCTAAACAGAAGAAACGAGCAGCTGTTTCTGTTCTGTGCTTATTTATATTTGACACACATGCTTCTCTTTGTGCAAACACACATCGCACTATAAGGGTAACCTCGCACACAATGATTGGACAGCACAGTGATGATGCTGGGAGATCCTATACGCAGCAACACAGAAACACTGAGAACTTTAAACAATGATGGAAAGTGTTATAAATGACTTGTTGGCCTCTGATCTGTCACAAACAGCTGAAACGTGTCTCTCATGAGTCACATGAAGGTTTTTGACAGAAAGGACAAAAAGTAGCTGCAGTCAGTTTGTGTCATTTTTATATTTATTCATCTGGGAGAAAAATCTGAGGGACATTAAAATGTGTTTTCAACAGAGACAAGAACATGAATATAACAGAACAGGTAAATGAACATGTTTCAAGTAAACAGCTGGACTGATCAGGTCCAAACACAGAGTGATAAACTTGTCAAACAGCTGTCATATCTTTATATAGAAGCTCTTTATAAATGCTGCTCACTGCAGTCTGTTTACTAATAATGTCAAAGTGTTAGAAACACAGAAACATCAGAATGGTCTTTGTTCACAGAAACCTGTCTGGGATCCTTTGTTGTTCTTTTGATGCAGAGTTACATTATAAATATAAAGAGTTATTTCAGAGTCTCATCAGTTTTCCTGCATGTCTTTATTTAACACATCAGCAGGGCTGAAGCTCTCATGTTAAACACACACTGATCTATGGACACGTTCATGTGTTTCTAACAGAACCAGGCTGTTATCAGCCTGCACTAACATTATGTCACACACACTGAATGTAACAGTGACAGTTTACATCATCACACAATCAGCTGTGATTGTTTCACTGTCATCAAACGAGTCAACAGGAAGTAGAATCAATAGAAACCAATCATTTACTGACAGCATGTCTGATGGAAATAAGTGCAGATTATGTATGAAGTCTAACTGCACACAGTAACTGTGTTACAATAAGGACTTAACAGCGCCCTCTGCTGGAGTGTTTCAGTACTGCGTTAACTAGAATACACCACCTCCTCCTCACACCACCTGCTACAGCTCTACTCTTCTATGACTACAGTCATCCACAGCACTGATGTGAGGTCACATGGTTCATATGTAAGGAGCACAGCTGACCTCAGGTCAGTTTAATGACTGTGAGCAGCAGCTGTGTTATTGTCACTGTGACAGGGAGACACTCTCAGACACAGCGCTCATGTCAGCTTGTTCTCATGCAGGAGGATCAGGAGCTCCATGTTTGTCTTTCTGTTTGAATCATGATGTGTTTGTGCCATCAGAGTCTGTCATGAGTACTCAGGGTTTCACAGCAGCTCTTCTGGATGCTGACGAGGACTCCAACCTCATGTTTCACCTCTCTGAGCTTCTGATGTCTGTGAACACTCGTGTTTCTTCTCTGGGCTCATCTGGACAAAAACACCTTTCTGTGTTTGGCTGCAGCCTCATTCTGACTGACAGGAAGTGTGTTATCCATGAGCTGCACTTCTGTGAGGAAGTTTCCTGCTGTGTTTCCTGTCTGTGGACAAACACGAGTGTTCCAGCTGAGGACTTGGTTCCTTCCACCTGTCCATACAGGACATCACGCTGTCTGCAGCTCTGTAAATGCAGCTGTGCTGTTGTTCACAGAGGGGAGCTGATTCTAGCTGCAGCTGGACTCTGTCATCTAACTGAATGTGTTGGTGCTGATCACGGGGCTCTGAGGGGGGAGCAGCAGGAGGACTCTGGATGCTGACGTCAGTGTATCTGTGGAAGCTCCCACAGCGTGTCTGTCATTCAATATTGTGCTGTATATTGTATCTATGCAAAGATGAACAGACTGTGTGTTCACTGGTCTCTGTGCTGCAGCTCTGATGTCATCATCACTCCCTCCTCCACCCTCAGCAGTCCCAGCATGCTGCTGTGGTGCACCCCACCCTCACTCTACACCTGAGCCACAGACCACACCCTCCACCTCAATATACACCACAGTTTTCTCTGCTGTGGAAATGAGATCAGGAGGAAATCATCATTATTATTATTTAATAAACGCTCACATTAATGTGGGCTTATTTGTTTCATATTAGAAACATTAGTTGAGTGTTTTTAGTATAAAATGGTCAAAGTCCCTCTTTTTGCTCCTCCCCTCACCTGTGGATGGACGGTGCTGTTACCGTGGTGACAGCTTGGATGTGTTTCAGTCCTGCCTGGTTATCACTGCAGGAATCTTTCACATTTATTACAGGTAATAACTCTGATTTTTCTGTGTATTATGAACCAAATGTATCCTGATACACACAGAGATGGATGAGCAGAGGTCACATGATGAAAGAACAAACATGGAGTCTTTGATTTATTTAGATATTTATTGATGAATGCAAACAAACCCTGACACTGAACCATCGTCCAGCAGAACAAACCTGATCACATGACCTGCTGACCCAAACAGTGAAAAGCTCCATGGCAACAACAACAAACAGCCTCACATATGTTAACACTAGCATCCCCAGGCTTCTACCTTTCTACCTATAAAACCCGAGAGCAGTCAAATGGTGGAAGTGGAAGCTAAATTGGCTAAATTGACCGCGGAGTCATCATTTTGCGTTTCTACCTTTAAAAGCCGGAGAGCAGTCAGTCAAATGCTGGAGTCGTTCATATGTATATTAGGTCGTTACCTAGAAATTCTGGAGGGAGGGGAGTGGGGGTGAGTGATTGAGGGGGTGGGGGAGTGGAGTGTTTCAGTTTGCCATCTTAGGGAGAAATCAACACATGTCCTTTGTATGTCCTTTGTTGCTGACATTTATTGATGAAAACAGTACAAAAAACCAACCATTTGTACACATATTTACAAATAATGATAAAAAGTGAGTGAGTACATTTCAACATTTTCAGCAATCACTCACAATCCTGGCACTGCCACGGTATCTGTCGTCTGCATTTACCACATGTGTACCTGTAGCAGTGAACACATCGCACAGTGGCCTGATTTTTTTTGCATCTGTGTACTTGGATTTTAGGTCGCAAGCCACCCAAAACTTGCTCCATGCACCACTCAGCAGGCCATTTGTAAATATGTGTACAAATGGTTGGTTTTTTGTACTGTTTTTATCAATAAATGTCAGCAACAAAGGACATACACCCATGTGTGTTGATTTCTCCCTAAGATGGCAAACTGAAACACTCCAAGTTGGTGACTTTTGGAGATTTGTTTCCCTGGATGATTGAGAATGCATCAAGATGAAACACAAAAGGAAGCTCACCGCTTTTAGCAGCTCCCCCACCCCCTCAATCACTCACTGAGTGATTGAGGGGGTGGGGGAGTGGAGTGTTTCAGTGTTTCAGTTTGCCATCTTAGGGAGAAATCAACACATGTCCTTTGTATGTCCTTTGTTGCTGACATTTATTGATAAAAACAGTACAAAAAACCAACCATTTGTACACATATTTACAAATGGCCTGCTGAGTGGTGCATGGAGCATGTTCATTGGTTCATGGACCTCCCTGAACTAATGGCATTTATGGCAGCAACAAAAGCGGTGAGCTTCCTTTTGTGTTTCATCTTGATGCATTCTCAATCATCCAGGGAAACAAATCTCCAAAAGTCACCAACTTGGAGTGTTTCAGTTTGCCATCTTAGGGAGAAATCAACACACATGGGTGTATGTCCTTTGTTGCTGACATTTATTGATGAAAACAGTACAAAAAACCAACCATTTGTACACATATTTACAAATGGCCTGCTGAGTGGTGCATGGAGCATGTTCATTGGTTCATGGACCTCCCTGAACTAATGGCATTTATTGCAATTGTCATCTTGCGGGGGGTTTACAGGGTTCCATCGGTAAATGACTGCTGGTCAGCAAACCTGGGAAACCCACAGATAATTGGAACTATGGCACGAAACCGCTTCCAAGACATCATGCAACACTCCACTCCCCCACCCCCTCAATCACTCACCCCCACTCCCCTCCCTCCAGAATTCCTAGGTAACGACCTAATATACATATGAACGACTCCAGCATTTGACTGACTGCTCTCCGGCTTTTAAAGGTAGAAACGCAAAATGATGACTCCGCAGGGGTCTAAGGTAGAAAACCAAAATGACTGCTCTCCGGGGGTCTAAGTGTTAACAGAGGCTGTTAGAAGCACAGAGTCTTTCTCCTGCTTGGACACAGATCTCTGCACATCTTCATCACAGTTACTCACAGACGTGCAGAGTGTGTGGATATCAAAGCTAAGTTTCCACCATGTTTGTAGTCTGTACTGGGACTCATGGAGCATCTCTCTATGAGCACTCAGTGCTTTAAACAGTGAGTCCCAGTTTAACCAGCAGCCTTCACACCACACATCACACAGACATGGAAACTTCAAACCTCAGACTGAAGACACCATCAGAAATAAACAGATTGTGATGAAGATGAAGAACTGGACCAGTTTGCTGTGGTTTCTTCTGTTCCTGTCAGAAATAAGAGTCTGGCAGCACTTTGCTCTCCTTCCACATGTTTAAGGAGGAAGTGAAGAAGAGCGAGTGAGTCGTCTTCCTCTGTGGGCCCAACATCAGGCAGCAGCCACGTATTTTTAAAAACCCAGCACACTGCTTCAGAAACACTGAGTCCAGGTGACCAGAGTCATGTGATCAGTGAGGTCTTCACTCAGGACGTCACTGCTTCAGGACCTGATTCAGAGGTTTATAAGGACGTGGATCATTGGTGCTGATGTTGTGTGAGAGCTGGTGAACCATGGGGAACATGAATAACAACCAGGCCATCAGCAGTTCTACCCCCAGCTCTAACACCTACATAATACACTATACATATAGTTATTGTTAGGGTTCAAATATTGAGGAAGGAGAGTACAAACAACCAGGTCCAGAAGAGCTTGGTCAAACAATTGATTTTAATGAACACAGGCGTGGGGGGACCAGCGCCGTACGCAGACAGCGCTGATCTCCGACTAATCAAAGCATAAACAGATATTTTATACCATCGGGGTTTGGATTTAATGACGCCCCTTCAACGTCACACAGATACATACATACATACGTCAAATCAAAACCACAATGACTTTTAACACAGTTTGAAAAGAACATTATCTCTATCTTCATGGCAGATGTTTCCTGTCAACCTTTTGACTGCCGCTTCTCCAAAACCACAGACCATGCTCTGCAGTAAGATACCACTTCTGCACGCCCGCAGTTGCAAGCAAACATGATTAACCTCTCACCTATAACTGAATGTATCTACTATGTGTGTGTGTGTCACGACCTCACTTGGAACTCTGTGTCACCTCTCACCTACTAACGCTCGCAGTCAAACAGAGGCCACTCTCACATGTGTTAGCAGTTTACTAAAACTATATATGTAGTATATTGAATAAATGTTTGAATCAAGAACCTCTACTAGAAGCTTAATAAAAGAATATAAAAGTATAAAAGATAATAATGAACAACCTGGTTATTCAAATAGCATCATCCAAACAGCTCCTCAGAATCAGCTGCACTTACACTCTGCTTTTAGTTTCACTTTTGCAAAAGCACGCTCTGCAAACCTGCAGTTTCCTGTCAAGACTTTGCACAGATGGACTCAGAATCAACAGAATCAGCCCATACACACTTAAGATTATAACAAGCATTCAAAAGCATTTAAGATCATAGATTCAACTCAACAGTTTAAAGTGGTTATAACTGCACCTGTAGTAAAGGCTAATTGGGTACCAAAATGTTTAAACATCTGAATGCAATATCAATGCTGTAGATTATATTATTAATGCAATGGTAATGATGATGATTATTAACAGTAGCAACAAAATAATTTCCCTGATCTCCACATTATATAGGTTATAGTATGTTATATATAAACGTAGCTGAAGCGGTTTCATTTGCAGCTTCACGCTGCACTTCACATGTTTGTCCACCAGATGGCAGCACAGAGGCCTGTGTTGGAAAGCTTTGAGTAATGAAGCGTTTTCAATCCAAGCTTCAGAAAGCTTCATGTGGTCATCAAGGAAGCAACCAGGAAATATCTGCTGTGTGTAAAAACAGCAACACAAGAATCCAGGATGAAGACAAGAAACTCAAAGCTCACAAAACAGGTGGAGCTAATTTTGTGACGTGTTTGTGTAAAAACACCACAGAAGTGAATCATCAAAGTTTCCATGTGAGCTGATGATGCTGCTGCAGAGTTTCTGTGAACCTCCTGTGACCCCGCCTCCTCATACAGAGACATCTGATTGCTCTTCAAACTGCATCACGTGGACACATGTGATTGTGTGTTGTAGTATTGATCCCAATGCTGGTATCAGTCCTGGATCAATAACACTGGATGGATGCGTTCAGCATGGAGCCCTGAGCTGTGTTACAGACAAACATGGAAACTGACAGGTCTGTGTCATTCACAGTCTGTAACACTTCTAAACAACAGAGGCTGACCCAAGTGCCTCAGAGCCAGGCACGCTCACATCACAGCTCTCTAAATAAGCCAGTTTCAAAATAAGAGCTGAAAGCTGTGTTTGCTTGTGTTAGCTTATTATTGTGGAGACTAACATTCAGTGATCATGTGTTCAGACTCATAATGATTACTCTCAGAAATCCTCATCTTTGTATTTACTGTGTGTTGGATCAATAACTGAGATTCATGGTATCACACAGCTGTGCTGCTGCTGATGTCAGCACATCTGGAACAATACGAGGTATCTGCTACCAGACTGAGCAGGACGTGAGACCTGTGGACTGTTTAAAGCTGTCCCTCCACAGCTCACTCAGACCTGATCCACACCTCAGTGATATTCTCTGACTTCCTCAGTAGAGACAGAAACCATTCAGATCTGGGACCATCAGCTGACTGATGATGTCACACAGACTGTGTTTTTCAGGAACAGTGATTCTGATGTGAGCCTGCTAGCTGACAGCAGACCTGATGAAAGCACATGTTCACATCTGTGAGGACAGACTGGACTCTTTGACTGCACCTTGGTTCTCCTCAGAGGTCTGTACAGGAGCATGTCCACCCCCACTGAAGATCTCAGTCACTGTGAAACATAGAAAGCTGCTTGTGTGGCCTCTGCCTCACATGTAGATACAGCTACAGGTTTCTCTGTCAGTCAGACTGAAACAGTGTCCTGATGCTGCATCATTCAGCTCTGTGCCCCAGTCAGCATCACTGGGAGCTACCAGTGTTTCTGCCCTTTTCCTGTAACACTACACTCAGCACAGGCTCAGCTGGTATCCAGTGTTGGACTTTGGCTTCAGCTGCTGTGATAGATCCTCTAACATAGATCAGCTCTGCTACATGTTGTTAGATAAGTGCAGCTGCTGTCATGTCCTGATGTTTCTCTGGCTCAGCAGCTTCTCCATCAGAGGTTCACATGGAGCTGATCCAGTATCTCCAGTAACTGTGTTCTGTGCCTCACTGGTTCATCCTTCTGTCTGTGTGACGTCAGTCAGATGTTGAAGTTAAACTCTGTAATCTTCACTGTGTCACAGAGTTCAGTGAGTCCCGTTATTCACAGTATCAATCAGATCATCAGAGAACAGCTGATCAGCAATCAGTGGTGCCAACAGCGCCTCCTGTGGTGAGAGGATGCAATAATGCAATGTAGCATTTTTCCACTCAACACTTGCAGTCATGGAAACTGTCTGTTGGATCTGTGTGACGTTGCTTTCTTGGTTAGAGTTCCTCACAAATGTCCAGATGATTCTTCTAATGAGGCGTCGACCATGTTTGCAGCTCTTTGGAAGAAAACGTCGCCCTTTGCCATCCTTACTTTTCTTTGACTTCTTCAAATGCAGCTGAACTCCAGCTGGTATTTTCTTGGACTTTGCAGCTGTTTCTGGTCATCAGTTCATTCCTGCAAACCTCTGAAGCTGAACAACAATGATGCTGCATTGCTGGCTGATCCCAAAAGGTTGATTCTGTTCATCTGGACGTTTTCAGAAACGTTTGCTCACTGATCAGGTGACTTCTTCAGTCTCAGCTGACTGCAGCTTTACAAGCTTACAAACAGCACATTTGCACAATGACTGAAAGCAGCAGCACCTGATATATATGATACTAATATAATACATATACATATATAATCCATACTAATGATGAAGGAACTGAGCTCACAGTCCATTGTTCATTCAGTGAACTACTCAGTTTATTTTGGGCCTCAGAAATGCTCACTCTGTTTGTACATCACTGTCAGCAATAGACTCATTCTGCTGTGTGGACAGGAACACATGTGACATCACTTCCTGTTTGTTTGTGACTGAAGAGGAAGAAGTTTACAAGGAATCATTTAGAAGAGTTTCAAACATCAACTGATTGAATCCATGAATCTGAAAACGTGTTTGTGAGTGAAAGAGACAGACATGTACAGACTGAACTATCTGTTCAACAGTCAGAGTGTTTCTGTAACAGGAGACACTCTTTACACTCCACTCAGCACAGGGACACTGAGGAACCAGGAGGCCAGAGAAACAGAAACCCAGGATAAAGAGTTTGAGTGAATGTGGTGCTGAAGGTGTGGAGGTGGATCAGAGTGTCAGAGGAGACTCTGTAGAAGGACAGAGTGCCAGCAGGACAGTCCACATACACTGCTGCTCTGTTAGAGACAGAGGAGGAGGAGGAGGAGGAGGAGATGGATGTGTAGCTGTTATTGTGACAGACAGAACGAGGACCATCATCAGTGCAGTACAGACTCCAGGACTGATCATTGTATCCAAACCAACAGTCAGCACTGCCTCCTTTCCTTCTGATGCTTCTGTAACTCACTGATATACAAACGTTTCCTCTCCACTCGACCTCCCAGTAACAGCGACCAGTCAGACCATTTCTACACAGCAGCTGATAAACATCAAATCTGTCTGGATGATCAGGATATGACTGAACCTCCTCCACATGTGTCACCTTCCTGTTGTTGTCAGACAGTTGGAGCTTTGTGTTCACTGTGTTTGTGTCGATTGTGAGTTGACAGGAATCTGATGGAGAGAACAAACACAATCCAGCTGCAGTTATTGATCCATCATCTGTTCATTGATTGACACTTTGATGATGACTCCTGACAAGATGAAGATGGTTGAATGTGTGCTGCTTTGTTTTCATGAATCCCATTAAAAACACACTTACACTTCCTCAGACCTGGTCTCAACCATCGGACTCCAGCAGGCTCCACCCTGAAAGGAGGAGGGGGGTCAGAGCAGCACAGTCAGCATGCACACATGGACATTACATGGCTCTCACACACACACTGTTACACACTGAGCTCAAAGCTCGGCTCCACTGTTTTATTCAAAGAAATCTACATTTATTTATCAGCACATTTAAAAACAGCTTGAGCCAAAGTGCTTGATAATGTATGACACTTTACAGTGTTGTGGGCGGAGCTGAATTAACCCACCAATCAGGGTGGGATATGGATCTCAGGGGACACCAGCCGGGCTTGATGCAAGCAGGGAAACATTTCTCAATGAGTCAAAGTTCCAGCAGCGTTGCCCTGGAGTGTTTCTTTCTTTCCTGTGCCTGGCTGGCTTCCTCCTTTCTATTGGGCAAACGCCGACATTCGCCCCAGCGCGCTGCGTTCACAACACTTCAAAAAAAGTTGTTTTTTTAAGTTGCTGCCCAGCGGGACATTATATGTATATAGATTTATACACACGTCAGTGGGATTTAAAGTTATTTTTCCACAGAGAGAGATCTCATATTAACTCTCACAGTGATGCGTAGGCGGCGGGATAAAAGAAAAGTCATGAACTCAATGCAGCCCAATTTAGTCTGCAGTCACATAGCGACACCTGTTCATCGGCAACAACAGTCCCCGGTAACCCGGACTAATTATAGGGTCGCACCGTAATTTGTGGCTCCATGTTTTTATTTGCATCACTGCGTTTGCATTGCAGCAAACATGAACATTACATATATTTCAATATAATGTAAAAGCAGTCAAAACAACTAACATCAGAAACAGCTGATGTTATTTGTTATATGTCACGGTGTCATTTCCGCTTCTTTCTCCTGTAACAACAGCCCGGCGCCGTGAGCAGTCGCCTTTTTTGCGCTCGCTATCCCTGCACTTTCTACCATCTGCAAACGCCACGGTGTTCGTGTCGTCATGAAAGACATGAACATCGAGCGTAAAAACAAAGGAGACTGCTACCGGCTTTTTATCTGCCGATCGCCGTGCTACGGTTGCAAGAAAAAGAAGCAGAAATGACGTTCTCTACGCGTTGAGACGTTCCCCGTCCGTCGGCTAAACGCTTGATTGAAACTTCAATGCGACAGTGACACCAAGTAGAATTATAAATGTCACATAGCCCCAAACATGTCTTTTTCAAAGCCTGCGGTGAAGAGAAAGGTTGGTGATGAGCACCGACAATTTCAGGAAAAGTGGGAAATGCAATATTTCTTTGTTGAGCACAGGGGCACCCCGACCTGTCTTATTTGCACAGAGAAAGTTGCGCTGCACAAGGAATACAATTTGAAACGTCATTACACAACTAGACATGCTGAGCTGGATGCAAAATACCAGGGAGACGAGAGAGCGAACCGGGTTGCCAGTCTTAAAACAGATCTACTGAGGCAGCAAGATTTCTCCAAGAAAGCAACCAAAGAGAATAATGCAGCAGTCGGAGCCACGTGGTTAGTGAGATGATTGCTAAAGCAGGGAAGCCATTCACAGAAGGTGCATTTGTCTAAAAGTGCATATTGCAGGCTGCAAATATAGTCTGTCCGGGAAAGAAAGGTCAGTTTAGCAACATCAGCCTTTCTGCCAACACCGCAGCAGATCGCATTTCTGACCTGTCAAGTGACATTTATGACCAACTGTGTGAGAAAGCCAAATGTTTCAGTGTATACTCAGTCGCTCTTGATGAGACCACAGACATCACCGACACTGCCCAGCTCCCAATGTATGTCCGTGGTGTTGATGACAGTTTTGAAGTGATGGAGGAGCTGCTCACAGTAATTCCAATGCATGGCCAGACCACCGCTCAGCAGATATTTACAAGCTGTGTGATGCCATTGAGAATGTTGGTTTGCCATGGAAGAGGTTTGTTGGAATAACAACAGATGGAGCGCCATCAATGACAGGGAGGAAACATGGACTGGTGGCACAAAAACTGGAAGAGGAAGGCGTGGAGGAGGCCATTGCTCTGCACTGCATCATCCATCAGCAGGTCCTTTGCAGCAAATGCCTGAAGTTTGACAATGTGATGTCTATTGTTGTGAAATGCATCAACCAAATCAGATCCAGGGGCTTAAAGCACCGAAGGTTCTGAGCTTTTTTAGAGGAAATGGAGTCAGAATATGGGGATGTGCTCGACTTCACTGAGGTACGTTGGCTCAGCAGGGGAAATGTATTAAAGAGACTTTTTGAGTTGAGAGCAGAAGTGAAGCCTTCATGGAGAAGGATGGAGTTAGTGTTCCTGTGCTAACTGATCCCAAATGGCTCATGGACTCAGCTTTTCTTGTTGATATGACACATGAGCTTAATGTACTGAACAAGACGTTACAAGGCCAGGGGCAACTTGTCAGTGCTGCCTATGACAACGTGAGAGCATTCTCCACAAAACTGGCGCTCTGGAAAGCTCAGCTCTCTCAGACAAACCTTTGCCATTTCCCAGCATGCAAGGCACTCGTGGATGCAGGCACACCATTCAGTGCTGACGAGTATGTTGATGTCATTTTGAGGCTACAGGAGGAATTTGATCACAGATTTGCTGACTTCAAGACACACAGAGCCACCTTTCACATTTTTGCGGACCCCTTCTCCTTTGATGTGCAAGATGCCCCTTCTGTGCTTCAAATGCAGCTCATTGAGCTGCAGTGCAACTCTGAACTCAAAGCAAAGTTCAGGGAGGTGAGTGGAAAAGCAGACAAGCTTGGACAATTTTTGAGAGAATTGAGCCCTAGTTTCCCTCGGCTTTCCCGAATGTTCAAGCGGACCATGTGCCTTTTTGGTAGCACATACTTGTGCCAAAAGCTCTTCTCCACTTTGAACTTCAATAAGTCCAAGTACAGGTCCAGACTTATGGATGATCATCTTCAAGACATACTGAGGGCCGCAACTGCTTCCTCCCTCAGGCCAAATCTGGCTCGGCTATGCGAGAGGAAACGCTGCCAGGTCTCTAGCAGCAAGGAGTAGGCAAGAGAAGCCATGTTCAGAAGAACAGTTCATTTTCTACAGTGTTCCATTCATGTTCAGAAGAAGGTTATAGAACTGTTAATACAGACATTTCAATCTAAATACAGCAGATATAGAAGACTGAAAGAAACACACAAGTTCACTGACTAAAAACATCTTATTATTATTTTATTTATGTATTACAGATTGATTTATTTTCTTATTAATTCTTAATTTGTTTATTTATTTTTCATATTTTGTGTTAAAAAGTAAAAATAAAGAGATTTGAGAAGATTGGAATTTTTTAACCATGCCTTTCTTGTGGAAAACCTAATGCGGCCCAGCCTCACCCACACTCTGCCTGCAGCAGCCCCCAGCTAAATTGAGTTTGAGACCCCTGTCCTACACCATAAATCAGTAAGAGAGGGTACGACCTCTCTCATGGCCCCAAGTGGTGTGTGCATGCCAGAGCACTCTGGAAGGCACACAGAGTCTTTACAGACTACTCAGGATCAAACCTCTATCATTATGCAATCGATTATACAACTCTAAGCATATATGAGTAAATATTTCTAAGCATAAATGACAATCAACAATATAAACCTTACAGCTGGTTTTAATAACAGAGTTCATTTGTTTCTCAAACGAGAAAGAGCTATCGAGAAACACTCCTAAATCTTTAGTTCTGAACTTTTTTTTATAGGGCTGCACGATTTTGCATAAAATGAGAATCACGACTTTTTTGCTTAAATTGAGATCACGATTCTCTCACGATTTTCTTTTTCAGTATAAATATTTATTGCACTTATTAACTGCACATCAACTTCGTAACAGTTGAGACTGAATATAAAAACAATAAATAAACATAAAAACAACAAATGTCTCACATTTTGTTGTTGCAGCAAAATGTTGTCCTGCTTGAAATTCCGTCTCCACCGTTGCTCGACGCTGCGTGTACAGAGCAGGTAGTGCAACAATAGAAAAATAGTTGCGGGACGGCACTGTGTAGCGTTTGTCTAGGGTGTTGATCATTTTCCTAAATCCCTCGTTTTGCACAGTGTTGATGGAGCCATATCTTTGGTCAGGTGATAAGTGATAGCCTCCGTGATGTCTTTGTGCCTGCGGGAGTTCGACGTGTATAGGGAAGCGCTGTATAAGGTTCCCGTTATTGATGTTTGGGTGGTTGACCGGGATGGATTTTCTCCTGTCACTTTCTCGTCATCCCTGACGTGCTCTCCGTTGTTGTTTCCCTGCTAATTTTAGCATCACACGGCACAGCTTCTGTATCACGTGGTATAAGGCTCCGCCCTTGTCATTTGTTGAGCAGGAAGAGTGAGCGCTTGTTTTCATGCAGATTACGTCCCGGATCAAAATGCGGTACAATCTTTGTCGTCTTTTTTTTTTTTTTTTTTTAATTGTTGTCATTTGGAAATGAGATCGCACATAAGTATGAATTGAGATCGCGATTTTCCAACAATTAACCGTGCAGCCCTACTACTAAGGATAAACCTCTATCATTATGCAATCGATTATAAAACTCTAAGCATATATGAGTAAATATTTCTAAGCATAAATGACAATCAACAATATAAACCTTACAGCTGGTTTTAATAACAGAATTCATTTGTTTCTCAAATGAGCAAGAGCTATCGAGAAACACTCCTAAATCTTTAGTTCTGAACTTTTCCAGTGGGCCAAGGTCGACATTATCTGCTAATGCTAAATAGGCTGCCGTTATTAACTAATGCTAATTTGATGTGAATTAGCATTATGCAATAATGCTAACACTTACTTTTTAACAATGTGAGTAGCTAATGCTTACACTATTTCCCTTAACTTTATAACAATGTGAACAGCTAACGCTAACACTCTTTTCCCCTAGCATTACAACAATCTGAGCTGCTAATGCTAAGTAGGCTGCTATTAGCACCTACGTCTAATTTAAGGCAAATACACATTAGAACCTAATGCTCATATCGTTTTCCTTTGCTTTATAACAATGTGAGCAGCTACTTCTAAATAGCATTAGCTAATAACAGCAGTCTAATTTAATGCAAGTTAGCCTCATTTGCATTATAACGATGTGAGGAGTTAATGCCAAATATGCTGGGGGTGAATAATTATTACCAGCTAATGCTAATATCGTTTTCTCTTCCCTTTTAACAATGTGAGCAGCTAGTGCTAGGTAGGCTGTTATTAACTAATGCTAATTTATCCGCTAATGCTAACAATGTTTTTTCTTCCATTATAACAATGTGATGTGTGTTACTGTTAATAACTATTGCTAATTTGATGCGAGTTAGCATTACCCGATAATGCTAACACTTTTCCCTTCCTTTTTAATAATGTGAGCAGCTAGTGCTAAGTAGGCTGATGTTAGTAGCTAATGCTAATTTGATGTGAATTAGCATTGTATTAATGAGGAGTTAATGTTAAGTAGATTGCCATTAGTCGCTAATGCTAATTTTAGGTAAATAGAAATTGGCAGCTAATGCTAATACCATATTTTCTTGCCTTATAACAATGTGACCAGCTAATGCTAAGCAGGTGCCGTTATTAGCTAATACTAATTTGAGGTAAATTAGCATTGTCCGCTTATGCTAACAATGTTTTTTCTTCCTTTTTAACAATACACCATTAGTGGCTAATTCTAATTTTAGATGAAAAAGCATTAACAGCTAATGCTCATGCTGTTTGCTTTGTAAGAATGACAGCAGCTAATGATACGAAGTCTACCGTTATTAACTAATGCTAATTTGATGTGAATTAGCATTATCCGATAATGGTAACTCTTTTCCCCTGCATTATAACGATGTCAGGAGTTAATGCTAAGTAGGCTGCCATTTGGGGCAAACTCTAGAGGTGAATAATTAGTAGCAGCTAATGCTAATACAGTTTTCTCTTTCCCTATAAAAACTTGAGCAGCTAATGCTAATTTGATGTGAATTAACATTATATTAGTGAGTAGTTAATGGTAAGTAGGCTGCCCTTATTAACTAATACTACGTTGATGCGAATTAGCATTATGCGCTACTGCTAATACTGTTTTCCCTTACTTTTTAACAATGTGAGCGGCTAATTCTAAGTACGCTGTTATAAATAGGTAACGCTAATTTAATATGAGTAAGCATTATCCAATAATGCTAACACTGTTTTTTCTTACTTATTAAAAATGATAGTAGCTAATACTATTACTGCTTTTAGCGGCTTATTCTAAGTAGGGGTGAATAATTATTAGCAGCTAATGCTAATACCGTTTTCTCTTTTCTTATAACAATATGAGCAGCTAATGCTAATTTGATGTAAATTAGCATTATATTAGTGAGGAGTTAATGCTAAGTAGGCTGCCATTAGCAGCTAAAGGTAATTTGAGGTGAATAAGCACTAGTAGCTAATGCTAATAACCTTTTCTCTTGTGTTATAATGATGTGAGACGTTAATATTGTTCTCAAACTACAGAATGAGAATGAAATATTGATTCTAACAGGGTCCCATAAACAGTATTAGCTTAGCAGCATTAGCTTTCAGAGTTTCCATCATGGTCACACAAATCCTTAGCAGAGCAAAGTGGCCTACTTAGAAATAGCTGCTAAAGTTGTAGAAAGCAAAGGGAAAACAGTATTAGCATTAGCTGCTAAATGTGCACTTGAGAACAAATCTATTGTTAATTCAGCTGTGAATGTAGAGTTTGTCATTATTTAAGCTTCCATTTCCAAATGTTAGCTGCTCCTGTCTGCCTCTTTGTCACAGACACAGACTGAAATGACTCACAGCCTTGTTTCATCCTTCTGTCAGTGTCACTGACTGTCACTGTGACTGTGGACATACAGCATGGGAAACACACACATGGCTGACCTCTTATTAGGTACACAGTGGCCACTATCTCAGGTATAGTACACCTGTGACCTAATAAAGTGTATCTAAAGTTACAAAATGTTGTCTCTGTCCAAATATTACCTAACTGTAGGTCTACTTTTAATGAAACTCTCAACATGACTTCTCAGTTATCATTAATGTCCCTGCAAACAGACTCCTTGGAGACCCCTACACAAATATCCATGTACTATCCAGCTACACTAGTGTGTCTGTCCCTGAAAATATTCCTGCATGTGTGATTGTTCATGTCTCATCTGGAAATGTTTCCAGCTCTTCCTCCTCTATCAGACATTCTTCATACCTGAGAGTGTCAAGTCTCCAGCCTGGATCCTTCAGTCCAGCCGACAGAAGCTTCATTCCTGAGGGACCTGGATGATTGTAGCTCAGGTCCAGCTCTCTCAGATGGGAGGGGTTGGAGGTCAGAGCTGAGGCCAGAGAAGTACAGCCTTCCTCTGTGATCAGACAGCCTGACAGACTGCAGACACACAAAACAACAATCCGTCTGTTATCCATCTCTATGGCAGCATAACTAAGGGATGGTTCAGGGTCACCTGATCCAGCTCTAACTATAAGTTTTATCAAAAAGGAAAGTTTGAAGCTGATCTTCAAAGTAGAGAGGGTGTCTGTCTCCTGAACTCAAACTGGGAGCTGCTGCCACACCCAGTCCAACATAGCCAGGCTTTCTTTGCTGCTTTGACAAAACCTCAAATCCCAGTCAGAGATGGTGAGCATCATCACAGTGATGATCATTTCTCTGTAACCCAGGCTTCCTGCTTCAGGATCTGTGCACGCTCACAGAACAAGGAGACCTTTAAACATCATTTCACTAAATGGATGGACTGAGCTCAGCCTACAGATGAACTGGTGCCAGAGATCATAAAGAACATCAAACAGTCAAATTCAACACTTTAATGGAAATATGAGATTAATGCTGCAGACAATCATGAACCTGCTGAATTCATGAACATCAAGAATGCAGCGAGTGGTAAAATAAAGATTTGACCTCAGTGTTCCTGTCTATTCCTAACATATTCCTAACATGATAGCTGCACTTTAGAGCTCTAAAACTGGAACTGACACATGTTTAAACTCTACATGTTACTCAGTACATTCAGTTCTGACACTCGCCCACAGTCCAACAAAGGAAACATGGAGATCACATCAGTTTGACACAAAAGTCTAATTATTGCAAGTTAACCAGTTATTGATTAACACCAACAATTATTTTATCACACACTAACACAGTTTTTAAAATCATGATTAATTTGAAAATGCGTGCTCACTGGCTCTGAATATAAAAATCCAAAAAGTAGGGCTGCTATGATTTGTCGAATATTAAAATCGTAGACGACTAATTAATTAGTTGACGTGTCGTTCGAAGCTTTGTAAGATCACAAAAGACGCAGGAATAAGTAGTAGGATTCAAGAGTGTAATAACGGACTGAAACAGAAGATGGCAGCACTGCATGTACAAGGATGCCAGCTGTAGTTAAACCCCGAAGAAGAAGAAGCTGTGTCAGGTATGGGTGGTTTTTAATAATTGATTCATTGATTAAAATCGATTCTGGCTTGGATAACGTCATATCGATTCATTAAAATCCTGAATCGATTTTTTTATATAAATGTATTTTGCCCAAAATTCCAGAATCAGTGAGATGTGACTTTCTCACTCGACGGCACGGACACGGTCGGGGCTGAAAGCTGACAGCTCGCTGATGCTGATGTTTCGGCGGGTCCGCGCTTTGTGTTTACGCCGATTCTAAAGCTGTTAGTTTGATCTCCCTCCAAACAATATTGACCGAACCAGCAGCAAAAGAAGATCCAAACTACGCTTCACATAAACATCGTCATGGACTCACTCTGACTTTTGCTGTTTTTCATGCATCTCTCTCTCTCTCTCTCTCAACAACAGTTTCCCATCTATCCCTGAAATCTGTTTTCTGCATTATTCGCTTGCTTGTTACGCACAAGTTTTTTCCTTTTACTTCTGAAAAGAAAACCTAATTTCTGCCGTTCAATAGGAAAATCACCTTCATGTGTTTCTGTGTTTATCTTCAGCTATTTTGACACAAAGGCATCTGCTGTGATGTTCACACCTTTGATAAAGTCTGGCATGTGTCAGCTTCCTTTTTATAGATACAAAAATATGTAAATGTACTGATCTGAATTATAGTAATCTGACTATAAGTATCTGACTGAGGCAAAATTTCCCCGATTCAAATCCAATTGAATCAAATCATGGATCGAATCGATTCAGGACCTTGTGAATCAGAATCGAATTGATTCTAGAAATCAGTGACGATACCCAGCCCTAGTGTCATTGTAGCTTGGACCAAATTGATGGGCTACATGAGGCCGTATGAAAAGGAAAAGAAAAAAACAAAAACGCTTGGACATAATGGACATATAGCATAATGGACAGGTTTTTGTCAGGGCGCTCACACAAATCCAAAGCAGGAGATGAAGCATCGCTGAATATGTTTCCAAACCAACCTTTTTTCAAGCTAAAGACTAGAAAATATGGTGAAGCAAATCTTCCCTTTGGCTTCACCTGCACAAGTGCCGAGGTAGGTCTGCCTGCAGAATTGGTTTTCCCTGCGTTGGGAGCAGCGCTGGGCTGTTTAAATCACGGACAAACAGGATCCCACATTCTTGATTTTTAGTTCACAAACACTAATGACTAACTACTCCTGACATTTTGGAGGTGTTAGCTCTTTACAGTAAAGTTACAGTGGGATACAAATAATATCAGGCTGATCCTGCCACGATTTGTTCCCCTGGTTCAAAGGAGTATGGGCCTTGAATCCACGGTCAGGGGATACAGAGCAGAGTTAATTTTAGGGAGATCAGCTTTTAAGTGAAATGATAAGACAGGTCCATTTCACTATAGATGCCCTCCAGAGCAAGATTAGCGAGACTCTGCAGGAACTGAAAACACTTCTACCCTCTCCTATCATAGAAGAGGTTCACAAGGTTGTGCACAAGGCTCAGTGGGCCCAACACTCTGAAGGAAAAGAAAATTCCACACTTTGTTAACAAAAATCTTTACTTCCCAGTCAGAACCTACACAACTCAGAGAAAAACACACACCTGAAGACAGTCAGGAAAAATGGCTGAAGAACTTTTCAGACCGGAATCTCAATGAAACTGAAAAGGACTCAATTTTGCTATTTCTCCGCAACAGTTGCCCATAGTGGACCTCATCACAGCCACAGAATCCGCCATACGGATTAATAAATTATCACAGACAGAAGCAGAGCAAATCAGGATGAAAGTCTCAGCCACCCTCTCCAGTGTCAAAGTCCCTCCGTCTAACCTCACAATACAAGAAAAAAAGGCCGTCGCTTCCCTGAGCAAAGACCACAACATCCCTATATTACCAGCTGATAAGGGAAGGTTCACCATGGTCCTTAACACAACGGATTACCACACAAAGATCACTACTCTCCTCGGTGACAACAATACTTACGAAGCCTTAAAGCGAGACCCCACAAGCAGCTACAAAAAGAAAGTTATAGCTTGTGTGGCACCCTGAGTATTTTGAGCATTAAGAACAAGTCTCAGATGTGTTCCTTATGTGTTCGTGCCCACCCCTCATCATCTTTATTTTGCTATTTGTTGTGACAATAGTTTGCATCATAACACAGAGCGAAAAGCTCAGTTGCTCCCACCTGATGTGATGTTAGGGCGATATTTAGTTTCGCCAGTAGGTGGCAGTGGCGGCTCAGACAAACGGGTACCTGGCAAAATAATTCTTCACAAAAGTAACGCAGGCCAGTTATTACAATGGAAGCCGCCAGTAACACTGAATTGTTTTGCTGTGTTTCAGGTGAGAGCAATATACGAGAACTACATACATTTATGTAAAGTTGATGCTTATTTAACATGTTTGGAGTGTAATTCTTGTTTATATGGAGTTTAATGTGAGCGAATAAGGGAGTTGTTTCACGTTATCTGTGGGTAATGCTAGTAACATTTGTGCGCTAGCTAAGTCATGTTAGCCTCCTGCATTAATCTCTGTAACCGTGTTGTCCCATCAGTAAGGTGAAAGGAAACTGTTAGCTGGTTTCAGTTAAAGTTATAGGAAATAGACCAGCCAGTACATGTTATGTTGTCTATTGTTACTGGTCATTTTCTCTGTGTGTTAAGGGCTGATTAATACATGGCCATTACACGTATGACACAAAAGTAACGCAGGCCAGTTATTACAATGGAAGCCGCCAGTAACACTGAATTGTTTTGCTGTGTTTCAGCGCAATAAATCTTCATGTGCACCTGAATGAACCCTGTCGTCCTTCAGTGTGTAACACTTGCCTTCAAGAACTTGAAAAGCACAAAATCATCGATCATCCTGCAACTTCGTCTATACCCAGGGGATGCCATAACCTGGATTTATGGACTTCCTAACATCTAAAATCCAGTTCTGAGATCCTCCCCAGACACCTTAACGCCCACTCACATCCTGGGCCATCTGACCTCAGGAAATCACATGATAGGGTGGGTCCAGGTTTCACAATGAGCTGAAACCCTGGCTGAGTGTGACCCACACCCATTTTCACACCTTGGCTCATGTGATTAGGTAGAGGATCATCAGGGGTCCTTTGTCCCTCTTTGGGGGGAAACTCCCACTGGGTTTAAATCTGGGACTCCCCACCATTTGACCTTAAAACTGAATGAATGAATGAAAGCTTTATTTGTCACAAGCAGGTTGCCCTGCAGCGAAATGGGAACCCCCCCCCCCGACCTTACACACATAACACGGGGTTACAAGTCGGAGATCGGTAGCGTTACAGAAAAACACTGAAATGTACACAACAACAAGAAGGTACAAGAGGAAAAAAAGAGACCTCCACTCATGCTGTGCTTCCATGGTAGGACAGCACGAGAACAGGAAACAAAAAAAACTCCTCTGCACAAAAAGCACATGAATGTCCACAGCACAACATTGTGAAGACATGACAAGCCACAGGGTTGGGTAGGGGATGAGGAGTAACCCCAGGCAACACAGCAGCCATCCTGTAACGGCGCCGTCTTTAAAAAAACAGCACGGGCCCAGACCCGCTTCGTGTTCCCAGGGGGCAACAAGCATCGAAGGCGTTGGAAAGAGAGGGGGGATGAGTGAGTGCTTATCAGTGTAAGTGTATGTGTGTGCGTGTCCATAGTTCAGCTGAGACAGTGTCCTTCGGCCTATCAGGCTAAGTAAACAGTCCTCCAGCCAATCCAGGTGGCCTTGCATGGGACGGGAAGAATAGCCGTAACACAGTCGTTATCAGGGAGTGATTGTTCAGCTCCAGCCTTGGGCCTGCAGCTGGCGCCGTGATGGGGGTCCGCAATTTTGATGTTGATTTTGTAAATTTCCACGCGAGCAGCCCAGGAGAATTTTCAGGCTGCTCTTTAACACTCCGATGCTGGTCTCTCAATCTCCCGTTGGAGAGCCGCCAGCCTCCCCATGATGGTATCAAACTTCTGTTCCATGGTGTTATCATTCTTTTGATTCTGAGATCTCACAGCTGCAGTGATCCGTTCCGCGATGCCTTCCAACTGTCGCTCAAGGGTCTCATTCTGAGCAGGCCCCTCTCTGATGTATCCCATCATACGCTCAATGGTGTTATTTTGAGCCTTCATAGCAGCTGTAAGCGTCTCCAAGGTGTTAACCATATTACGTTCGTTGTGAGAGGTCGCGCCTCGTCCCATCGCTTCGATTCCAGCGGGCAGCCTTGGGGGGGGGGGGTTTGAACAGCTGGTTCCGCTCTCTTATTTCTCCGATAAACCAGGGCTAAGCCAACTCCGATCAGCAAGAACCCTGTTATCACGGTTCCGAATAGATAGATATCTTCAGCGTCCTCGATCGACAGTCCCGCCAGGCACATGACCCTCCAGTTCTGCCACCCATCCATCGTGTATCCGGCAGGGAAAGTCCCTCCAGGGCACTCAGGCTCTCCCGAGCCCAGACTTCTCGTTGAGAAAAGGGTGTCAATTCAGAGACCAGTTGATCAAATCCATAATTCTCTTTTAGGTTTTAGAGAACGACAGTGAGAGACTGTTCAAGGGAAAGTAATACACACGAGACAAGACAGGACACAGAGGCTAAGCAGGGAAGATAAAGGTGAGGAGGAGAGGAGAAAAGTGCGACCGCCTTCGCTGAGAGCCAAGAGCCAAGAAGCTTCTATGATGAGAGGTGAAACGTCTTCAAGTAACTTAAAGATGTCCAGACGCTTTTCTTTCCAAGCTCCTTAGACTATGATGACCTGGATGACTGAGAACCTTCACAGACATATTTCAACAATATAAAGTTTTTAAGTGATCATCAGCAGAAAGGTTTTAAATCGGACCTTAGAGTTTCCAGTGTACAGTTGGGACTCTTTACTCCAACAGACAGAAGCTTCACTCCTGAGTCCTGCAGGTCACAGTTACTCAGGTCCAGCTGTCTCAGACTAGAGGACTGGGAGCTTAGAACTGAGGACAGATCTTCATAGCCTTTCTCTGAGAGGTTACAGTGACTCAGTCTGAAAAATAACAGATAAATAATAAAACCAACACATTTCTTTAAGTATAATGAGTCGTTATTACATTTAGTAATATTTAATCCTGTTTTTTTCTTCATTCTGTGAGTTGGTATACATGCATACATACATACATATGTACATATAGTTTGATCTGACCTGAGAATATTCAGTTTACAGTGTGGACTCTTCAGTCCATCAGAAAGAAACTTTGTTCCTGAATCCTGCAGGTCAGAGTTATTCAGGTCCAGCTCTCTCAGACAGGAGGACTGGGAGCTGAGAGCTGAGGACAGAGCTTCATTGCGTTCCTCTGACAGGTTACAGAGATTCAGTCTGTAAAAGTAACATTATAAAAAGTCTTAGTGGAGAATACAATTCATGGTTAGCTAAAAAAATACATTTATGTCTGGAGAAAAACCCACTTGTAGTTGGCTTAGTAAAAACATAGTTATAAGAGTAGCTAAATGGAAACAAATGAGGAGCTGGCAAATTGCCATTGTAGTGAACTTTGGAACATAATATATACTTTTTAATATTCAATTGGAAATAGTGGTGGAGAAAAGGTTGTTAAAAAATAAAGAAAAAATAGATCAGATGGAAAGACCCCTGACCGAAACAAGCTTTAGCTTCTTCCCTTTAAGTCCACCCTTCCTAAACACCCTTTTTCCATTGGCTAGTTTCAGGATGTATACTGAAGAGCAGCACTTAGTCTTTGTATCTTCACATGCTGGTTTAGAATGTGTTAAAGCAAACTGTAGACCTACTAAAAACATATTTTCTGACTCATTATAAAGAGTCCTATCCCACAGTCATGTCTGTCCCGTTTGTAACAACTGAAAATAAAATAAACTCATAATTATAATAAAGGTCAATCAAATGGACCAATATGGCAAGGCCACGATGATCCACTTGATAAAATAAATCCACTTGGCATCTTTCTTGGCCTTAAGACAACAATTCTGATGGCTATAGATCCAAACGGGACAAAAATAAATAAATAAATAAAGAAATAAAGAAATAAAGAAAGAAAGAAAGAAAGGAAAAGTCTCAGATCCATTTGCGAATTTTAGAACCTGATTCTGGAATATGACAGTGGGCATCTTAGTAACAAAGTCAGTCATTTCCTGCTTAAGTAAGTAAGTAAAGTTTATTTATTAAGCGCTTTTCATAGACAGGTAGTCACAAAGCGCTGCACACAGAGATTAAAATAAACAGTACGATAAATAGCAAAATGCACACTATACACAATATAGTTTAAATGTAAATTAAAAATATAAAAATGTAAAAAGCATTGGTCAATAGAAAGCTTGTTTAAACAGTAAAGTTTTTAACTGTTTTTTAAAGGATTCCACAGATTCAACCAAACATAGTGTAGAATAAGGAGGGGATGTTTTTCTCATTATCATTTAATATTTTAATATGCCATTATTAGTTCATTAGAAGTATATAACCAGCTTTGCATTAAGCATAAATTGAAGTTTTTGATCTTACATTATTCTTTGCATTACAGTGATGGTGATAACTTTAGTTTGATCTTTTCTTACAGGTACCAGAATAATAACATGATTTTTCATTGCAGATGTAACCATAATCATTCCATACACATTGCAGTTTGTTGCTTATTCTAGAGTTGTGCTCAAGGTAATTAAAGGTTAAAAGCTACAGCCAGCGCGAGTCTGGCTGATCTATGGAGGGCAAAGGCTTTGAGCTTGGAAGGCCGCACGCGCTTACACAGCACTTATAAGATGTCATTCTTGGTGATTTTGTGCTTAGTCATGTTTTAATATGTTTTAAGTAGAAGTAGCTGATCCAGCAATATTCATTTAATATTATATACTTGATTTAGAGCAATACACACTGATGGTCTTAATAAATGAAAGAGTCCTTGTAGCTGCCATGTTGTGTCTCAGCAGGGTACAGACGGTTCCAGGAGAAGGGGGCAGTTAGCATCTGCCCTCGGGAAGGAGACAATGTTATTCTTTGTGTTAAATAAAATTGTCAACATTGATTGTATTACACCTGTCACTACGCATGAGGGGGCGTTCTAATACCCTGATTTCATAAAACTATGGAGATGTGTTTTTTGAGATGAGATCTGAGACTGTCTGCATACAGTGTCCATCTCCCACGTGTGTGATCATTAAATCATCGTTTGACTCAACCCGACCGGACCAGTGTTGTTATTGTGGGTTTTTCCTCTGGTGTCCATCTCCAATATTTTTGAACCATAACAATAGTTGTAGAGGTAGACTGTTCCACAGCCTTGGTGCCACAGACTGAAAGGCTCCGCCCCCTTTCATCTTCAGACGTGTTCTGGGAACAACCAACAAACTCTGACGGTGTGTTCACACCGAACGCGATGGACGCGAATAGAGCGTCAGGTTTACATGTAAAGTCAATGGAAAGGCGCGATGACACGCGATTGCGGGTCCCGCGAAAATTCGGAAGCAGATTTGAGTCGCGAAAACGCAAAAACGCCTGAAACGCGCGTCAGTGTAGCGCGTCTGGCGCGTTTGACTCGCAAATAAAACCATGCGCGTGAGTTTTTGTGTTGCATTTTGTGCATACGCACGTTTTGCGTCTACCGCTTGAGTTGGAAAAATCTGAACTCCAGCGTCAAATCGCGCCGCGACAACCAATCAGGAGCCTGGTGACGTGGCTGTGACCTAGGTCAAAGGGGCAGATCCAGCCAAAGCCCTTCATACTTCGATGGAGGGAAGGCTAACCAATGCGGTAGCAAACAACCCGAAGCTGTACGACACCAGCTGTTTTCTGTACCGAGACAGGAATAAAAAGGACGAGCTTGGAGGAAGATATGTGAAGAGATCGGGCAACCTGGTAAGTTCATTCATTTCTCTTTTGAAAGTCTTTACTGACCCGGGGAAGCTGCACAAAAGCTAGCAAGCCACCGCTATTTTCCCACTGACATACAAATACCGTTCTGCTTTTATGCATGTTGTCATTTAGGAATATATTTTATTGTTTATTAATAAACAGCACACAGTGGTCCCGCTGTTCATCCGTCACTGCTTTGCTTTTTTGCTGATTTTTTATTGCACAGTACAGCATTGCATTCTGCAGCCTGATTGACAAATCTCCTTCGTGTCGTGTCTCCTGCGCTTGCCAAATTTATCATGTTTGGTTTTGATAACCATCGCGTCCAATAGAAATAACAGCACAAAAACACCCATAACTATGAGCCTCATTCGGAAATAGACACCTGCACCGTGAGGGAAAAAGGCGCACGAAAGTGGCGGGCAGATGAAGACAAACCGCGGCATAATAATACTTTTACGTTTTGCAATCTACAAAGGTTTGCACTTTGAGAATCAGTTGTGAGAACTGTGACCAATGTTCATGTGTGTGTGTGGAAAAAAAGTGTATAAAGTGCGTGGCCAGGGGCTAGTTATTCTGAGAACCCCTGCTGCAATAAATGAGGGACCACTGTCTACTCTACGATTATTATATCCAACCTGTTAACATTTAATACTGTATTGATAGAACCAACTGATTCTGCAGCAGAGCATCCCCTGTTGCTTCTCCTGGCTCCCCAGTCCCTGAGCTCCTGCTGCTGCACCCACAGATATGTACAGCAAGCACTGATACCTTTTTAGTCGGTGGGATTGCCTGTGATCACCTTTACTAAATATCTACAACCAATCTGATTATATCCTGTTTTTGTTTTTTTCAATGTTGAAATTAAAATCTAGTAGCAGCCTTCTCATTTCTTTGTGTTTTGTGCTGTTTTACAGGCCCACAGAGGAGGACGGCTCTGAGGCAGATGAGGGACGGGTCCCAGGACGGTCCATCGGCGCTGGAGCTGGCCACCCTGGTGTCCCTGAAGAGTCCACACCAGTCTCCAATGGAGCATTTCCTCCTCAGCCTTGTTCCTGCTCTGGAGAGCAGCTGGTCCTTTTTATTCCTGTCTCTCTGTAAATTCTTATATTTTATATATTTATGTTTAATGTTTTTCTGTTTGAGACTTTTAATATTATTTCAAATAAATGTTTATAATGACTAATGTCTCAGTTCTACTACACAGCAAATGTTGGCACACAACTTGACACATGTAGAATTTATTTCATATTATACTAATGACAAAATATACTGATACAGTGGGATGCAAAAGTTTGGGCAATCTTGTTAATAGACATTATTTTCCTGTATAAATCGTTGGTTGTTACAATAAAAAATGTCAGTTAAATATATCATACAGGAGACACACACAGTGATATTTGAGAAGTGAAAAGAAGTTTACTGGATTTACAGAAAGTGTGCAATAATTGTTTAAACAAAATCAAGCAGGTGCATAAATTTGGGCACCACAAAAAAGAAATGAAATGAATATTTAGTGTATATCAATGTGTGTGTCTCCTATATGATATATGGGGTGCCTTTGTCTGGACGTGCTTCCCATCCAGAGCTGCACAGCACAGAGGAAAGTTCCAGCGCTCCTGGAATCCCTCTGTGATGGACCGCCAGTCTCCAGGTGAAGGCACAGCCATGAAGTCGTCCACTAGACAGTCCCAGATGGCCGTCGCTGCCTGGGGGGTGATCTGGCTCACCGTGGACACACCGACTCTGTAACTGAACGCTTGGTGCTGAAGGAGTCCCCGGTGACAAGGAACCTGGACAAAATTGTTCAAAATCAGTATTATGTGTACTGCAGTTACAAAATACATTATTCAAATTCCAAAATACTTTTGTGATGTCAGATTTAACCTTGTATGGTGTTCGGGTCTGTGAGACCCGTTTTCAGTTTTTCTCAAAAGAAAAATTAAACAATGAATTATTTTTTCAACCTGAAATTCATTGGCTTTGGCTTATTTTCTGTGAAGAACATAAATCCAAACTAATTTTCAATGACCTCATACTGTACCTCCCCCCACGCATTTACATTACGTACAAGGTGTTCGGGTCCACTGGACCCAGGTCTAATAAAAGTGTTGAAAGTGTAGGTCCTGTGTTCCCACACTCTGTCTTCCTCCTTTCTGGTGCTGCTGATAGTGTTTTCTTCCCCTCCTGCTTGCGCACAAAGTTGCAACATTGTTGAAAATTCAACTATCAACACAGTCTGCTCTTACATTCCCGCACATTTTACCCTCTTTCTTGAGGGATCCAAATTTTATTTTCTCATACCCTGTCCCACCTGCAAATTAGGGCCATAATACTATAAATAAGACTTTGCCAGTGTGGTTCTTTATCACAACTGATCAAGATGGCAAAAGATTATCTGCTGCGAGGGCCATCCAATTGATTTTGGAAGAGAGAGGGGCTTCTGATGATGATGTTGACAAAGAGGTTTCAGAATATTTCACATTTCTGAAAATTCAGAGTCTGACAGTGAAGAAGAGGATGAGGTTGAGCACCATTTAGTAACAAAACGAAGACGAGTACCCCATCTGCAGCCAGCTCCAGGACCAGAACAAGCCCACCAGACAGCAAGTGAAGAAATATGGATGTCAATAACTGGTGAAATTGAATGGTCTTCTTGCCAAGAAATGAGCCACCCTGCAGAGCTGTTACTGTGATAAGCCAGGGCCAACACGGCTGACAGTTACTCATGTGCAGGACATCAAGTCTTCATTTGAGCTTTTCATCCCAGATTCCATCCAGAAAATTATTCTGGATTGCAGTAATCTAGAAGGAAGGTGTGTTTTTGGAGAGAGGTGGAAGGAGATGGACCAAATTCATCTAAGAACTCCAAAGGCCTACTTTGGGGTTCTTATCCTTGCAGGAGTTTTCAGGTCCAAAGGGGAATCCACAGAATCCTGTGGGATGCAGAAACCAGCACGAACCTTTCCGTGCATCAATGTTTCTGGAAAACTTCCACAAAACTTCCAGGATTATCCGTTTTGATAACCGAGACGACAGACCAGCTCGACGGCAGAGAGACAAGCTAGCTGCCATCAGGACAGTGTGGGATAAGTGTGTGCACCACCTCCCCCTGTTTTACATCCCTGGGCCTAATGTCACCATTGATGCGCAGCTGATCCCATTTAGTTGTGAAACATATTGCTTCACGTGTAAATGTGTTGTCTTTCCACTCACTCCACTTGATTACAACTGATTTATTTTTTTTATAACATTTTATAAAAAAAACAAAACAAAAAAAAACGAGAAGCACATTAATTCATAAATCTGATTTAACAAAGGTAAAGGGAAAAAATTAACCATGTTTGCTGTTCATATGGCTTGTAATTGGGATGAAGTAAACATCTGTTGAGTAATTTAACATAAAATTGTTTGATAGTGTTAATTTGGAAAGCCAAAACTCTAGCGGGTCCACCAGACCCATGAACACTGGCTGAGTAACAAAAATATGAACACCACACAAGGATTAAATCACAAAACTTAAATCTTACATAAAACATTTTGTAATTATAAGGATAATTACAAAATGTATATTAGATAATATCTAAAACAGTTGTGTTTTGTTTTAACTTTAACATATCATAATTTGATTGGTAGCAACTTTCACAACTACAGTGAGCCAATCACTCACAATTCCTAAACATGTCAATCAGGTAGGAATGAAGTGAGACATTAATAGAAATAAAGAGTTGTGTGTTGACATGTAGCCCTTTCCTTGCTTAAATCATTAATATTTTTGAAAAATTAATCTGTGATAAGACAGCTTATCAAGATAGAACCATGTAACTAGAGATGAACCAAACTGTTCACAGTTTTATCTAACTCTGTTTTAATAAAGGCTGGTGACCCCTGCTATAGAGTCTGACAGCTGCAGGGATTATATACAAATATTCAACTATCCCAGAATTAAACCAGGTCTAAATAAAAAGGAGTGAGTATCACTACAAAGGTTAACTCAGTGGTCCTAATGCTACAGTTTGATATCAGCAAACACCGAGCGCATACATTGATGTGACACCACAGCCATGCTATCATGCAAACACTGATAACAGCATAAATCGAATTAAACCGGGACTTGATGAGAGCTTCTGAGTATCACTAGAAATATTATAAACAGTCGACTATGTACCACAGTTTGCTTTCAGTAAACACCGACAGCATTCACTGTTAGCATAGCACATCCATGTTAGCAGTGTATAACTGGATGGTTTAGCATATTAGCACAGGTATCAATAAAGGACTACCGTATTAAATAGTTTTACTAACCTCAGGCAGACGGACAGGCGCTCTGCAGGTGGGATTGAGCGCCTGTAGTTGGTGTCTAGGCGGGCGATGCTGGGACCGACGAGGGAAAGCAGGTCCTCAAACTGGCCGACGGTGATATCTCTGGAATCGGCCGTCATCCAGGCCCAGCTCCTGGAGCAAGTGGTGAAACTCACCAAACTGCTCACGCCTCTGTAGGACCTGATGGACCCGGGTACGGCGAGGACGTCTTTTACGCCGCTGCTCTGCTCTCCACAGTAAATAGAGAAGGGAGACTCTCTTCAAGTGCTAGCTCGACAGCTGCCATCTTCCTGCACAACTTCCTCCCACATTCCTCCCACATTTCCGGTTCACGCGCGTCAAAATATCCGCGCGATGGATTTTTCTTGGACATGCGTTGAGACGCGAATGTGCACGCGTCAAATTAGGGGCGTTTGGGGCGTTTTGTTCACGTCCATCACGTTCGGTGTGAACACACCGTGAGTCTGTGAGCGGAGACGGCGAGCAGTAGTGTATTTCGTGAGAAGCTTGGATAAATAGTCTGGGGCCATTTAGTGCTCTGTACGTTAAAACAATGATTTTAAAACAAATTCTAAAATGTATTGGGAGCCAAGGTAAAGAACATAAAATAGGAGTGATGTGAGCTCGCTTGCTAGAGCGAGTTAGTAGTCTGGCTGCTGCGTTTTGCATAGCTTGGAGGCGAGAAAGAGATGATTTATCCAAGCTGGTAAAAAGGGAAAACCAATAATCTAAACGCGATGACACAAATGCATGGAAAAATTTTTCCAGTTCAGCTAAGGAGACCATATGTCGCAGTTTAGAAATGTTCCTTAAATGAAAGAAACAGGAACAAGACAGAGATTTTACGTGTGAGTCAAGGCCCAAAGAAGAGTCAAATATTACTTCAAGATTTCGAATATTTGGCTCAGCAGAAGAACAGAAAGGGGCAAGAACCTGACTGATTTTAGAATATAGATCAGGAGGAGCGATGATCATGGTCTCTGTCTTGTTCATGTTTAAAACAATTGTTAGAAAGCCAATCATAGATTTGAGTTAAAGCCTGGACTAGGGTGGACAGCCTATTCAGCTGATGAGGCTTAAATCACATATACAGCTGAATGTCATCGGCATAGAAATGATAAGGACAGGTCACTAAAAGACTGAATGAAACCAGCTAAAGGAAGCATATAAAAGAAGATAATAATGGACCCAATACTGAACCCTGTGGAACTCCGCAGGTTAGGGCAGCAGTGTTAGAGGAGAACCTATCAGTCCTAACAGAAAAGGTCCTGTCTGATAAGTAGGAAGAAAACTAGTCTAAGGCGGTGCCAGATATACCAGCCATAATGTCAATGGAGAATTGTACTTAGTAGTCAGTATAAGCTTTTAATGATATAAGTTTGCATATGATAGAATACTGACATGCTGACCTTTTGATGACTTAGACCAGCGGTCCCCAACCCCCGGGCCTCGGACCAGTACCGGTCCGTGAGTCGTTTGGTACCGGGCCGCGAGAGTTGAGGCTCGGGTGTGAAATGTATGGTTTTCAGGGTTTTTATCGGTTTTCAGCGTTATTTTGTTATTGTTTTTTATTGTTAACTCGGTTTTCCTGGGTCTTTTCACGTGTGTTATGAATAAATCTTCTTTTTTTCGGTACCGGTACTAGTTTTATTTTGTTGTATTTATCCGCGACACCTTAAAGGCCGGTCCATGAAAATATTGTCAGGCATAAACTGGTCCATGGCGCAAAAAAGGTTGGTGACCGCTGACAAAGACTATTGTTCACTACAAGACTTGTTCGGTTCTTTTCTCTAAGTTTCTTCCCACAGCGATAATAAGAGCTGAGAAAGCAGTTTCACTCCTGTTGCATCTTCAAAAAATAAAAAAAACAATAACTGAGCCTTACACCAGAGTATCGTTGCACTGGTTTACTGAACCTTTCTTTCAGGGCATGTACAGAACATCAGTATCCATTTTCTACTGCCTCCTACAGGACATGCTCTTCTTCCACTTCCTTACAACATTAATGTAACACAGAACCACTACTGCCTCTCCTGGCATTACCATTGTAGCAACACACTCATTCTGTTTCTTTCAGATGAATAACAGGAACTTAGGATGTAGGTATCTATGAATAATAACTATTATGCATACTCATATTTATATAACCTACTAATTTCTTGCGATACCACAACTCCCTACCAGGACGATGAGAGCTGAACACTTTTATCTTCACCCCCTAACAAGAAGAGGGGACACCCAGCTCTATCTATGAAACCAGGTAACACACACCAATTAGTTAAACTGAAGGAATGTCTTAAAGACAAAGGATATGTCTACACTAATCTGGATGAATTTGAAAACTCTGTTTTTGTCTAAAAACGCTCCGCGTCCACACTAGCGTTCTCAATCGTTTCCAAGCAGTTGTTTGTCCACACTGAAACAACTGAAACACTTATGTTCCAGTACTGCGCATGTGTGAAACATAACACGATTCGACCTGCCTCTTTCTGTTTGCCTTTTATTTACTTACCAGCTCTTTGTAATGTTGCGGCAAAATGTTGAGGAAAAGCAGCGAGTTTTTTAAATGGACTAACAGGGAGGTGGAGTTGTTGCTGCGAGTAACACAAAAGTACAAAGTTACAAAAGCGAGTGAGAATTAAAGAATTTGAAGGAAAGCTATCTGCAGCATGTACAGGCTGATATTCATCTTTAATAAAGCTGTCAAAACTGAGAGCAAACATTATGATTGCCCACTCTCCAGAGCTGAGTTGACAGCTTCTGTCTGATATCAGGCTGATATGAACATGCTTTTTTGTGGGTTTTTTTAGTGGTGAAAAAATTATCTTATGTTGATTTTAATAATAAATACTTTTGACGAATAAACATGTGTCATTGTGTGTTCTCTGTTTGCTTGTGACTTGATGTTTTTTATAAATATAAATAAAAACACACTAATATAACAACGTACAACACAATCATATAATAGGTTAGGAGTATGCTGTGAAGTCCCAGCCTCCACCTGATTTTGTAATTAAACAGTGGACGGGTATGTTTATATATTATATATTATAACTTCTATAATTATAACTATATTTATAGTGTATTTATTTTGTACATTTTAGACTTGGGAGCAGTTAACACTTAACACATGCATGTCACATTCACAACTCAGTTATAACTCACGTTTCTGTAGCACAGAACAGTACAGAGTCCATTGACTGATCACTTCCCAGAGACCAAACACTTCCCATGGATCCATAGTCGGACTCTGTTTCAGAAAAGTCCTTCCTTCTAAGAGGAGAGGAAGACCAAAAGGAACTCTCTGGTCTTCTTGCGGCTCTGATAGATGGAGAGAAAAATACATTTGTTAGTCATTTTCCACTGAAGCTTTTCTCTACTCTCCTCCCTGATCCTGGCTCTGTTAGAGATGTCCTCCTGTTAAAATGTAGTTTTTCCTTCCCACTGTCACTAAGTGCTACTCATAGTGGATCATCTGGTTGATCCACTATTATTTTGTTTTGGTTCTCAATATCTCGAATCAGGACAGTTTTGGTGCCGAAACCTGGGATCGAACCAGGGACCTTTAGATGAGGGAAATATTTTGCTGCTACTATTCATAACTATCATCATTACCATTGCATTAATCATCATTTCATCAAAGCATTTATTGAAGCTGTTGGCATTATGTTAAAACTTGTATTACAGGTTAAATCTGCATGCACGCTTACAAAACACAGGCTATAGGAACAGGCCTTAGCAAAGGCCCGAATGTATTCAGCTTCTTGTTGTAACCTGTTGCATAGGAGTTTGCTTGGTAACAGGTGACAGAAGATGCGCTAAAGAGGAAGTCGAGTCCAGGGGGACTTTCAGGGCCCAAAGTCATCGCCATATTTGGAGAGAAGATGCCAGAAAGAGGAACTTCTGTGTCTGCAATCAGCTCTAAAAATTCATCATTGTCTGTACAAAATGCAAATTATGTTCTTAGAATGCGAGAGGGGGCATTTTAATCCTGACGTTATAATCAATCTGAAGTGTATTTTTGGGCGGAGATCTACAGCTGATGTTGCAGTGTACATCTCCCCACGCGTGTGTTCAATAAACTCATCTGTTTGATTGCATCCTTCTGGGAATCTGGTATTTTGCTTTGGTTCTCAATATCTCGAATCAGGACATTATCTCTCTAATATTGTACATATTTATCTTACAGTACAAAGTCAGTTGATTTTTGTTGTGAGCATATTTTAATCATTTGATTAGAATCTAAACTCAAACTGTCATTCATTAAAATGTTTTCAATGGATTGGAATAAATTTTGTTTATAATATTATTTAACTGTAAATGTTTTAATAAAAAATTAAAGGATTAATATTTTTTCAGGTGTCTGTACATTAGTAGCTTGGAAGAAATAACTTATGTAAATAGTACTTTTTCCACTATCTGTGTTTCACCCTTTCTGTCTGTGTAACCCAGGGGTCGGCAACCTGCGGCTCCAGAGCTGCATGCGGCTCTTTAGTCCGTATAGTGCGGCTCCGTGTGGTTTGGGAAAATAAATGGGAAGTATTTAGCTGAAGTGTAATTTATTTGTGTTTAGTTCTTTTTTAACTTGTAGTTCTACATTGGAAGATTGTGATTTTGAAATATAAAAATAAAAAATTTTTCATCGCTCAAAATAAGCGTCACACTCGCGGAAGCTGACATACCCGACTAAACAACCTGCATTTATGGAGACTTTCAGCCCCAGGTAGGCCAGTTATGGATCTTGGATCCACATTATGTCAGCAGCTGTTCTCCACCGTGAACTGTGTTCAAACAAACACGCTCACGCCTCACAGACGACAGCTTACAGTCCTGTAGAGATAAAGTGACTTCGTACAGCCCCGACCTGCAGACGCTGTGCGCAGAGGTTCAGGAGCAGAAGTCCCGTTGTAAACATATCACGGCAGACCCGACGATGTTTGCATGAACGCGCTTTTCAGCATCTCTTTATTGACCACTTTACACACACGGTTGCTGTGCGCACACAGCCGGCTGTAGCTTTGCAGCTCACAGCCCGACACACACCAACAACAGCAGAGAGAGCACAGACGTTAAGGCGTGATTGCGGGTGCCGCTCAGGTGCGTCCGCCTCCCCTGCAGCGGCGCTGCAGACCATGCCCACCACACGCAGTAACCAGGTAAAATACATACTTGGGCAGAATTTTGCAAATATCTTTTTTTCATTTTGTAGCAGCATAGAGCTTTTTTCCAATTATTTTTTAAAAGTCAGGTCAAGGCTCCAAAAGTCCAAAGGCAATATGAGGGGGGCGGCTCAAAACAGTTTTTGTTTGCTGGATCGTTTTAGTTCAGGTGGGTGTTTTTCCTTTGTTATATTTCTTTAAGAGTTCAAAATGTGTTCATTACATAAATAAAATGTAATTTTCTCTGTAGCACTTCATGGATTTCATAAGCACCTAAGTTGTTCACACAAAGCATAAAGGTAAAAACAATATACACAGTGTTATCTTCATTTTAGATGTCACAAAGTATTTGCGGCTCCCAGTGTTTTCCCGAACCCTGACCCTTTGCGTGGAAACCGGGTCCAAAAGGCTCTTTGGGTGTTAAAGGTTGCTGACCCCTGGTGTAACCTAATAAAAGGATCATTTACAACAAGAGCAGGTTTCAAGGTTAGATGACGTTGTAACAAATGTAACCAGGATTCTGCCACTAAGTGAGTCTTAATGTTGTTTTTGATTTAAAACCTCTTAACATGTGTGTGCTGGACACAATTGGATATAAGAGGTCATCATGTAAGAGTCAGAGGTTTTTTGACCGACCATGTTGCATACATATTTCTCGGAGTTCCTTCCCGAAAGAGCAAAATATAGGGAGGAGAAAGTATAAATCAAGCATTCAGTCAATGGAACTTGGAAAGAAAAGCATCTGGACTTCTTTAAGTTAACTTAAGGAAGTCCAGATGCTTTTCTTTCCAAGTTCCATTGAACCTTCACAGGCATAAATCAAGCTTAATCAAATTTACTGTCGTGTGTGACATGCAGTGTACTGCTTATGTCAAAACCTAAAGCAAAAAAAAAAAAAGTTGTGTAGTGTGCAAATACATGTGTATACTAAGAAGTTGGACTTGTCTCTTCAATTAAATCGTTTACTTTATTATTTCAGACAAACAAAGAATTGAAAAACATGTTATTGGGAACTGCTAATGAATTCCTGCTACTGATAATTGGATTGGTTCAACCATCAAAGGTAACTAATCCTATTGAACAGTTCATTAAGCAGAAGATGAATGGACATCCAAGAGGCAAAAAGTCCAACATCAAAGATTATTTTCATCATTTTAACAGATTATTGTTTCATTTTTATTTAGTGGAGTGGAGAAATATGGGGAGAGGGTTGTTGGGGATGCTTTCTCCTCTCTGGTCTTTAGACAAGATGTTCAGTTCTTATGTTAGGACAAAGTTTGATTCCTTTGTGTTTAAAGACAAATGCAATGATTATATTGACTCCTGAACCGGTTTGATAAACAGCTGATATTTAATTTCTTTAGAAAGTGTCTTGTAATTTTATTTCCTGGTAGAAAGGTGTCTTCCTGGCCTGAAAGACAGAAAGCAGCTTACTATTGTTTTCTATGAAAACTAGGGTTCAAACTGAATGTAATGTAAGAAATAATTACTGATGGTCAGGGTGAGTTTTGAGTATAAGTGATATTTATGCTTTACTGAGTTTACCGCTAACTTCCTCCAACATACAGCACAGCATGACTGATGAAGAAAACAAGATCATGAGCATCACTTCCTGTTTGCTGAAGTGGTTTTTCAGTTGCTTAGAAACCAAAGGCTTGTTTTTAAGAGACAGTTTAAATGGGATTGAGGGAATGATGTGTTTGCAGTTTATATCCAACAACATCAAGCAGTTTAATCAAAGAGTTCATGTTGCTAACAACTCACCTCTCTGCTAAGGAGACTGCGTTTCTTCTAAAGCTGTAATCATTGCTACGATTGTATGACACCACAGACACACAGCTGCGTCCAGGTTCAGGTCCAAAAATTCTCTTAGAGAAGATCCTGTTAGAGAAGAAAAACGTGTTTTTCATTTTCAGCCACAGAACCCAGATTACCTTCGTCGTTCCAAAAATAAACTTGTTTGCAGTCTGAGCATGAGCAAAAGGAAACTCCAAACTAGTGTTGACAGTGTAAGAACAGAGCGCCACCCAGAGGTAAACAGTTATTTACACTGTAACAGCTCACCTCTCTGCAGCAGAGACTTTGAAATCAATGAGGTGCTCTTTAGACCCGTCACTCTGTAAGGACACAGAGCTGGGTGGAGGTCCAGGCTGGTTCCTGTGAATAATGATGCAGCAGTGATGTGAGTGCTGAGCTGTGACATGGAGAAGAGTCATGGACAGTTAGAGATGGTCATCTCACCTCTGAGCTTTGGTCTGGCTCTCATGTTCCCCACACAGAGTGCTTTTAGAGGGAGGGACTCCCTCCTCTCTGTCCTCACACTGATCCATGCTGCTCAATTCAGCTCACACACACTTTCTACCTGCAGAGGAAACACAAATCATTCATGTGCACATCAGCTGAAATCCTCCTTTCATCATGTGTGCTGTCCAAATATCAGCTGCTTCTTTCCTGCTTCATCTCAGTGTCAGCTGGATGCAGTCAGACAGCAGTGTGAGGCAGAGGAAGCTGCCATCAGCTGCTCTGCTATCAGGCCACTAGATGGAGCCTGAAGCACACACGATGCATTCACTGACACACACTGATTCACTGTGACTGGAAGCTTCAGTCAGTCCAACACGTGTGACTAACCCATTTTTAGATCTGGGCTCTAAAAATCTGCTTATTGGCTCTCAGCTATAGTTAAGCAAGATGTCTTTGGTGAATTGAGGCTGTTTTATACAAGCTAAAGACACTGACTTATTCTTCACTCAGATATGCTGTGACATTCAAATGTTACAATGTTTTTATTCTGGGACTACAGGAATGATTTTATATGATTCAAAGTTCAAAACAATCCTTTCTATCCTCTCTTTCATTTAGCCCAGTTCATCCTGTCTGGAAGCCTTTTGAAGCCTCCTTTAAGTCCGGCCTTTCCACTGAATCTGCTGATGGAGACACCATCTCCTCCACCTGCAGCTGTGGAGGTTCAGAGAAATAAATCTAACCTAGAGGTATATCTCTATATCTACAAAAGAAAGAAAGAAAAATGAATCAAACAGATTTTCTCTTTTGTTATTGGAAACATTGGAAACAATATCAGAGTCTACAAGAGAACAAAGGTCCCCGCAGGATGTCTCTGTTTGGGAAATACTCCAGTCATTCCCCTGAACCTGGTTAGTGACCTGAATCAGTGCTTTTTCCATGAATCCTACCGATGCTACCATGAAAACATGTTCAGCTTGTGTTTGAAGATGACTCACATGCTGACATTAGATACAGAAGAACTGAGAACATAAAGGGAGCAGTTTATTGAGGGAAACCCAAAAAAGCAGAACACAAGCAGCTCTGTCCTCTGTCTCACATCATGGTCATGAGGAGAGAAAAAGCCCCTAAAGTTCCTAAAGACAAACTGTTATAGGAGGAAACAAAGCAAACTTACAGCCGTCCTGGAAGGAGGCAGGACTCCACCTGAAGCTTAGCACAGGGGGGGAGGAGGCAGATTTTCAGAAGAGTTTCTGACAGTTTAACTTGGTGATGTCAGATTTAATCTCATCTCATTTGTTACGTTCCCCTGAGGGGTCTAGGCGGTGAGGGGGAAGTAACAAAAAGTGTCCGGGTCAGAAAAAGGAGACAAGAAGGCAAAGGGGTTAAATTAAAGAGTTTTATTAAAGTAGCTCAACTAAAAGAGACGGACAAGCCGCTATCACCATTTAAGAAAACAAACAAAACTCAGGCGTTGGTCAATAAAGTAAAACGTAAGCCAGAAAGAAAGAGAGCAGCTCACTAGCTGCAACCACTCACATGGCACTCTGGCCCAGAGCTCACCTTTCCCTGGGATTAAATACTTTTGATTACTGACGAGAGTCAGCTGTGTAAGAGGGAAAGCTGGCACCTCAGGCAGAAGCCATTGAAGGACACGCCCACACAGGCACCTTCAGGAGGAGGCCCTGCTAGGGCCGTAACACATTTCTGTTTGTCCACTGAGCAGGTTCAGCTTTTATTAAAATAAATATGTCTTTCTCTAAATTCTTAATTATCAGTAATGTTCCCTGAGAAATCAACATTTCTTGGTTCTCATACAAGAATGTCGTTTTCATGGCCGCCATTCACGTGACCCAAAGTGTTTCTAATCTCTGGAGAACCGAGGTTTTACTGGTGCTCCTGAATGCAGCATAAGAAGGAATTTTCCACTAAGTTTCATGTGACATGAACACAGACGGATGACGTGTCTGTGTCAGTCTTTTTCTTTTGAAACAAACTTTATTGAGACCTATGAACAGTCCAACGCCTATGAATGAAATTTAGAGGATTCAAAGAAATATTGATAAAAGTTCTCGGAGCTGCTGTGCAAATATCTTTAACTCACTATGGAAACTCTGATCAAAGTTAAACTCCTGGTTTCAAACTTTAAGCTTTTTTGCTGAAGCAGTTGTACAGAAATAATATTAAACTATAACAGTACTGATATACAGTGATCCCCTCAAAAACAAACACAGAGATGTAAAACTTCTGTCCATTCTGCCATTAAAACGGTAAAATAGATCCACTGATCTGATTTTTTTTTACTGTTTATGAAGAATAAGCAAATATATTATAAGATGATGAGGTGAGAAAAAAAATCCTCAGAATCACTCGTTTGTATTCAAATATCAAAGTTCGTGTTCATCTGTTCCTCTCCTACACGTCACTATAAAGTTTAATCTTGTAAAAGTCAGAGTTTGAGTTCATATTCACTGCAGTTTAGTACAATATCTACATGTTAACGTTTGTTTGTGCTAAACTGTTCATTTGTTCTGTTTCATAATAAAATATATAAACATCTGTAACATCTGCACTTTAATATCTGGTATTTTGTACAGACAGAAGACAAAAGGTTTACTTTAGTATTAAAATATGAGTCCTGTACAAATCAAATATGTATATATAAAACTTAAAACTGATTTTTTTCAAACTTTTTTCCTCACCAGGAAAAAAGAAAAACTTTTTTCACGCCAAAGCTCAACATCTGACTTACTATTAATATAAAAACCGTGACTGAAGCATCTTTAAATGTTCCGATTTATTAACAGTGTTTTAAACTTAATACAGTAACGTTTGTTCAGTCTGAGAAATGTAAAACATGTTTTATCCTCCATCTTTGTTTCAGTGTGAACAGTCTGAGCCGACAGTTCGTGATATTTTTAACAGAGGCCGACCTGCTGAATCAAATTTGTTTTAAAAAACAAAGTCCTCTGCTGTCCCTCCACCTGCTGCCTCTGAACACGAAGGGTGAGAACTTTAAATTAACACTGTGGCAGATATGTAACCATCTTTAAATGATCTCACTGACTTACAGACAAATGAAGGAAGACATCTGTGGTGGCTGAAACCTCCACCCAAAACATATCCACAGACAGCAAGGTTGTTGTAGTTTTGTAATTAGTAATTAGTAATTAGTAATTAATTAGTTTTTATTTCCATTTCTTTTACACTTTGTGTTTTTAATTCTGTTTAGTTTCAGTTAGTTTCCACGGTGAGTTTGCTTGTTTCAGTTTATATTTGATTTTTTATTTATTATATATTTACGGGGTCAGAGGCTGGACTGACGTAGATTAATGTAGATTTTATGATAAAAACGGAACTTTTTGAAAGCAGTGACTCAGTCTTTTTTTTAGCCAAACTAACAACACTAACAGGCCATTTCCTGTAAAATGTTAATCAGTTTTCCAAAATCATTTCATTGATCATTCTCAATAATTTAGTTAATTTAGTTCAGTTTTGTGTGTTTTGTAACACTTCTTCCTGTTGGAGAGGAGCCAACAGTTTGTGACGCAGTATTTTTAAGACCGACATGTTGAACCTGAATCTAACACACATCTATACGAAGTATTCATTTACAAAGTGCGCTCTCTGTCTCCTGCTGTGCATGTAAATAAAAACATCTGGAGCTCAGCGGCTCTCCGGTTGAGCTCAGGCCACATTCAGTGTGTTTAGTCTGATTCCCGGACTCTGATCACACAAGGCCAGAAAATGGCGGAGACACTCGGCCTTGTTGGAAAACGTTACACACTGACTTTAATGGAGAGACCGGAAATACAAACACACACAGTTTGTTGTGTGAAGAAATCAAACATGAGCTGAACAAACAGTAAAGTTCCTAAAGACAAACTGTTAAAGGAGGAAACAAAGCAAACTTACAGTTTCTTCACACCAACAACAAGCTCCACTCCACACCTGGACACTAAACACGGACACACAGGTGAGCTGCTTCCTGGAAGGAGGCGGGGCTCCACCTGAAACTCAGCACAGGTGGGAGGGGCTCAGCTCTGTGTGTGCTGATGTGTTAACTTTAAAAATATGCCGTCTGACTGCTCAGACTGAGTCAGAGTAAAGTTCACATGCTGACGTGTGGAGACATGAAACCTTGTTGTAGCTGCAGGTGTGAACACACTGATCCCAGATCAGCTCTGCTGTATTTGTAACATGAACATTTCTGCTGCAAAGCTTCAAATGTTCAGCATGTTTCTCTGTTTCCAGTCTATAGATCCAGTCACACTTTCTACCTTCACCTGTGCAGTAAAGACTGAGAGCAGAGCTGAAAGCAAGCGTCCAATCAGTGAGCAGCATCAACACCTGAGCTTCATTCAGACTCTGTTATTGAAGATGTTGTTGGTACAAAGTTCACCTGCTGCTCACATGAATCCATGAAAGATTTATTTCACTGATGTTTCTTCAAAGCTCATTTCAACCTGTTGAAGTCATGAATGAAAGTGCAGACTGAGAGTGGATCACATGATGTTTGAGGTGTGTCATGTGACATGTTCAGTATTGTCACACATGTCTAGATTGTCCCTGATATCATAACTGCTCAAACACTGATGATTATATTTCAAGAATTATTCCTGATGGCAGCAAAGTTTGAATGGAGCTCTCTGTCTGTGCTGATTTGTCGCCCTCTGGAGGTCAAAGCACAAACTGCATGATGTCACTGTAACCACCACAGTGACAGGAAGTGTTTTTATGACTGAAACACTGAAATGATGCTAACGGCTGTCGTTAGGCTCACTGACAGCAGTGCTGATGTGTTCATGTCAAACACTGGCTCAGGTCAGACTCCTTCATCCTTCTCCAGCGTGAGGCCGCCCTCAGACCCACAGGAGCTCTGACCTTTGACCTCCTGACTCTAACCATTTTAGTCTTGTTGCATCTTTAAATGCAAATCCATCCAAACTGTAGCCGAGCAAAAGAAGCTGGAAGCTGTTCTATGAATGATGTTCATCCCAGAGTCGTTTGGTACCGGGCCGTGAGAGTCGAGGCTCGGTGTGAAATTGATGGTTGATAGGTTTGTAGCATAAACCTGTTCGCTGGATCGTTCAATCCAGCTACACAGCAAAGCAAGACACGAGTAGTTCTTTATGTTTCTCGTGCACGGGAGAGAACTGGACCAATGCCGTTCCTTCGCTTGACCACAGTCGCTCTCGTCCGTTCCCTCGTAACACTGTTCTTTTATTGAGGTTACATGAATATACATAGGTTCATTAACATACACGTGAACAAAGGTACCAGTCTGTATGTTATGTAGGTGTGTGTGTGTGTGTGTGTGTGTGTGTGTGTGTGTGTGTGTGTGTGTGTGTGTGTGTGTGTGTGTGTGTGTGTGTGTGTGTGTGGAGTCAGAGTGTGACCCCATAAACGACTTCCCTAAACCTGCTGGTCTGGAAGTCCAGCAGTTCATCTAAACAAAAGGCACTTAGACTAAAACAGACATCCTACCACAGAACAATAAGAAGGTAGCACCTCTCCCATGATCCCAGGACGTGGGTGTGAATGCCAGAACACTCTGGAGTCACACAAAGTCTTTAAAGACTACTATCATTACACAATTGGTTCTACACCTCTAAGCATATATGGTTAGATATTCCCCAATAACAATGACAATGATAAAATATAAATCCAACAATGGTTTTCAGGGTTTTTATCGTTAACTTCGTTTCCCTGGGTCTTTTCCCATGTTGTAGTCGTGTGTCTTATTTTGAAAGAAATGTTTACGCGTTACCATAGCGACCAGAGAGCATTAAGGCTGCAGACAGGTGCATCCAACAACATTTTATTTTCCCTTATTTGATTTATGGACCTAACTGTATGAACTGGACTTTGGCTTTAATGCTGCTCCTCTTCATCATTGCTGTGTTGCATTTCCATCATTCTGCTGCTGGATTCACTGCAGGCTTTAACAAACACTCCTTTGGGTCCAGGCCCAGCCACGTGTTTGTAAGCTGCTGTGCTCCTCACAAATAAAGCCTGAAGCAGCTCAGACTGTTAGAAGCAGCACTGAGCCCTGTTACAGTTATAGTGTTAGAGCAGCGGCTGCAGCCTACAGCATTTAAACTAGCTGACAGTAAACACATCAGTCCAGATGTTACCACATTACTTTGTGATGCTGAGAGTTAAAGGAGACTGGCTGATTAAAATCCCATTCCTTACATCACCGTCCTCTGCTCTGACTGCTTTCATTTACTCACAATCAGAATACTTTTTTGATCCCAGGGGAAATTATTTAGGTTACAGTGCTGCAGCACAAACAGGAACAAAGACACAACACACTAAGTAAGAAATAGCACAACATACACAATATATACATGCATACATATGAGTCACTTATAAGTAACATGTGAGTGCTGGGGTCTATGACAGCAGGCAGGTCTGTATTTATGTCCAGGCTGACATGAACAGCTAGTAGTTCAGGGTTCAACACTCAGGAAAGTGTGTGACCTTCCACACTGACAGAAGATGCTAAACATGACTTTAAACTGTTGTTTGTTAAAGCCTCACAGATCTGAGAGCAGGGCTCAGTGGGTACATGAGCCTTTATACATGAAGGCTTTCTGTTTCCAGGAGAGGAAACATGTGATCCAGCTGTGTTTGGTCACATGGATCTGCTCTGCATGGATCACCTGACTAAAACATGTTGTTATTATTGTTCTTACAGTCTTAAATCGGTACATCAGGCGGGTCACATGACACCCGGGGGTGACAGCAGCATCTTTCCTCTTTAGAAAGCTGCTCTCTGTCCCAGGAGCTGTTGTCACAGTAACAGCAGGAACAGGAAGTCACATGCTCTCTGCTCTGTGATTGGCTGCTTCTTATCTCAGCTTCCTGCAGAGGGTGGGGTCTGCTGATGACGCACACCAACAGAAGTGTGACTTTCACTTCCTGTTTATTGCTGTTGTTCTTAAAGCTCTCAGGCGATGCTGCAGCGCCCCCTGCTGACACAAACTCCTCCCTCTGTCTCAGAGGTCACAGGTCAGCCTGCTGCAGAGGGTCTGCCTGTTCATGGACTTCCTGTTACAGAGACGGGTCTCAGCGTCAACACTAGTTTCTGATTGGACGGTGTGGAACCCCAGCTTCCTCCAGCCGACTGATGTGTGGATTCATCACTCTCTGTGGATCAGTGTAAGTCTGTGTGTGGGTCAGCTGCAGGACTTGTTTGACCTTTGACCCTGGCAGACAGAGCTGGTTACTGCTGTGTGACTCCTGCCGTCGCTCCACTTTAAATTTTACTTAAAATAAGTCCTGACATGGCCCCGCCCCCTCTGACCTGCTGCTCCTGGATGTGCTGAGGACACAGCGGAGGCTCAGAGGGGGCGGGGCTTTTCCCGTGGCGGTAACCAAACTGCATTAGGTCACTGCACTGCCAGTGATTAACCACACCTCTTCTGACTGACCTTTGACCTCTGACATGTTGATTTGATCCTTATTTAATGACGTCTTTTATCTAGTGATTTAATTCTGTGTATTTATATATGATGGTGTTCCTGCGTTCAGCCTCAGCTGATATCCACAGACGCTCCTATTGGCTGGTTTTAAAAACACATTTTTCCATTAAAGAGACTCTTTTAAAAACACGTCTGCCTGAAATTCACATTTCATTTATTTTGGGGGATTTTAACAGAGAGATAGAACTTTATGAATCCCTCATGTTTATCCTCCAGGAAATCCAGTTTGTAGCAGCAGAACACCGACAAATCTTTACACAGCACAGAATTAGGATATCAAATAAAGGGGAATAAGAGAACATGAATATAAGCATAAATATGTACATATATACACAGACCTCACACAGAGACAGCAGCTACACTGTGTGTGGATGTGATCCACAGTCACAGCTGTGGGTTTCAGTCAGTGTGTCTCTAACTTCATGGTCACATTTCAAAGCTTATTGGAGCCAGAAGATGTTCAAGTAAAAGATTTATTGCTGTACTCGTCTACCAGGATAACAGGAGGTTCATAAAGCTGTGTAATACTTCAGCTTTACATCATGCAGTAGTAGTTTATTAAACCCCCCAAAATATGACTATCCAGAGTTGGGACCAGGAAGCAGAGTTGCAGTCTTACACGCCTCTCTGCAGCTTCTCTCCTCCTGCTACCCCCCCAAAAACCCATCTCCATAGAGACTGTGTCAGCTCCCAAACAGAAAAAAACAAACTAAAAACCAGCAACAAACAACTTAAACATAAACAATCACAAAGAAAGAACAATACAGTATCCACATCTGAACCAAAGAGTAAAACAGTGAAATGTGGATTATTAAACATTAGGTCTCTCTCCTCCAAGTCTCTGTTAGTACATGTTAGTAAAAACATTTCTGCATTTTACCCATATTTTATTTTTAACTCAAAATCAAAGATTCCAGATTCTCCTACATGTTGGTTTTGAATCAGATAGGACGACAGATTTCAGGTGGCCCTGTGTCTTTCTCTATTACATTTGCCACTGTGTAACTCAAAGTTATTTAAGGACTAGTTTATTTCAATGGATGAGTTTACTGACTGACGCGCAGAAGAAATAGTTCTTTATGGAGCCTAGATGGTGTGAATGATGAGACCAAAGACTGCAATATCTTGTACCAAAAATATATTGAATAAATGGAGGAAAGGGGAAATGGAACAAAATAATTAACACAACACACAACATAAATGCCCACAATTAAATAATAAATCAATGCTGTGATCTTTCTGTGCAAAAGTCCTTTTTGGTCCTCTTCTTTTTAAAGTTCGCTTTCAAGGTATTCCTCCTTAGAGTCCAGCTTCATACAAATGGGGAAATATGTCCGTAATCCAAAGACGGCTAAGTGGGGGAAAGAGGGTGTTAGGTATTTTAGTACCGTGGTAGCATTTACTGGATATTGTTTTATAGTGACATTATGCAGGAAAACTCTGTCATTCAATAAGGCCCCTTTTGTTTTAGTTATTTTTCTCTTTGACCCAAGAATTGATGTGTGAGAATCACAGGCTGGTACAAGGTTGAAATACCACAGAGATCACTCCCTCAGCTACATTAGTTTCTTAATCTTTTAGACGCCTGTTGAAGGCCAAATGGTTTGTTTCAGATTTCACTAATGTAAGAACTCTTCGTTTTGTGCCTTGAAAATATGTCGCTGAGATAATCACAATTGTAGCTGAACTGATACACTACACAAAGGATGCTTCTTCACCCATGGGCAGGAAGACACTGCCTTATCTTGGTCTGTACTGGTTTAAACTGATAAATCTGCTGTCTCATGAATTTTACCCTCTATATAAACTGTTGTACTTGTGAATAAAGTGGAGTCAATTTGGGAAGACAATCTAAAGCAGTCTCTGTTTTCTTGTTCTCCCAAGCTGCTCCCGAGCTCGTACTAACACGCTGAATGGCATGCTTGAATATTACTTGAGAATATATTTGACTGTGTTACAGACTAAGGGACATTCTCTGCTGATAGGTGAAGGTACATTCTCTGCTGATAGACGTCCACGCCTCGGAGGAAGTCGATCCACGGATTAGGCCCTGGAAACAGTTTCCTTCAATTTTGGTGTCAGAAGTGGGATCCTGACGAAGGTAGGCACTCGTCTTTTATTTTATAGGACTGTGTTATGCCTTTCTCAGTGATCCACATAGAAACGGGATACGCTGACGAGGCCTTCTTCAGTGGCCCACATAGTAACAAGTGGGATACACTGAGGAGCCTTCTTTAGTGGCCCACATAGAAACACAGGAAGTTGCCTGTTGTTTTGTAAATAAAAGCAGAAAGGACACAGGAAGTTGCCTGCTGTCATAAACTAAGAAGTTGCTCACCAGCAGAAAGGACACAGGAAGTTGCCTGGGGTCATAAAACGAGAAGTTGCTCGTTAAAAAGTGAGAAGTTGCTCACTAAAAAGATAAAATTGCTAGCAAAAAATCAAGTAACCTCAGGTGTGCCACAGCAAAAATAAATACTAACCTAAATCCTCCTAGCGTGTAAACCCCTCTGGAAATCACTGAACATGGGTCAGAATTATTCAAAGACCACAGACAGGTCCGATAAAAAATCTAAAGTACCTGTAAAACCAAAAATTAATAAAATACAAAATAAAGTCTCAAATAACGGCTCAGTACAACTCCCATTTCCGGTTACGTGTAACCCACGTCCGCGAATTGGTGAAGACGTCCATGATCACGTATCCAGAACGTGTGGAAGTGCTTATGTGACTGACTTTGTTTACAACTTACGGACTGTAAGTTCAATGCATTCTAATTTATTTCCGGAGCCCTATCCCGAACGATTATCGCCAGAAAACAGGTCAGTAAAACTGAAGGCCAGTGCAGATACTACCACGAAAGCTAAAAGTGTTAAGATAAAGTTGAATTTTGATGTAGAAGGCTCAGAGGAAAGTGAGAAACTAATGTATGCAGGATTACCCGCTCCAGCACAGCAAGGAAGTTTCAGAGGACGGAAGGATAAAAGTAGAGATATGTGTTTTTATTGTGGCTCAGTTTTCCAGCAGCCGCAGACACCCAGAGCAAAAATGAATTTGTGTATTTCATTTAACATAAAGGGTGAAATGTTTGCTGACACTGATAACAGCTTATGTTTTCTCTGCCCTATGTACCGACATGATGGAGAAGGAACATCCTCTGTGTCAGCTGGACCCTCAGCAGAGAATGAACTCAACATCCTTTTTGTCCGGTACTCTATGTCACACACTGTGCCAAAAAAAACGTGTACAGACGCCACTACCAGGTAATCCCATGACTGGGAGCCACACTTTTGTTTCTCTAAGGTCAAACAGTGATTTTGTCACATAACTCAGACATAGTTTATGACATAACTACACCATGTCGTCACATAGATCTAACCTACCCTATCGACTGTACTATTTCTGCACTTACCTTGCCAGCTGAATACCAGAATATGACATTGTGGTCTAAAAGTGAGAATGATATAGGATTTATTGACTGTACACTTTATCACGTACACCTATTAAAACACAACAAGCCAGTATATGTCAAGCAACATCCCATTTCTGCCGAAAAAGCCTCAGCCCTAGATGTCATGATAGGAGATTTATTGACTACAGAAGTAATAAAGCCCACACTCCTGTCAATCCTGTGCCAAAGCCTAACAAACCTGGCATATGGCGTTTCATACAAGACTTAAGGCAAATTAATGCAGTCAACATTCCTCTGCCACCTCTCGTTTCAGATGTTCACAGCATATTGACATGCATTGCATACACATTTTACCGTGGTGGATTTGTGCTCCGCCTTTTTCTCAGTACCTGTGCATGAAGACACACAGCCGTTATTTGCATTCACACATAGAAATAAGCAGTACACTTGGACTCGTCTGCCTCAAGGCATGATAGACAGCCCTGCTGCTTTCTCAATGGTGATCTGTGCTACCCTGGACAGCTTTACTCCTCCAGGGCTGCACCCTGATCCACACGTGGATGACCTCCTCCTCTGTGCTCTGAGTGAAAAACTATGTCAAACTGCTACACACATGCTTCTCCAGCACCTCCAAAAGACTGGCCACAAAGCATCAGCAAAGAAAATGCAGTACTGTCAGACTTCTGTTCAATATTTGGGATTCACACTGTCTCACGGAAAACGTTCCATGACTGCAGACAGGGTCAAAGCTGTGACCTCCGTCCCTCGGCCCACTACACAGAAGGAAATGTTGTCCTTCCTAGGCATGGTGAACTATTGCAGACAGTGGATACCAGACTGTTCTTTTCATGACCACATTCTGCGTGACTGTTGTAAAAAAGACAAGCCTCCTCGAATACTGTGGTCCACAGAAATGACTGCCTCTTTCAATGCATTACAGGGAGTGCTGACCTCCGCCACTCAAAGGTGCTGCCTGAATTGTTCAGGGAATGCCGGCCTGCCTGAGAGCAGTAGCAGCTTGCTCTATCATGATAAGGGACTGCGAGAAGCTCACACTCTCACATGACACTATTCTACACACCAATCACCAGGTCACGACCATTCTAGCAAACATAACTACACAACACATGACCGCACAACGTCGCTCAGGTTATGAAGCTACACTGACTTCAACAGCAAATCTCACTATAAAAGCAAGCAGCACACCCAATTCGCCAGCACACTTACTTATTCGTATGCTGTGTTCCTCTGACCGACAGGATGGTTCAGACGACCCTGACGATCATGACTGCATGACACGTATACAGGAATCCACAGCACCATGTCCAGATTTAGAGCAAACACCTATCCCAGACTCAGCCACGGTTTATGTGGACGGGTCCTGTTCAAGGCCGAGTGACAACTCATTTCTTTGTGGCTATTCAGTGGTAACAGTGCCTGACATCATACTAGAGGCTCACTCATTACCATTTCACTCAGCACAAAAAGCAGAGCTCATGGCTTTAATACGCGCCTGTGAGCTACATTTGGATAAGCATGTGACAATTTACGCAGACAGCCGCTATGCATTTGGCGTTGTGCATGACTTTGGCACATTGTGGAGACAGAGAGGATTTAGATCTGCTGATGGAAAATAAATTGCTAATTCTGATCTTGTGCAAAGACTTTTTCAGGCTATACAGCTACCATCGGCTGTTGCAGTTGTAAAAACGAAAGGACACAGTACAGCTGACACAGACGAAGCAACAGGTAATGCCTTAGCAGACGTGACAGCCAAGGCTGCAGCTCCCACCTCCGCAGGAAGTATTATCTGTGCCCCTACAGCTGCCACTTGTTACACTCCCAGACTATTTAGACACAAATGTTGATTTAAAATTCATACAAGAGCAAGCCTCTGCATGTGATTACACCTATTGGGAGAATAATGACTGTACCTTAGATGACAGAGATGGCCTATACAAAAATCTTAAGGGTTTGATTGCCCTCCCATATTCCCTGATGCCAGTCCTTGCCCGACATTTTCACTGTGTGAGTCATGTCGGACAAAGAGGGGTAATAGGGGCAATAAAATCAAGATTTGTAATTGAGAAAACATCACATGCAGTAAAAGCATATTAACAACCTGTCTAACATGTGCACGAACTAATGTAGGAAAATCAAAAGCAAAACATCAGCATTTACCACAACCAGATTTTCCATTTCATACATTATGACTCCATCTGCAGTAACCAAATTATTTCCATTTGAAATAAGACTATTTCCAACACCATGGTCAGCTTCCAGAGGGGCACCGCTAGTAGAAGGTGATGTATATTGCATTGTCCACTGATGTTCACAACCTGGTAGAAAAACTGAATAATAACTATCAGAAAGTTTGTCTCTCTCAGCCTTTCCCCTCCACGGTTCCACAAGTGGAGACAAGGAGATGCGTGTTGGAGAAGTCACTAAAACCAAGGACACTCTGGGAGGCCGCGCGTGTTCCAGCCCCAGACTGTACTGGCAGTGACGAAGAACCAGCATCCTCACAGACGGACAACCTCAGTGGATTCATGCCAGCAGGGTTAAGACCAGCCCCACCAAACCACCTAAGGCGTCGGATCAAGTAGATGACGTCTCCGGCGAGCCAGCGCCCGGATTCAATACACCTATAGATGACGACTCAGGCGAGCCAGCGCCCGGATCCAATACACCTACACACACACAATCACTGATTAACACACAACGCCTGAAAGAGCCAAGACTCAGAAAGCCCTTTGATCCCCCGCCTGAACAACAACAAGGTACTCGAACATCCAGCAGGAACAGAAAGCCTAGAGTACCACACAATGTCTAACCTGATAAAGATAGACTCGTTTCATCCTGATAATGGAGAAAATGAAATGCCCATTGTCATCACACGACGCTTATACGGGGTCTCTCGAACCTGGGACCAGGCCAGGAGACGACTAAAGAACTGTCTTTTTTATATATTTAGGTTATTAATCATATCTACTGCATTAACCTTAGGATTTTTATTTACTATTTCGTATTGTAAAGTGCAACCCTGTTCAAATTTCTGCAAGCCACATTTTCAATGATAACCCATATAGCTACTAGTACAGCTACTTCAATGTATTTGCAATTAGCACAAATTGATCCTGAGGATGTGCCAGATGTTACCAATGATGTTCCTGATGTGTATATTGAACATTAGGTTGTGAACTATTACATTTTATGATTTGCTTTTTATATTATGTTATTACATTTGTGATTTTTCCTTTCTATTTGAGTTATTATTTTTAAAAATAATAAAAGAGGGGAACTGTTAGGTATTTTAGTACCATGGTAGCATTTACTGGATATTGTTTTATAGTGACATTATGCAGGAAAACTCTGTCATTCAATAAGGCCCCTTTGTTTTAGTTATTTTTCTCTTTGACCCAAGAATTGATGTGTGAGAATCACAGGCTGGTACAAGGTTGAAATACCACAGAGATCACTCCCTCAGCTACATTAGTTTCTTAATCTTTTAGACGCCTGTTGAAGGCCAAATGGTTTGTTTCAGATTTCACTAATGTAAGAACTCTTCGTTTTGTGCCTTGAAAATATGTCGCTGAGATAATCACAATTGTAGCTGAACTAATAAACTACACAAAGGATGCTTCTTCACCCAAGGGCAGGAAGACGCTGCCTTATCTTGGTCTGTACTGGTTTAAACTGATAATCTGCTGTCTCATGAATTTTACCCTCTATATAAACTGTTGTACTTGTGAATAAAGTTGAGTCACTTTGGGAAGACAATCTAAAGCAGTCTCTGTTTTCTTGTTCTCCCAAGCTGCTCCCGAGCTCGTACTAACACGCTGAATGGCATGCTTGAATATTACTTGAGAATATATTTGACTGTGTTACAGACTAAGGGACATTCTCTGCTGATAGGTGAAGGTACATTCTCTGCTGATAGACGTCCACGCCTCGGAGGAAGTCGATCCACGGATTAGGCCCTGGAAACAGTTTCCTTCAGTAGACATGTAACTTGAACATGTTTGTAACTTTTTACTAGCATTTTGTTTACTATGTTTCAGATCTATGGCACTAAATGGGGGACTGACCACGTTTTTGACCTTGACTGGACTTACTGGGTCCAGTAAAGATATCATAGCCAAAGGTGGCTCTGCTTCCAGTTCTGGCTTATAGGAAGATCTCTGAAGGTTGGGTGTAATCCTCTCCTGACTTTGGATCACTCTCTTAGATCTAAACCTCCAGCTCTGGACTCGCCATCCTCAAAGACTGCTCCATAAGAACACAGGCATGTGTGAACAGCCCACTCCTCCTTTGGTCAATGGCACACACTTTTAGACGATGTGTATTCAGCATCTGGCAAGAGTGGAATCAACTGGGGCTCTTTCTAAATTGGCGTCACCATTGATTGTGGTGGTGGCAGCAGCTCATTCTGCTGGCTCTGTGTAACAGGGTCATAAATCACATTGTTATAATGTGTTCTAAACCCCCAAACTGCTCCTTTTATACCTGACTTTTAGGACCTCCAAGCCTGTAGTTGTGTTCATTATCAGTTAGAGCCCCTCCTCGTTCTTTTCTTCTTCTTCGGTGCAATCCTATAAATACAGTGTACCCCTTTTGCCTCTCCCCTTTTCTACAATCCCCCTGTGGGAGAGGTGGGTGTCATTTCTTTCCAACACTTTAAAACACACATATAATGCATATTTAGCCACCTGGATGTTTCTGGTTGCAATTTTAGTTCGATTATTGTCATTATTAAGCCTGTTTTTGTTAGATGTTATAAGTGTGTCGTATGTGTGTATCATAAATGTGTTTTAGGCGCCATAAATGCTAGCATGAATATATACTCCTTGCTAGCTTGGGAGCTGTGGTGGGTTGAACTAACCCTCTTCCCCACTGTTTGTATTTGGTCGTAGGAGCTGGAGTGGGCAAATTATTTACTGGGAGGTCTTTCTTTCTTTTACCTTTTTTATCAGACACAACGCAGAATCACACCGGTTACATCTGCAGCTCATCCATCACCTGTTCTTCCCATCACTTAATGTTTTTGCTGCAAGACGTTGGAGTGAGTGCCATCTATTTTGCTGTTGTTTGGAGGCATTTTAGTTCAGTGAGAGACAGGAGGTCACGCAACAAACTGCTCAAACGAGTGGAAGCCGCTGCCCTCTGCTCGTCAGCTGGGAAACCTGGATCTCCCTTGTTGTGTTAACAGACCTCTCTGCATTGAATCATACCTGTTATTAACCTCTGTCTCTCTTCCACAGCATGTCTTTATCCTGTTTTTCTTCTCTCACCCCAACCAATCACAGCAGATGGCCCCGCCCCTCCCTGAGCCTGGTTCTGTCGGAGGTTTCTTCCTGTTAAAAGGGAGTTTTTCCTTCCCACTGTCGCCAAAGTGCTGCTCATAGGGGGTCATATGACTGTTGGGTTCTTCTCTGTATCTATGAAGCGCCTTGAGGCGACTTTTGTTGTGATTTGGCGCTATATAAATAAAATTGAATTGTCAGGGTCAAAGTTCAGAGGTAAGTTTGTTTAGCAAATGAATGACAATAAATCATACATGTTTGCTGATTCACAGGTTAACAGCCTGGAGGAACAGGGCTGTGTCATTCCTGTGATGTGATTCAGCTTTATTTTAGTATTCATTTATTTTATTAGCTTTATTTCAGCCACTCAAACAAAACAACATTATATTAAAACAGAGTGCAGGTCTCATCCAACCATAGTTAAATATGTGCCAACTGAATCAGTACGTTTCATGTAGAAATATCTGTGGCAACTTTTTGTTGCAGCAATGATCTCAAAACACGGGGGGGGGGGGGGGCTAAGATGAATGTCTGCTGTGAGGACAGGGGGTGTGCGTGTGCTCAAGTCACGTGACACGTCATTTACGCAACATTTGGTCGATTTAAAAGTTACAGTGAAATAAAATCATGTTATGGATTGCACTCAGTATATTGTGCCGACATGGTGAGATTGTGTCTGTCGAGCCGAGGAGAGCGTCGCAGTGCCAAAAGCTGTAAAATGAACTATCAGGCTGGAGTGTGCTGCCACAGCACAGAGCAGTCACAGAGTCCTGCAGGCAGAAGAGGAGTGATCGTGTTAGCCACCTTACAAAACAAAAAGACATGAAGTGAAAAGCAGAGCGCAGAGTGAGGCAGAAGAAGACAGACTGGGCCAAGTCCTGCATGTGCGAGAGCGAGCGAGACCCGGGACAACGTCATCCGCCTCGCCTGGACTAGTCCGCCGGCCGGAGGAGGGACAGTGGCTGCACTGTGCAGCCGAAGACTCACTTTGATCGCGCAGGAAACGAGCGACGCAACCGGTCCACCGTCCGTGCAAACTGCGCCAGGCAGCGTATTGCACGCTGGAGGACACCGAGGAAAGTCACAGTAGGAGCGGCGCTTAGTGAGAGGTGATGTCGGGGGGACATGGCTTCTTCTCCGGTCACCCCAGCATCGCTTGAAGGAGAAACACCTTCACCCACCGGGAACGAGGAGCCCGCGACCACCCGACAGGTACGACACGCCTCCGAGACCCTCTGCGCGCCCGGTAACGTTGTAACGTTTTACCGAAGTTCATTCGCAAACACACCAGTTTAAGATGGACCCGAGAATCAGCACACGGGAGCACTGGTGTCTGACTCAGCAGAAACGGCTCGACGTGCGTGTAATGCTTCGTATTTGATAACGATGGAATAATTCTTTAAAATAAGCACACAGATAAACACTGGTGGGTGGAAAAGTTCGTGTTTTGGTGAAATGAGTCCCGCCTAGTCCGGTCTACACCTCATTCAGCAAACATCTGAGTCACCCTGAGACGCCAGTGCGCGTCCTTGTGATGCAAAAAGCCGTAAGTGACACGCTGTTTACACGCAGGAGCAGTTTAACACATGCAGGTTGTGCCAGTAGGCGTTTCCTTCAATGTGACACCAAACGTGTAAATCAGTGCTGGGAGCGGATGTTGGACCTGATCAGTCTTAATCTGACAAACTGTAGTTCCTGCTCTGTTTCTAATTCAGCCCCATGACAGACAACCAGCATGTTCTCCTGTCACGTGTTATTGACACGCACATCTTTAGTCCGTGTGTGGGATGTTAAAGGTGAGTTTGTTCAGGGCACGATCAGACTGAGGCCATTTCAACAGGTGCAAGGAAGTGTTAGTGTGGTTACTACGGCAGCACTGATGCCCTGATGAGTGCACATGGCTGGAATGAAAAGTCAATGCTATGTATAGCATGAACTACTTGTTGTCTAAGGCGGTGCAGAGAGTGAGCAGGAAATATCTGAGGTTGGATATTTCAGTACATACAGAGCTGTGCAGAGACATTAGGATCTTAAACTATTGTCTGTATCTGGCAAAGCGAGAATCTGAGCCTTGTGTACAAACTGTCTGGTGTTTGTTCTGGCAGGAATATGAAACTACTGTGCACAGCATGCTTATTAAGATGGCCCAGGACCAGGTCATCTTGCAGGATGGTAGTGTTACATCGAGAAGGTTCCTCTTTAATTGTTGGATTTCTGTGTGAGTTTTCTCCCTGTGCCTCTGTGGCCTCTCCCCACAGTATCCGTGTTTGTGTTTAAAGTGTTTAAAGTACAGCACTAGATGATCGTATGGGTGAATGTGACTTGTTGTAAAGCACTTTGAGTTGTTGTCTATATAAAGTCTAAATGGAAATCCACTTATGTGCAGAGGACCAGAAGATCCAGCGCATCGAAATAAAAAGTTCTTTGCTTAAACAATGAATTGTGCGATAAAATATTAATTTACAAATTCATTTTTAAGTTATTTTATTTATTCAATACAAAAGTAATTTATTATCTAGTAATTTAATTGAAAAGAAAAAAATTTATAAATCAGTATTTGAAAATAAATTATTATTCCATTAATAAATACTTCAAATCAGAAAAAAAAGAAATAAAATCTCAATAAAAACATCAAAAATCCTTTTCCTGTGTCGTCTCATGTCCAACATCTGTGTAGGCAGAGTGTAAACACAGAGGCTGAATGGCCTTTGGTATAGGTGCAAAGCTAAGACTGTCTAACCAATGACAGAGCTCCTTACCTCGCACCGGCTAATTTGCATTGCTCCGGGATTTTGGAAATTTATCCATTTATTCATTATGATGTGGTTCAGCATCATAATGCTGAACCACAGAAACACACACACACACATATATATACACATATATTAGGGGTGCAATGATACTCGTATCGATATTGAACCGTTCGATACAGTGCTTTCGGTTCAGTACACATATGTATGGAACAATACAACATTTTTAATTTATTTCATCAACTTTCCTTCTGACGATGCTGTCTGTGTTGAGCGCTCAGTGGATCTGCGTTCGACTACTCCGCCTAGGCTGCACTGTCGAGTGCAGATCCACTGAGCGCAGGGCAAGCTAGCGAGACAGAAGTTAAGCTCCTTGCAACATGGCAAACTGAACCTCCCCCACCCTCATTCAGATCTGGCGTTTGGAATTATTTTGGTTTTCATGTGACGTATGACCCTGAAGGTAAGCGCGTCATGGACTAAAGTAAAACAGTATGTTGGATGTGCCATGCAATGCTCAATTACATGGGTGGGAACTAGTGTGTTAGCGCAGTTAGCTCGTTAACGTGTTGGCCGTCTAGCCCCACGCACGGGGCGATCCGCGGTCGCTCGTTAACGGAGATTTGCCGTGTTGTGGCGTTAAGGTCATTTCAGATTAACGCTGACAGCACTAGTGGGAACACAACGAATATGACTGCACATTTACTCCGACATCATCCTAGTGCAAAGACAAGTGGAAGCAGACAAAACAACAAGCACCATGCTACAAACTTTACCCGAGTCATTTAGACAGCTGTTAGCACAGGATTCTCCTTATGGGGACCTGATATGTTTAATATGCTGCTGAGAATATAGCCCAGAAGAAGCGTATAGTAGAGCTTTTATTTTGAAAGAGCCATTTCTCTGTAATAAACTCTCTTTTCCAAAGATGAGGGATTCCTCCATCAGATAGATTTATTTATTTTTTATTACTTTGTTGTTTCAGCAACATTAAATTTAAAAACTGTACGTTTGAGTTAAAATATATATTTATAATTTTAATAAATGACAAATTAAAAAGGCATGAACATTTTTTTTGTATCGAAAAAATATCGAACCGTGACACCAAAGTATCGAACTGAACCGAACCGTGAATTTTGTTTGTCGTTGCACCCCTAATATATTTGTATATATGTGTGTGTGTATTTATACATCAATCCATTTTCTTGCTTATGGAGTTCAGGGCCTGGGACCTACTCCATGTCAGCTTTCAGTGTTTATGAACATGAACATTATGAACTCATGACTCCCTTGGGAAGCCTATGGTTTTTCATAGGCAGGGGATATTTGTTTTATCACAGTTCATTACCAAACAGAGCAGGGTTCTAATTGATTTGTGGCTTTTAGGATATTATGTATAGGTGTGTAAAAGTGGAGTGAATATAATTACAAACAGCAATGCTAGTGGAGTGATGACAGACAGGGCGGTTGGGGGGTGGTGAACAGTTTGCCAACAGTTCTGCCCCTGTAGAGAAGGACATCTGCCATTTCTTTTTCCTTTTAGTCAAACAATTCAGGTAGTGATGAAAGAAAATCAGACTGTGGCAGTGCTTGCAGCAGGTAACGGAGTGATAATGCAGAGTTTTTACTGCAGTGGACAGTCCCTAGTGTGACCATCGCTGGAACCAACCAGCTGATTTACACCATGGCAGCAGTCACCAGTGAAGTTCTTGGCTGCAACATGAACAATCTCAAGTAGCAATGCTACTAAACTTGCTGGAGAACTTTTAGTTCAGGCCACTTGATGAGTTTCACACAGTACTGCATATTATTTTATTAGGTTGGCACAAATGTAGGATTGTGTTTGTGATATCACGATGTGTCTGTTTCCTTTTCATATTACACTAAAGAGATCATCGCCTACAAGCCTCTGTAAACGAACAGCATGTCTATAAAAGCCCATTCATCATCCGGCCCTCCTGCTCAAACACAACCATGTAGCGCTCATCCCTCCACCCGTCTCATTCAGCATCCACACACATGTTGCAGGGAACGGGAAATAGAGTAGAGCAGCAAAGCTTGATTTCCTTTAGGATTGGTTAAACTAAAAGACGTTGACAAGGAATTTTAAGGGTTTTAGGAAGCATAAAACCGAAATCAGTTGTATTGGATACGAGTATAAATGAGTGCTTAGGCTCATGCAAGAAAAAACATCTTAGACAGTGTGGGGATGAACAGAAGAGTATTTGACCAGCATAATATAATCTGCAGTATGATCATTGCTTTAACAATGTAACAGATAGCTTTAAGATGGCCTTAAGATGTTTATGATGATGTTAACTTTGTATTTCAGGTGCAGTTATAACTATTTTATACATATTGCATATCTGTGCTTATTAGTGTGAATGCTTGAAAAGCATTCACAGTATTGTTCTTCTAATCTTTATTATTAGTGTGAATGCTTGAAAAGCATTCACAGTATTGTTCTTCTAATCTTTATTATTAGTGTGAATGCTTGAAAAGCATTCACAGTATTGTTCTTCTAATCTTTATTATTCCATTTTATTAGTGTGAATGCTTGAAAAGCATTCACAGTATTGTTCTTCTAATCTTTATTAGTGTGAATGCTTGAAAAGCATTCACAGTATTGTTATTCTAATCTTTATTATTAGTGTGAATGCTTGAAAAGCATTCACAGTATTGTTGTTGTAATCTTTATTAGTGTGAATGCTTGAAAAGCATTCACAGTATTGTTCTTCTAATCTTTATTATTATTATTCTATTTTATTATTATTATCTATTCCGTACGTTTTTTATAATCCTACTACTTCAAAACCGTTCAACTTAGAAAAACCATTCAAACACCGTTAGATTCCTATTCTTTTGGACATGACTGCTTCTATTTTTCTCATTTTTAACATTTATATTTTTAATTTTATTCAACTTTATTCAACAAAAATTTATAATGTATTTCAATGGGGAGACCCTTCAAATTCTCATTCAACTTACTCATTTTTAAACTCTTACTACTTCCACATACATTGACATAGAGCCACCATTCAAACTTTAAAACAAAGACAAGACATTCAACTATTCAACTTGTATTTATCTTTTCAATATCTATTATACTTTTTCTTCAGTTCCAGTTTAAGTTTCATGATGTTTTTTCAGCCGTTTCAGAGTTTATAATGGGTGTGTATGGGACGGAATGTTGGGGCTAGAGTGAGACAGCTCAACTGCTAGAGTGAGAGGAGCAAAAAAATTAATCTTAAAATCTTTTTTAAAACTGCTGCTGTGTCCACAGCGTTTGCTCTACAGGTATGATTTTACCCTCAAAACGTAGCCATGGCTGTCCTCTTTCATCCAATGTGTTTACTATTGTACTAGGTGTTACGGTTCTTTCATAAATGTCACCAATGCACAGCCTCCTCCCTCCAACTCTTCCATAGACTCTAATGTTAAAATGGCTCAGAAGGTTCGTTTGAAAATCAGAAGAGCATGGTGTCTTTCCACTGTCACCACGTCCATATAATAAACTCCACAGACATGAAAACTGAGAATTCAGTAGACTAGACATTGCTGTCGCTCACGGTGAAAGAATTTTGTCAACACGACATGTACTTTTCATTTGGGAAGAATTTGTTTCGGCCTGACTTTTCTGTTCATTTTAAGCAGCAAAAGTGAGGTGCATGTCTGTGTCGTGTGTATGGAGCCATTGGGTGCAGTTACTATAGCAACCAGGCTCACACCTGCCTGCTTAACGAGCTCTCTCTCACTCTGCCAAGGTTAAACCTAAAAATGTTAGATTGTAGTAAGATTAACTTTTTCAATAGTACAATAAGACAGATTTGACAGGGTTTTGCCACAGATTAATAGTTTGTCACTAGTTAGTATATGCCAACTAAGTAGAGCATTGTGATTGGCACAAAGGTTTTTCAGATCTGGGCAGTTGGAGTCAGTTGATGACTTCAAAATCATCCTTTCTGACTGGATAATTAAAGCTCTCAGCATCTATTGGTCTGTAGTTAATTTCCCCACCTTTTAACTAACGTTTAACTAATCTAATCTCATTTAATGTTTCTGTTTATAGTCTGTATAGTTTATCTCCCCACGAATACACTCAAAGTAGTCTTAAAATAAAACCCACAAAACAGTTCAAGATTTAATACTTTTTATTTGCTCATTTAATGCCAGTTGCCCTGTTTTTCTGTATGTCACTCATTCGCTTATACTTGGGCAAAAAGTACCAATTTGTACACTAGTATAGTGTATTTTTTCCCTCTATCTCTCTATGTCTGTCACACACAGAGACCAACACACAGACATGTATATGCTCATTATTGCTGTTCAAACTGATGGTCAAATTTCCAAGCACCACCTGAACGCCTCATCTGTTTTTAACCTATCACTGGACCAACTGTCGTCATTCCGCTTCGCTCTCTGCTGTGGTAAGTACAGTACACTCAGTACTGCAGTGTTTTATTTTTATGATGGAAAAAATACATGTTTGACATTTAAACTCACATATCAAGTCCAACAGAGTTAAAAAGAATTCAAAGAAGAAAGAAAAAAGAATAACCTTCGCTATCATTTATATACGTTTATGATGTTTTGCTGTTAGCAGCAGTGCTAACGCTAGCTTCGATGCTAATGCTAGCAACAATGCTAATGCTAGCAACAATGCTAACGCTAGCTATAGTGCTAACACTAGCCTTAGCACTTGTTAACTGACAAAAATAATATTCCTGTGATATTTCTTGCCGGTCAGTGAGACAAAAGTAAGAAATGAGCTTTATTATTGCCATTGTGGCTCAGTTTTAACAGTAAGAGTGCTAGCGCTAGTAGCATTGCTAACGCTAGCTGCAATGCTAACGCTAGCTGCATTGCTAACACTAACTGAAGTGCTAATGCTAGCCAGAATGCTAGCGCTAGCAGCAATGCTAAGGCTAGTAACAGTCTAACAGTAGCCTTACATAAGTGGCAATACTTCAGTTAATTAGTTTGAATTGTAAAATGGCTGCTGTATCAGTTGGTGTGCTATATTACTCTATAATTACCCTGCTGACTAGAAGTTCAGTGTATCATGTCGTGTGGGCTTTGTATTTCTGTTAGTCTGATAACACTGTACAGACAACTAACGTATTATTTCTCGTGTTACACTTTCAGGAACCTGACTGACACTGTGCTTTGCCTGGTAGGTGTGCACATACTGTAAGAGAAGTAGACCAAAATAATAAAATAATCTGACTAATATAAGATGTAAAGTGATGGGTTCAAACTTTGTGCTAGACCTTTTAAACACAATTTTATAATAAATACACATAAGTGCAGCTTAACAATTGGGCTAAAATATTTTTTTCGTACATTTTTGTAGTCACACTACATGTGATTAATTAATGATTCACTCAATCATATTTGTATTTAAAAATATTATTGCTGAATTTAATTAAATATTTATTCTTTTAAAAAGTGCCCAATTATGCAACTTTTTGCACATGGCAGCCGACAACAGTTTAGCTTGAATATTTGTTTTGTCCTTTTTCAGTAGTCACAATTAGTTCATACAATTACCATGTTATATCATTTTAATAAAATAATTTTTTTCTTGTTTTTTGTTCACAGTGTGCAGAAGAAGAACAAGGACCAGATCTCCAGTCTTCTCTCTCACATCCCAACCCCCCAACCCCTCTATCCTCTGTCCTGCTCCACCTGTTGTCTCTGCCTTCTTTCCATCTGTATTTCACTCTGTGGTTTGTGAGAAATTTTGCCAAACCAAGAATCTTATTGCGGTTTGATTTAAAGCCGTGTCTCTCCTGCTCTGTCTGTTCTCTCTGCTAAATTTTCTCTCTACCTGTTTTTCACTCTTGGCTTGCTGCTGAAAAACGCCAAGCCAACAAAGCAATAAAGAGTGCATATTTTGCCTCAACCTATGAACAAACTGAACAAACAAAGAAAAATCTGCGGTTTGATTTAAAGCCGTGTCTCTCCTGCTCTGCCTGTTCTCACTGCTAAATTTTCTCTCTACCTGTTTTTCACTCTTGGCTTGCTGCTGAAAAACGCCAAGCCATTAAAGCAATAAAGAGTGCATATATTGCCTCTACCTGAGAACAAACTGAACAAACAAAGAAAACTAATTCACGGTTTGATTGTGATTTCCCAGCCGTGTCTCTCCTGCTCTGCCTGTTCTCTCTTCTAAATTTTCTCTCTACCTGTTTTTCACTCTTGGCTTGCTGCTGAAAAATGCCAAGCCAATAAAGAGAGTGCATAATATTCTCTCAACTGAAGAACAAACTGTCAAACGAAAGACAACTGTTTAAGACAAATAAAAACTGAAATATAAAAACAAAGACAACATCTCCTGGTGTGTGCCACTCTTATCTTGTGAACATATTTTCTAAAGACTAAGAAACACTTGCAGGTGTGTGAAAATGCCAAGGAAGCAGAAAAAGTCACAAGCTGCAAAACAACGCTGGAAAAAGTTTCATGAGTTTCAAAAAGTACCAACATGTGAACAAGCTGAGTTTGATTTTCCTCAGAGCTCTGCAGAAGACAGTGTGTCTACAAAGACCAATTCTGACAGTGTCAAACAGGCAGGTCAACATGTTCCTGCACATGTACAACAGGTATCTTATGCTGATGCTGTAAAGAGTGGACTGCAGCATAAAGTTAATGAACAACATGAGGTGTCAAGTGCCCCACAGGTGGGTTATGCTGACTTTTTGAAAAGAGGCTGTCACAGTGATGTGGCAGGACCATCTCATGCAGAAAGAGTGAACCTTGAAAACCAGCCCTCTATTACACTTGTCTGTGCATCTCGCAGCCAGGCACATCCTAAATATGGAGACTCCAGAGACAAGCAGTGCACATGCAACTCACTCACATTTCTTGCATTCCTTCATGAGAATGAAAACATGACTACAGCTGACCTTAATCTGGTCTTGGATAAAGGTGATGTGATGTACAAAGAGGCCAAGAAAAGATTTCCTAAAAATATTCATTTGGCAACCGATGAGCTGCCAGACAAAGTTGATGCTCGCTGGTCTATGTATGATGTCGACATGACACAGCCTTCCCGGTATGGGACATTTGAAGAACCTCCAGAGGAAGCAGTAGATACCTTTCTCAGCTTAGAAGCAGGACTGAGCTGCCTGTTGTCAGATGTGCAGTATGCCTTATTGATTATGAGTGGATTGTGTATCGCAGTGTTCAGATCCACATCAGGCAAATATGGTTTCTTTGATCCACACTCCAGAACACCCAGTGGTCTTCCTCTATTACTACAGTCACGTAATCGTGGTACAGCAGTGATGCTGAAATTCACACTCCTCAGTGACATGATTAAGAGGATCCAAGATTCTTATAAAATGATGGAGATATCACCCTCTTGTAACTATGAACTGAAGCCTGTGCAGTTCTACAGTATGAGCACAGTCAACCTGAGTGATACTATCACAGACACAGTCTGCAGACCAACAGCTGCCACTGCTGTGGCACCTACTCACTCTGATGCAACTGTTGATGAAGCAAACCCCTCTACTCCAAGGAGAAACACAACCACTGATCCGACTGAAAATATCTTTTGTCAAATGTCCATTTGTACGCCACTGGTGAAACAAAAAGAAGTCCACATGACTCAGTTCACATCATATGAAGATCAGAATGAACCTCCTAATATACCAACTGAAGAACTATGCAGTGAATTAAGTTTCCTTCCATCAAGTGATGCTTTTTCATGTCAATCAAATGCTGCCATAACAAATGTTGCTGCCTGTGACCTTTCTGATATAGTTTTACAAAAACTGAAAAAAGTTAATAAACAACAAAGGAACAAAATGAAAAGAAGATTAATGGCATCAGAGAAACCCAGAAATCAGAGAAAAGAAAACCAAAAAAGGAAAGAACAACAAAAGTATGCTTCAAATAAAGATTACAAAGAAAAGAAAAAATCTTGCACAAGCGAGACATATAAAAACAATCCTGAAGTTAGACAAAAACAACAACAGTATATGAAAAGACGTTACTGTGAAAATGATGAATTCAGACAGAAACAACAGCAATATATTAGAAGACGTTACTGTGAAAATGATGAATTCAGACAGAAACAACAGCAATATATTAGAAGACGTTACTGTGAAAATGATGAATTCAGACAGAAACAACAGCAATATATTAGAAGACGTTACTGTGAAAATGATGAATTCAGAAAGAAACAAAAACAATATGTTAAAAAACGTTTTTCTGAGAATGCTACAGTTAGAAAGAAACAACAACAATATATTAAAAGACGCTACTGTGAGAACGATGAATTCAGAAAGAAACAACAACAATATATTAAAAGACGCTACTGTGAGAACGATGAATTCAGAAAGAAACAACAACAATATATTAAAAGACGCTACTGTGACAATGCTGAATTTAGACAAAAACAAAAAAACTATATAACTAAAAGGTATCAAGAAAACCCTGAATTCAGAGAGAGACAGAGATCTCGAGTGACTCAGCGTTATGCACGTGACAATGCATTCAGAGTAAGACACAGACAACTAATGAAACAACTAATGCGAGACAGGTATCAAAGTAATCTTGCATTCAGGATTATGCACAACATGAGATGTGCAATGAAAATAAAAAGGAAATACAGATGGGTGAACAGACAAACCCAAGAGAGTGACAACAGTGTGATCAACGAGGCCATATCTGTGTTCAAATCACAAATCAAAGCTGGACCATCATACCCATGTACTGTATGCTTCAAGGCTTCATTTCCAAACCAAGTGCGACCCTGCACAAGGTCAAAGTATTTCAAAAACCCACATGTAGTTGCAACATGTTTGACAGGAAAGTTTGTTCATGTTTGTGATGAAAACTGCAGAAATGAGCAGTGCAAAGTGCCTGATGAGAGAAAGAGAGAGTGGATATGTCACACCTGCCACGATCATCTTAAAAATGGATCCATGCCAGCGCTTGCTGTTGCCAATAAGTTGGATCTTGCTGATATTCCAGCTGAACTTTCTGATCTCAACATACTGGAGAGACATCTCATAGCCAAGTGCATACCATTTGCCAAGATCATTCCTCTTCCCAAAGGCAGACAAAGAGCAATTAGAGGAAATGTGGTCTGTGTCCCATCAGAGGTACAGGAAACTGTTGAAACACTACCTCGATTGAGAATTAATTCTCAGGTGATCAGAGTGAAACTGAAGAGACGCTTGTCTTACAAAGGTCATCAGCTGTTTCAGACTGTAAGCTGGTCTAAACTTGTGCAAGCACTGCATAAACTCAAGCAGATTCATCCACAGTATAAGGATGTGAGCATCAGAGATGATGCTGAGCTGTGTGATCCAACTCTTCCTGATGAAGATGATGAGGATGATGATGATGAAAACATGAATGAGGACGATTATGATGAGGCTGATTTAATGGAAATTGACAGCTGTGAGAAAAATGCACTGAGTGAAGCACAAAATATAAATGAACAGGACATTGACATGTTACCCTGTGATGGTGAACAATCGCATGAACAGATGAGAGATGATTCAGAGCAAGCAGATGGACTGACTAATGGTGGTTTTGCACTCGAGTCCTGTTTGCAGCCCCCTGATGTGGCTGAGGAGATATTATGTTTCAGTGAAGGAATCTACTCTGTTGCTCCTGCAGAGAGAAACAATCCAATAAGTTTTTTCAAAACACCTAAACTGGAGGCCATGGCCTTCCCTGTGCAGTTTCCTACAGGCCAAAACACACTTGATGAAAGAAGGCTGATCAAAGTATCCCCCAGTGGGTATTTCAAATCAAGACTTTTCTGCATTGATGATCGTTTTGCCAAAGACACAAACTATTTATTCTTTGCACAGTTTGTGACTGAAATACACTTGGCTACATCCAGCATGACAGTACAGTTAAGGAAGGCAAAGCCTCTGACCAGAGATGGTAGAAAAATAACCTCAGGCATGTTACAAGATAAACACGAGGTGGAGAAACTGGTGCGAAATAAAGATGCAGTGAGATTCATGCAGCCTCTGAGAGGAACCCCAGCCTATTGGGAGAAAACAACAAGAGATCTTTTTGCCATGATCAGACAGTTGGGAACTCCCACGTTCTTTTGCACATTTTCAGCTGCTGAAATGCGCTGGCCTGAAGTGATCGAGGCAATAACAAGGCAGCAAGGTGAACAAGTGAATTTTGAAGGACTCGACTGGTCAGCAAAGTGTGACATCCTGAGAAGCAATCCTGTCACAACAATGCGCATGTTTGACAAGAGAGTTGAAGCATTATTCAGAGATTTACTCTTATCTCCCGCAGAGCCACTTGGCAAAGTCATTGACTACTTTTACAGAGTTGAGTTTCAGCACAGAGGAAGCCCACACATACACTGCCTCCTGTGGGTAGAAGGTGCTCCTGTGTTTGAGGAGGATGATGAGCAAACTGTTCTTGATTTTATAAACAAATACATCACAGCTCAGCTGCCTGATCCACATAAACAACCTGAACTGTACAAAAAAGTAACAGAAGTGCAAAAACACAGTAAGAACCACACAAAGACGTGCTTTAGGAGTTTAAGCTCCGGGTGCCGTTTTGGTTTTCCCAAACCACCCTGCAATGAGACAATGATCACAAGACCCAGTGAGGATGATGCACTGGAAGTAGAAACGGCAAAGAACAAGCTCAGACCACTGAACCAGCTGCTGAATGAACCTGAAACTGCTTCCATGAGTTTAGAGCAGCTCTTGGAAAGATGCAAGTTGACACATGCAGAATATGAGAGATACCTGAATAAAATGAACATGAGGAGTACGATCATACTAAAGCGTGATCCAAAAGACTCTTGGATAAACGGCTATAATCCACATCTGCTTGAAGCCTGGAACAGTAATATCGACATAAGCTTTGTTTTAGATGCTTTTGGTGCTGCAAATTATTTAATGAAATATATATCAAAAAAAGAGGGCGGGCTATCTGAGTACCTGAAAACTGTCATTGAGAACTCCCATAAGGACAGTGTAAATGAGTGCGATGAAATGAGAGCCGTCATGCAGGCATATTCAAAGAAGCGAGAGATCAGTGCACAGGAGTGTGTTGCTCGTGCATGTGGTCTTCACATGAAGCAATGCTCACGTGCTGTAATATTCATTCCAACTGATGATAATCCTGTGAAAATGAGTCGTCCCCTGTCAGTTCTGGACAACACAACACCTGAGTCTTCCAATGTTTGGATGACATCTTTGAATGACAAATACAAAGCCAGACCTGAAACACCAGAGTATGAGGAGATGTGCATGGCAGACTTTGCTGCTACTTGCAGGATTGTCTATGGCCAACAGAAAAAAGGTAAAGATGTTTTGCCCCTTCTCAATGAGATGGGGTTTGTGCAAAGGCGCAAAAACAATAAGCCTGCTATCATCAGATTTCACCGCTGCTCACAAGAAAAACATCCAGAGCAATATTACGGAAGACTGCTTAAACTGTACCTTCCTCATCGTTCAGACCACGAACTGAAAACACCATCGTTGCCAACCTATCAGGCTTTCTATGGTGCTGGCTGTGTACAGCTGCCAGGTACTGACCGTCTTGAGTACGTGCAACACATTGTCAAAAGAAACAGAGAAAAATATGAGAAAAACAGTGAGGAGATCGAGAGCGCTGTTGAGGAATATGAGCAGAACAGAGGTGTGACTGACGAATGGTGTAATCTGGCACCTGAATCAGATCTCGTAAGGTTGCCACTTGTCGAACAAGAAAGAGAGCGAGACAATGAAAATGAACAGGAAGATGTGCCCGACTACAGCCGTCAGGCTGATGCTTCAACAGAAGTCAGAGCCATCAGGGAACCCCCTGCTATTGATCCCACATTGTTACGTCAGATGTTTCAGAATCTGAACAAGAAGCAAGCCTGCATATTTTATGCAGTTAGAGACTGGTGCATTAAAAGAGTCTGTGCTCTAAATCCAGAGCAGTTTTTCTTTTATATTAATGGTGGTGCTGGAACAGGAAAATCACATCTTATCAAATGCATCTACTCAGAAGCATCTAAGATACTGAGCAAAGTGCCCAGATATGCAGACGACGTTGACATATCAAAACCCACTGTCCTGTTAACTGCTTTCACTGGGACTGCAGCTTTTAACATTTCTGGAACAACACTGCATTCTCTTCTCAAGCTGCCTAGAAGCTTAAAACCTCCCATTCAGGGACTTGGCAATCAGCTGGATGAAGTCAGATCAGAACTTTTGAATGCTGAAATAATCGTCATTGACGAAGTGTCTATGGTGTCAAGACATCTGTTTGCATATGTAGATGCAAGACTCAAACAGATCAAAGGGACTCGGAGACCCTTTGGAGGCATGTCAGTCATTGCTGTCGGAGACTTCTATCAGCTACCCCCAGTGCGACAGTCTAAACCTCTCTGTGTGCACGACCCGTCTGAGATCGACCTGTGGCGGGAGCATTTTCAGATGATCACTCTGACTGAGATTATGCGTCAGAAAGATGATGTTGTCTTTGCAGAGATGCTGAACAGAATTCGTGTGAAAGGAAAGTTGGATGAGCTTTGCGAAGCAGATAGAAATTTGTTGTCACAGGCCATAACTGAACCAGCCCTTTGTCCAACTGATGCGTTGCACATTTTTGCAACTAATAAAGAAGTGGATGCACACAACTCTGCAACACTGGCTCTGCTCCACACTCATATCATTGACATCCATGCAGATGATTATAGAAAAGATCCTAGAACTGGCAGAATGGCACTTCAAGACAGACCATTGAAAGGAGGTAAAAACGAGTTACCAGACACACTGAAAGTTGCAGAAGGAGCTCGTGTCATGCTCACCAGAAACATTGACATACAAAATGGTTTGGTTAATGGAGCTTTTGGAAAACTACTTAGAGTAGTTCACTCTGAAAACGACCAACACATCATCAAGCTTGGACTTAAAATGGATAATGAGACATCTGGAAAGAATAACCGCACACCAGCAGACGACATGGTGTACATTGAGAGAGCAGAGGAGAATCTGAAGCAGAAAGGAGTGGTACGAAGACAGTTCCCAGTGAAGCTGGCCTTTGCATGTACAATACATAAGGTACAGGGTATGACAACTACATCAGCTGTTGTCTCTCTTAAGAGCATTTTTGAGCCCGGCATGGCCTACGTAGCTGTCAGTAGAGTGACGTCTCTCAGTGGACTGTATCTTCTTGATATGGAGGAGAAAAAAATATTCACCAACCCAGAAATCACTGCAGCGCTTGAGAACATGAGACAAGCCAACCTTGATGACATGATGCCTCTTCTACACGTGAGGCAAACACTGAGCAGGTCAGAGGTTTTCACCATTGTTCATCATAATACAGAGGGACTGCCAGCTCACATTAATGACATCAAAAGTCACCATGAATTGTGTCTAGCAGATGTTTTGTGCCTAACAGAAACACACCTGCGGGGCTCTTTTGTCGCAGAGAGTCTCCACTTGGAAAATTACAATTTGTTCAAACGCAACAGACACCTGTCCTACACAAACTTTCCCCAGATGGCAAACAGAAGTGGTGGTGGAGTTGCTGTTTATGTGAAAAGTGACATTCAAGTGCATGAAAAACAGTACATCCATAATGTAACTGACCTTGAATTTCTGGCTTTAAAGGTTGAAGCACCAGTCAGTGCTCTGATTGCAGTTGTATACAGACCTCCAGACTACACTCTGAGGCCATTCCTGAAAAACCTGGTAAGCCTATTAGACTCATTGGAGATCATGGACTGTCATCCCATCATAGTTTGTGGTGATTTTAATGAGAATGTTTTATCCAGTGCAAACAAACCAATCCTGGAGCTGTTTGAGTCTAGGGGATACGCACAGGTCATCACTGCCCCTACCACAGAGAAGAACACACTGTTTGACCTAATTTTCATTTCTCAGTCAGATCGATGTCTCCATTCTGGAGTCATGAAGACCTACCATAGTTACCATGACCCAGTATACTGTGTATTGTCCTGTGATGATTCATGATCTAGATCTTTGAATACAGTAAGTAATATCTATATTTTTGAATGACTTAAGAAAGTAGAGCGATGCTTGAACTCCAGAAAGAAGTCCAGACGCTTTTCTTTGCAAGCTCCTTTGACTACGATGACCTGGATGACTGAGAACCTTCACAGACATAAAGTAGAGCGATATTTAAAAGTTGACGCCCTGCATTGCAGTATAATGTTTGAATTGTTTACATAAAATACAATTACATGAATTAAGTAATGATATCAGTAAAAGATGACAATTTTATTTATTACAGAAAATCTAAAATTCACTAACAGTAACCTATAAATGTCAGAAAAATCAAATATAGCAGTTTAAAATGAATAGTGTAGGCATATCCTCTCTGCAGCCAGGCTTCAACATCCTGCCAGGCTGCCCCAGTCTCACTGTGGCTGGGAGGGAGGGAGGGTGGACCAGAGGATTGCCTACACAACACATAAATGTTCAACAGCTTCTTCATTGTTTCTGAGAGAACAATAATGACTAAAGGTTGCTTTTTAAAAAAACAAACAAACAAACAAACCTAATTACAGCAATAATGACAGTTAAGCCACTTTATGTGTGCCTCTATTTTGAAATACTATTTACAAAAATGTTATTATTTTGGTTTGTTATAAACTTTAAACTTTTTCAAAAGTATACGATTATATTTTTGGACCAATTTTACTATGAAACATAAATTTTTATGAGCTTTTATCATGTTTCTGGCCAGTGCAATCATCAGGGTGGGTCTGGGTTGATAACTGCACATTTCTGGCCAGAAATGTTTCAGCAGTGTTACATATGTAGTGCATATGTTACACTTGCTTTCTGTTACCAGCTGATACCCTACATTTGTATAGACATTGGATGGTGTGAGGTTGGGGAGTTGAGTGGGAGGGGGGGGGGGGGAGGGTACGGTGGGAGTTGAGGGGGGGGGGTTCCTTTCCTGTTAGGTTTCCTTTTTTTTTCTTTTTTTTTTTTTAAGCAAGACACAGTCCTCCTGTGTCTTCTCCAAGCTTCACATGTAAAATCCAACAATGTGAAGCACATAGCAGCCAGAAACTGTAATGCCACAGATCAGAGAAACTTCATCATCACCATCTTCATCGCCATACGATCAGAGCGTGAGACTTCACATCTGGAGCACAGGAGAGATTCTGTGATAAGTCCTCCTTCTAGCTTGTCCCACAAGCAGCCGGTGAGATTTACTCACAACAAAAAGGGTTAATGACATAATTTCCATGAAAACATGTATTCATTCTTTGTGAAGTGTTTAAATTGTGTTTTCACTTGACTTTAGGAGTGTTAGAGTGTATTGTAATGTCTGTACTCAGGTGTTTCCCTCTGTGATCCATCCCCTTCAGAGCTGAGACACTCAGGACTGAACAGACGGCACAGTTTCTGTGACTGAGCCTCCAAAACACCTTCTTTGAAACCACTCATGATAGAAGGGCTTCATATTTGCAGCAGCACTACTACAGGTATTCAGTTTATTACAGGATGTGTTTGTTTCTTAGGACCAGCTCTGAGTGCACACTACCTAACATATACACCTTTCTGTTCATTACAAACCCACTACTCTGGATCATATGGCCAGTTGGCAGGAATGTTGCTGCAGGAAAACATCCCTGGAGATCACCATCATTGTCAGACTGACTGTGCCTCCTCTGTGCAGTGTCAAGATCCTCCCTAAATGAGTGTGTAAGTTAACATTTTCATTATTTTATTCCCTTTGACAAGACAAGTATCACTGATATTTACATTTACAACTACATATTCCTGTTTTCTGCTCTTCTTTTAAAGTCCTCAGCTATCCTGCTTCTGTGCTGCTTGCCACACATCAAACACTGGCCGGATGACAGGGAGGATCCACTCTGAAGTCACTGGACATGATGAGGATCATATGGGACTTTATAGTTTCACAGAAACGATGTGCTCTGTGATTACAGGTTTTAAATGGACATAATGACTGCCTCTCTCTGATCAACAGGCTAAAGGATTGTTGTCATTGTTAGTGCTCTGTACAATGTATGCTTATTTAGTATTTCATCACAGAGCAAACCTTTTTTTCTTTAACATATTTTTATTTTTTTATTTGTGGGGATAGGTTAATTGATTAATCCAAATTGTCACTAGGTGTGAATGTGCGAGTGAATGTGAGTGTGAATGGTTGTCTGTCCCTGTGTGTTGGCCCTGTGACAGACTGGCGACCTGTCCAGGGTGTACCCCGCCTTTCGCCCTATGACAGCTGGGATAGGCTCCAGCGCCCCCCGCGACCCTGGAAAGGATAAGCGGAAGCGAATGGATGGATGGATGGATATTTTTATTTTGTTCTAATGTTGAATTAACTGTGGGGATTTTTTTTAAGTGGGCACTCGGGATGTCATATGACCAGAAATGTGGTAACTGGAATTCAACAGTATGGAAGAAAAAATCTGCTAAGAACAAAACACACACAAAACCCCCCAAGAAAATTCAAATTCATTCCATGTAATCCAATCTAAAACATTTTAAACTGCTGAACAGCAACACAAACAGCGTTAAAAAACAGTGTTAACAGAATGATTATGATGATTTTGTACCAAAGTTTCAGGTCACATGGCACACCTAGTGTGTAGTGTGGGGTATCAGCTGGTAAGTATAGGTTTTTTTTTTCATATTTGTGTCCTTAGAGTTCAGATAGATAAAGCCTTGTGTATAATAATTAGTCATAACCACAACTCAAAGTCAGGGACTAACTAATTTTGGGACTTTGTGTCTGAGCCCAGGTTAAAACAATGTGTAAAAAAGCATTTAGTGGCATGGCTGAACAATGCTGTATTGATACTTATTTATCCATGTTCACAAAAAGGACTAATGTGTTTATTTGATTATTTGCATGTGTTAAACTGTGTCACCACCTTACGCTTTCATTTGACTTTACTCAAAAATCTCTATACAGTTCTCTTTTACCACTGTGTGGACTCTGTTTACATTAAAACATAAAGAAGAATGAGTAATAAAAAGATGTGTAGACAGATTAAGTAGACCGATAGAAACAGCTGTTCAGCCATGTTCTAAGAAACCAACACAATTTAAAGGTTCAGGATTGTGGTTTTAAAAGTTGAATTTTCATGTATTTCATATCTTGCTTATTATTTTTTATTTAGTTATTTAATTTAGTTATTTTTATTTATTCTACTAGTCCTTTTCAGAAAGAAGCTGTAAAATATGACTTAAGATTTTTATGTTATTTTCTATGACATACAAAACAAATTGATGTATGTAATACTATTAAACATGATATACACATGTGTATATGTCTGAAAAACATTATGCTGTATATTAAAGTTTGTATTTTCTCCAGAATTTTTGTTCATCTTTTAAGTTCATTTCAATTAGAAGAATTTGAACTTTTAATATTCATTCAGAGGTTTTCTGACTCTAAATTTTCTTTTGTCATTACTCATCTTTTTATTATTTACATTTTAAACATGTTTAGCTTTTTTCCAACTTCTTCTGTGTGAACATCAGCTTTCAAAAGTTCTGCACTTTTGTTTTCAGGTGAAAATTTCTGTATTTTCCAGCTCATTCAGAATTTTTAACTTAACATTCAGCAATTAATTCATTTCAGTGCATACATTCAGATTCAAGCATTCACACTGCAGTTTCTTCAGAAAATGCACTTTCTAGTTATTATATTTTATTATTATTATTATCTATTCCGTACGTTTTTTGAAAGCCTACTCCTTCAAAACCGTTCAACTTAGAAAAACCATTCAAACACCATTAGATTCCTATTCTTTTGGACAACATTGCTTCTATTTTTTCTCATTTTTAACATTTATATTTTTAATTTTATTCAACTTTTTTCAACAAAAATTTATAATGTATTTCAATGGGGAGACCCTTCAAATTCTCATTCAACTTCCTCCTCTTTAAACTGTATCTACTTCCACATACATTGACATAGAGCCACCATTCAAACTTTAAAACGAAGACAAGACATTCAACTATTCAACTTGTATTTATCTTTTCAATATCTATTATACTTTTTCTTCAGTTCCAGTTTAAGTTTCATGATGTTTTTTCACCCGTTTCAGAGTTTATAATGGGTGTGTATGGGACGGAATGTTGGGGCTAGAGTGAGGCAGCTCAACTGCTAGAGTGAGAGGAGCAAAAAAATTAATCTTAAAATCTTTTTTAAAACTGCTGCTGTGTCCACAGCGTTTGCTCTACAGGTATGATTTTACCCTCAAAACGTAGCCATGGCTGTCCTCTTTCATCCAATGTGTTTACTATTGTCCTAGGTGTTACGGTTCTTTCATAAATGTCACCAATGCACAGCCTCCTCCCTCCAACTCTTCCATAGACTCTAATGTTAAAACGGCTCAGAAGGTTGGTTTGAAAATCAGAAGAGCATGGTGTTTTTACACTGTCACCACGTGCATATAATAAACTCCACAGGCATGAAAACTGAGAATTAGGTAGAGTGGACATTGCTGCCGCTCACGGTGAAAGAATTTCGTCAATACGACCTATACTTTTCATTTGGGAGCGATTTGTTTCGGCCTGACTTTTCTGTTCATTTTAAGCAGCAAAAGTGAGGCGCATGTCTGTGTACGTGTGTATGGAGCCATTGGGTGCAGTCACTATAGCAACCAGGCTCACACCTGCCTGCTTAACGAGCTCTGCCTGCCACTGTCCCAAGATTCATCTTAAGCACTTCTCTTTCAACTGCTGCTGTGTCCACAGTGTTACAGCCATCATTTTACCCTCAAATTGTCGCCATTATTGTTCTCTTTCCAACATCTTGTCTTTCAAAGCTCAGGCATTTAAACTTTTTAAACTGTGTGGATCAAAGTGGAGGGATCACATTTGAGTCATTCAGTGATTCAAAGAATATGACCTTTTAATATTCATTCAGATGTTTTCTGACTCTAAATGTTCTTTTCTCATTTCTTAGGGTTTTCTAATTTACATTTAAAACATTTTCAGTTTTTTTCCAACTCCTTCTTCTGTGTAACCTTCAGCTTTTAGCAGTTCAGCACCTTTGTTTTCAGGTTAAATTCGTTTTTTTTTTTTGTTTTTTTTTAATCTCATTCAATATTTTTAACTCAAAATTCAGCAATTAATTCATTTCAGTGCATACATTCAGATTCAAGCATTCACACTGCAGTTTCTTCAGAAAATGCACTTTCTAGTTATTATTATATTTTATTTTTCCGTACGTTTTTTGAAAGCCTACTCCTTCAAAACCGTTCAACTTAGAAAAACCATTCAAACATCGTTAGATTCCTATTATTTTGGACAACATTGCTTCTATTTTTCTCATTTTTAACATTTATATTTTTAATTTTATTCAACTTTATTCAACAAAAATTTCCCATGTATTTCAATGGGGAGACCCTTCAAATTCTCATTCAACTTACTCATTTTTAAACTCTTACTACTTCAACATACGTTCACATAGAGCCACCATTCAAACTTTAAAACGAAGACAAGACATTCAACTATTCAACTTGTATTTATCTTTTCAATATCTATTATACTTTTTCTTCAGTTCCAGTTTAAGTTTCATGATGTTTTTTCACCCGTTTCAGAGTTTATAATGGGTGTGTATGGGACGGAATGTTGGGGCTAGAGTGAGGCAGCTCAACTGCTAGAGTGAGAGGAGCAAAAAAATTAATCTTAAAATCTTTTTTAAAACTGCTGCTGTGTCCTCAGCGTTTGCTCTACAGGTATGATTTTACCCTCAAAACGTAGCCATGGCTGTCCTCTTTCATCCAATGTGTTTACTATTGTCCTAGGTGTTACGGTTCTTTCATAAATGTCACCAATGCACAGCCTCCTCCTTCCAACTCTTCCATAGACTCTAATGTTAAAATGGCTCAGAAGGTTCGTTTGAAAATCAGAAGAGCATGGTGTCTTTCCACTGTCACCACGTCCATATAATAAACTCCACAGGCATGAAAACTGAGAATTTGGTAGACTAGACATGGCTGTCGCTCACGGTGAAAGAATTTTGTCAGTACGACATGTACTTTTCATTTGGGAACGATTTGTTTCGGCCTGACTTTTCTGTTCATTTTAAGGAGCAAAAGTGAGGCGCATGTCTGTGTACGTGTGTATGGAGCCATTGGGTGCGGTCACTATAGCAACCAGGCTCACACCTGCCTGCTTAACGAGCTCTGCCTGCCACTCTGCCAAGATTCATCTTAAACACTTCTCTTTCAACTGCTGCTGTGTCCACAGTGTTAAAGCCATCATTTTACCCTCAAAACGTCGCCATCGTTGTTCTCTTTCCAACATCTTGTCTTTCAAAGCTCAGACATTTAAACTTTTTAAACTGTGTGGATCCAAGTGGAGGGATCACATTTTAGTCATTCAGTGATTCAAAGAATATGACCTTTTAATATTCTTTCAGATGTTTTCTGACTCTAAATGTTCTTTTCTCATTTCTTAGGTTTTTCTAATTTACAATTAAAACATTTTCAGCTTTTTTCCAACTTCTTCTTCTGTGTAACCTTCAGCTTTTAGCAGTTCAGCACTTTTGTTTTCAGGTTAAATTCGGGTTTGTTTTTTTTTATCTCATTCAAGATTTTTAACTTAAATTCAGTAATTAATTCATTTCAGTGCATACATTCAGATTCAAGCATTCACACTGCAGTTTCTTCAGAAAATGCACTTTCTAGTTATTATTAGTGTGAATGCTTGAAAAGCATTCACAGTATTGTTCTTCTAATCTTTATTATTATTATATTTTATTATTTTTCCGTACGTTTTTTGAAAGCCTACTCCTTCAAAACCGTTCAACTTAGAAAAACCATTCAAACATCGTTAGATTCCTATTATTTTGGACATGACTGCTTCTAATTTTCTCATTTTTAACATTTATATTTTTAATTTTATTCAACTTTATTCAACAAAAATTTCCCATGTATTTCAATGGGGAGACCCTTCAAATTCTCATTCAACTTACTCATTTTTAAACTCTTACTACTTCCACATACATTGACATAGAGCCACCATTCAAACTTTAAAACGAAGACAAGACATTCAACTATTCAACTTGTATTTATCTTTTCAATATCTATTATACTTTTTCTTCAGTTCCAGTTTAAGTTTCATGATGTTTTTTCAGCCGTTTCAGAGTTTATAATGGGTGTGTATGGGACGGAATGTTGGGGCTAGAGTGAGGCAGCTCAACTGCTAGAGTGAGAGGAGCAAAAAAATTAATCTTAAAATCTTTTTTAAAACTGCTGCTGTGTCCGCAGCGTTTGCTCTACAGGTATGATTTTACCCTCAAAACGTAGCCATGGCTGTCCTCTTTCATCCAATGTGTTTACTATTGTCCTAGGTGTTACGGTTCTCTCATAAATGTCACCAATGCACAGCCTCCTCCTTCCAACTCTTCCATAGACTCTAATGTTAAAATGGCTCAGAAGGTTCGTTTGAAAATCAGAAGAGCATGGTGTCTTTCCACTGTCACCACGTCCATATAATAAACTCCACAGACATGAAAACTGAGAATTAGGTAGACTAGACATTGCTGTCGCTCACGGTGAAAGAATTTCGTCAATACGACTTTTACTTTTCATTTGGGAGCGATTTGTTTCGGCCTGACTTTTCTGTTCATTTTAAGCAGCAAAAGTGAGGTGCATGTCTGTGTATGTGTGTATGGAGCCCGTGGGTGCAGTCACTATAGCAACCAGGCTCACACCTGCCTGCTTAACGAGCTCTCTCTCTCACTCTGCCAAGATTCATCTTAAACACTTCTCTTTCAACTGCTGCTGTGTCCACAGTGTTAAAGCCATCATTTTACCCTCAAAACGTCGCCATCGTTGTTCTTTTTCCAACATCTTGTCTTTCAAAGCTCAGAGATGTAAACTTTTTAAACTGTGTGGGTCCAAGTGGAGGGATCACATTTTAGTCATTCAGTGATTCAAAGAATATGACCTTTTAATATTCTTTCAGATGTTTTCTGACTCTAAATATTCTTTTCTCATTTCTTAGGTTTTTCTAATTTACAATTAAAACATTTTCAGCTTTTTTCCAACTTCTTCTTCTGTGTAACCTTCAGCTTTTAGCAGTTCAGCACTGTTGTTTTCAGGTTAAATTCAGGTTGTTTTTTTTTTATTTTTTATCTCATTCAAAATTTTTAACTCAAAATTCAGCAATTAATTCATTTCAGTCCATACATTCAGATTCAAGCATTCACACTGCAGTTTCTTCAGAAAATGCACTTTCTAGTTATATTTTATTTTTCCGTACGTTTTTTGAAAGCCTACTCCTTCAAAACCGTTCAACTTAGAAAAACCATTCAAACACCGTTAGATTCCTATTCTTTTGGACAACATTGCTTCTATTTTTCTCATTTTTAACATTTATATTTTTAATTTTATTCAACTTTTTTCAACAAAAATTTATAATGTATTTCAATGGGGAGACCCTTCAAATTCTCATTCAACTTCCTCCTCTTTAAACTCTTACTACTTCCACATACATTGACATAGAGCCACCATTCAAACTTTAAAACGAAGACAAGACATTCAACTATTCAACTTGTATTTATCTTTTCAATATCTATTATACTTTTTCTTCAGTTCCAGTTTAAGTTTCATGATGTTTTTTCACCCGTTTCAGAGTTTATAATGGGTGTGTATGGGACGGAATGTTGGGGCTAGAGTGAGGCAGCTCAACTGCTAGAGTGAGAGGGGCAAAAAAATTAATCTTAAAATCTTTTTTAAAACTGCTGCTGTGTCCGCAGCGTTTGCTCTACAGGTATGATTTTACCCTCAAAACGTAGCCATCGCTGTCCTCTTTCATCCAATGTGTTTACTATTGTCCTAGGTGTTATGGTTCTTTCGTAAATGTCACCAATGCACAGCCTCCTCCCTCCAACTCTTCCATAGACTCTAATGTTAAAATGGCTCAGAAGGTTCGTTTGAAAATCAGAAGAGCATGGTGTCTTTCCACTGTCACCACGTCCATATAATAAACTCCACAGGCATGAAAACTGAGAATTCAGTAGACTAGAAGCTGCTGTCGCTCACGGTGAAAGAATTTTGTCAATACGACTTTTACTTTTCATTTGGGAACGATTTGTTTCGGCCTGACTTTTCTGTTCATTTTAAGCAGCAAAAGTGAGGCGCATGTCTGTGTACGTGTGTATGGAGCCATTGGGTGCGGTCACTATAGCAACCAGGCTCACACCTGCCTGCTTAACGAGCTCTGCCTGCCACTCTGCCAAGATTCATCTTAAGCACTTCTCTTTCAACTGCTGCTGTGTCCACAGTGTTAAAGCCATCATTTTACCCTCAAATTGTCGCCATTATTGTTCTCTTTCCAACACCGTGTCTTTCAAAGCTCAGGCATTTAAACTTTTTAAACTGTGTGGATCAAAGTGGAGGGATCACATTTGAGTCATTCAGTGATTCAAAGAATATGACCTTTTAATATTCATTCAGATGTTTTCTGACTCTAAATGTTCTTTTCTCATTTCTTAGGGTTTTCTAATTTACAATTAAAACATTTTCAGCTTTTTTCCAACTTCTTCTTCTGTGTAACCTTCAGCTTTTAGCAGTTCAGCACTTTTGTTTTCAGGTTAAATTCGGGTTTTTTTTTTTTATCTCATTCAAGATTTTTAACTCAAAATTCAGTAATTAATTCATTTCAGTGCATACATTCAGATTCAAGCATTCACACTGCAGTTTCTTCAGAAAATGCACTTTCTAGTTCTATTTTATTCTTCCGTACGTTTTTTGAAAGCCTACTCCTTCAAAACCGTTCAACTTAGAAAAACCATTCAAACATCGTTAGATTCCTATTATTTTGGACATGACTGCTTCTATTTTTCTCATTTTTAACATTTATATTTTTAATTTTATTCAACTTTATTCAACAAAAATTTCCCATGTATTTCAATGGGGAGACCCTTCAAATTCTCATTCAACTTACTCATTTTTAAACTCTTACTACTTCCACATACATTGACATAGAGCCACCATTCAAACTTTAAAACGAAGACAAGACATTCAACTATTCAACTTGTATTTATCTTTTCAATATCTATTATACTTTTTCTTCAGTTCCAGTTTAAGTTTCATGATGTTTTTTCACCCGTTTCAAAATTTATAATGGGTGTGTATGGGACGGAATGTTGGGGCTAGAGTGAGAGAGCTCAACTGCTAGAGTGAGAGGAGCAAAAAAATTAATCTTAAAATCTTTTTTAAAACTGCTGCTGTGTCCACAGCGTTTGCTCTACAGCCGCCATTTTACCCTCAAAACGTAGCCATGGCTGTCCTCTTTCATCCAATGTGTTTACTATTGTCCTAGGTGTTATGGTTCTTTCATAAATGTCACCAATGCACAGCCTCCTCCCTCCAACTCTTCCATAGACTCTAATGTTAAAATGGCTCAGAAGGTTCGTTTGAAAATCAGAAGAGCATGGTGTCTTTCCACTGTCACCACGTCCATATAATAAGCTCCACAGGCATGAAAACTGAGAATTAGGTAGACTAGACATTGCTGTCGCTCACGGTGAAAGAATTTTGTCAATACGACTTTTACTTTTCATTTGGGAACGATTTGTTTCGGCCTGACTTTTCTGTTCATTTTAAGCAGCAAAAGTGAGGCGCATGTCTGTGTACGTGTGTATGGAGCCATTGGGTGCGGTCACTATAGCAACCAGGCTCACACCTGCCTGCTTAACGAGCTCTGCCTGCCACTGTACCAAGATTCATCTTAAGCACTTCTCTTTCAACTGCTGCTGTGTCCACAGTGTCACAGCCATCATTTTACCCTCAAATTGTCGCCATTATTGTTCTCTTTCCAACACCGTATCTTTCAAAGCTCAGGCATTTAAACTTTTTAAACTGTGTGGATCAAAGTGGAGGGATCACATTTGAGTCATTCAGTGATTCAAAGAATATGACCTTTTAATATTCATTCAGATGTTTTCTGACTCTAAATGTTCTTTTCTCATTTCTTAGGGTTTTCTAATTTACATTTAAAACATTTTCAGTTTTCTGTGTAACCTTCAGCTTTTAGCAGTTCAGCACCTTTGTTTTCAGGTTAAATTCGTTTTTTTTTTTTTTTTTTTTTTTAATCTCATTCAATATTTTTAACTCAAAATTCAGCAATTAATTCATTTCAGTGCATACATTCAGATTCAAGCATTCACACTGCAGTTTCTTCAGAAAATGCACTTTCTAGTTAGTGTGAATGCTTGAAAAGCATTCACAGTATTGTTCTTCTAATCTTTATTCTATTTTATTCTTCCGTACGTTTTTTGAAAGCCTACTCCTTCAAAACCGTTCAACTTAGAAAAACCATTCAAACATCGTTAGATTCCTATTATTTTGGACATGACTGCTTCTATTTTTCTCATTTTTAACATTTATATTTTTAATTTTATTCAACTTTATTCAACAAAAATTTCCCATGTATTTCAATGGGGAGACCCTTCAAATTCTCATTCAACTTACTCATTTTTAAACTCTTACTACTTCCACATACATTGACATAGAGCCACCATTCAAACTTTAAAACGAAGACAAGACATTCAACTATTCAACTTGTATTTATCTTTTCAATATCTATTATACTTTTTCTTCAGTTCCAGTTTAAGTTTCATGATGTTTTTTCACCCGTTTCAAAATTTATAATGGGTGTGTATGGGACGGAATGTTGGGGCTAGAGTGAGACAGCTCAACTGCTAGAGTGAGAGGAGCAAAAAAATTAATCTTAAAATCTTTTTTAAAACTGCTGCTGTGTCCGCAGCGTTTGCTCTACAGGTATGATTTTACCCTCAAAACGTAGCCATGGCTGTCCTCTTTCATCCAATGTGTTTACTATTGTACTAGGTGTTATGGTTCTTTCATAAATGTCACCAATGCACAGCCTCCTCCCTCCAACTCTTCCATAGACTCTAATGTTAAAATGGCTCAGAAGGTTCGTTTGAAAATCAGAAGAGCATGGTGTCTTTCCACTGTCACCACGTCCATATAATAAACTCCACAGACATGAAAACTGAGAATTTGGTAGACTAGACATTGCTGTCGCTCACAGTGAAAGAATTTTGTCAATACGACTTTTACTTTTCATTTGGGAACGATTTGTTTCGGCCTGACTTTTCTGTTCATTTTAAGCAGCAAAAGTGAGGTGCATGTCTGTGTGCGTGTGTATGGAGCCATTGGGTGCGGTCACTATAGCAACCAGGCTCACACCTGCCTGCTTAACGAGCTCTGCCTGCCACTCTGCCAAGATTCATCTTAAACACTTCTCTTTCAACTGCTGCTGTGTCCACAGTGTTAAAGCCATCATTTTACCCTCAAAACGTCGCCATCATTGTTCTTTTTCCAACATCTTGTCTTTCAAAGCTCAGAGATGTAAACTTTTTAAACTGTGTGGGTCCAAGTGGAGGGATCACATTTTAGTCATTCAGTGATTCAAAGAATATGACCTTTTAATATTCTTTCAGATGTTTTCTGATTCTAAATGTTCTTTTCTCATTTCTTAGGGTTTTCTAATTTACAATTAAAACATTTTCAGCTTTTTTCCAACTCCTTCTTCTGTGTAACCTTCAGCTTTTAGCAGTTCAGCACTGTTGTTTTCAGGTTAAATTCGGGTTTTTTTTTTTATCTCATTCAAGATTTTTAACTTAGAATTCAGCAATTAATTCATTTCAGTGCATACATTCAGATTCAAGCATTCACACTGCAGTTTCTTCAGAAAATGCACTTTCTAGTTAGTGTGAATGCTTGAAAAGCATTCACAGTATTGTTCTTCTAATCTTTATTCTATTTTATTCTTCCGTACGTTTTTTGAAAGCCTACTCCTTCAAAACCGTTCAACTTAGAAAAACCATTCAAACATCGTTAGATTCCTATTATTTTGGACATGACTGCTTCTATTTTTCTCATTTTTAACATTTATATTTTTAATTTTATTCAACTTTATTCAACAAAAATTTCCCATGTATTTCAATGGGGAGACCCTTCAAATTCTCATTCAACTTACTCATTTTTAAACTCTTACTACTTCCACATACATTGACATAGAGCCACCATTCAAACTTTAAAACGAAGACAAGACATTCAACTATTCAACTTGTATTTATCTTTTCAATATCTATTATACTTTTTCTTCAGTTCCAGTTTAAGTTTCATGATGTTTTTTCACCCGTTTCAAAATTTATAATGGGTGTGTATGGGACGGAATGTTGGGGCTAGAGTGAGACAGCTCAACTGCTAGAGTGAGAGGAGCAAAAAAATTAATCTTAAAATCTTTTTTAAAACTGCTGCTGTGTCCGCAGCGTTTGCTCTACAGGTATGATTTTACCCTCAAAACGTAGCCATGGCTGTCCTCTTTCATCCAATGTGTTTACTATTGTACTAGGTGTTATGGTTCTTTCATAAATGTCACCAATGCACAGCCTCCTCCCTCCAACTCTTCCATAGACTCTAATGTTAAAATGGCTCAGAAGGTTCGTTTGAAAATCAGAAGAGCATGGTGTCTTTACACTGTCACCACGTCCATATAATAAACTCCACAGGCATGAAAACTGAGAATTCAGTAGACTAGAAGCTGCTGTCGCTCACGGTGAAAGAATTTCGTCAATACGACTTGTACTTTTCATATGGGAAAAATTTGTTTCGGCCTGACTTTTCTGTTCATTTTAAGCAGCAAAAGTGAGGTGCATGTCTGTGTCGTGTGTATGGAGCCATTGGGTGTAGTCACTATAGCAACCAGGCTCACACCTGCCTGCTTAACGAGCTCTCTCTCACTCTGCCAAGGTTAAACCTAAAAATGTTAGATTGTAGTAAGATTAACTTTTTCAATAGTACAATAAGACAGATTTGACAGGGTTTTGCCACAGATTAATAGTTTTTCAGTAGTTAGTATATGCCAACTAAGTAGAGCATTGTGATTGGCACAAAGGTTTTTCAGATCTGGGCAGTTGGAGTCAGTTGATGACTTCAAAATCATCCTTTCTGACTGGATAATTAAAGCTCTCAGCATCTATCGGTCTTTAGTTAATTTTCCCACCTTTTAACTAACGTTTAACTAATCTAATCTCATTTAATGTCTTTGTTTATAGTCTGTATAGTTTATCTCCCCACGAATACACTCAAAGTAGTCTTAAAATAAAACCCACAAAACAGTTCAAGATTTAATACTTTTTATTTGCTCATTTAATGCCAGTTGCCCTGTTTTTCTGTATGTCACTCATTCGCTTATACTTGGGCAAAAAGGACCAATTTGTACACTAGTATATACCCTAGTAAGCTATAGTACTTTTTACTTTGGGAAGGTACCATCTGTGCAGTCTGCAATTTTGTTGAAGAAAGATGTTGAATCTATTTAATATTTCTTGAAAAATTATTGATTTCTGTGCATTTTTTTTCACACTGCATCAAATTAAGGTTGATTACGTCGATTAAGCATCATGAGGTGGAGCGTGAGGGGTGGTTCCCTATTTTTTATTTATTAGTGTGAATGCTTGAAAAGCATTCACAGTATTGTTCTTCTAATCTTTATTAGTGTGAATGCTTGAAAAGCATTCACAGTATTGTTCTTCTAATCTTTATTAGTGTGAATGCTTGAAAAGCATTCACAGTATTGTTCTTCGAATCTTTATTCTATTTTATTATATTTTATTATTATGGATTCCGTACGTTTTTTGTACTCTATCTCCTTCAAAACCGTTCAACTTAGAAAAACCATTCAAACACCATTAGATTCCTATTCTTTTGGACATGACTGCTTCTATTTTTCTCATTTATAACATTTATATTTTTAATTTTATTCAACTTTTTTCAACAAAAATTTCCCATGTATTTCAATGGGGAGACCCTTCAAATTCTCATTCAACTTACTCATTTTTAAACTGTATCTACTTCCACATACGTTGACATAGAGCCACCATTCAAACTTTAAAACGAAGACAAGACATTCAACTATTCAACTTGTATTTATCTTTTCAATATCTATTATACTTTTTCTTCAGTTCCAGTTTAAGTTTCATGATGTTTTTTCACCCGTTTCAGAGTTTATAATGGGTGTGTATGGGACGGAATGTTGGGGCTAGAGTGAGGCAGCTCAACTGCTAGAGTGAGAGGAGCAAAAAAATTAATCTTAAAATCTTTTTTAAAACTGCTGCTGTGTCCGCAGCGTTTGCTCTACAGGTATGATTTTACCCTCAAAACGTAGCCATGGCTGTCCTCTTTCATCCAATGTGTTTACTATTGTACTAGGTGTTATGGTTCTTTCATAAATGTCACCAATGCACAGCCTCCTCCCTCCAACTCTTCCATAGACTCTAATGTTAAAATGGCTCAGAAGGTTCGTTTGAAAATCAGAAGAGCATGGTGTCTTTCCACTGTCACCACGTCCATATAATAAACTCCACAGGCATGAAAACTGAGAATTAGGTAGACTAGACATGGCTGTCGCTCACAGTGAAAGAATTTTGTCAATACGACATGTACTTTTCATTTGGGAGCGATTTGTTTGGGCCTGACTTTTCTGTTCATTTTAAGCAGCAAAAGTGAGGCGCATGTCTGTGTACGTGTGTATGGAGCCATTGGGTGCGGTCACTATAGCAACCAGGCTCACACCTGCCTGCTTAACGAGCTCTCTCTCTCTCTCTGCCAAGATTCATCTTAAACACTTCTCTTTCAACTGCTGCTGTGTCCACAGTGTTAAAGCCATCATTTTACCCTCAAAACGTCGCCATCGTTGTTCTTTTTCCAACATCTTGTCTTTCAAAGCTCAGAGATGTAAACTTTTTAAACTGTGTGGGTCCAAGTGGAGGGATCACATTTTAGTCATTCAGTGATTCAAAGAATATGACCTTTTAATATTCATTCAGATGTTTTCTGACTCTAAATGTTCTTTTCTCATTTCTTAGGTTTTTCTAATTTACAATTAAAACATTTTCAGCTTTTTTCCAACTTCTTCTGTGTAACCTTCAGCTTTTAGCAGTTCAGCACCTTTGTTTTCAGGTTAAATTCGTTTTTTTTTTTTTTTTTTTTTTTTTTAAATCTCATTCAATATTTTTAACTCAAAATTCAGCAATTAATTCATTTCAGTGCATACATTCAGATTCAAGCATTCACACTGCAGTTTCTTCAGAAAATGCACTTTCTAGTATTTTATTATTATGGATTCCGTACGTTTTTTGTAATCCTATAACTTCAAAACCGTTCAACTTAGAAAAACCATTCAAACACCGTTAGATTCCTATTCTTTTGGACAACACTGCTTCTATTTTTCATATTTTTAACATTTATATTTTTAATTTTATTCAACTTTATTCAACAAAAATTTATAATGTATTTCAATGGGGAGACCCTTCAAATCCTCATTCAACTTACTCATTTTTAAACTCTTACTACTTCCACATACATTGACATAGAGCCACCATTCCAACTTTAAAACGAAGACAAGACATTCAACTATTCAACTTGTATTTATCTTTTCAATATCTATTATACTTTTTCTTCAGTTCCAGTTTAAGTTTCATGATGTTTTTTCACCCGTTTCAGAGTTTATAATGGGTGTGTATGGGACGGAATGTTGGGGCTAGAGTGAGACAGCTCAACTGCTAGAGTGAGAGGAGCAAAAAAATTAATCTTAAAATCTTTTTTAAAACTGCTGCTGTGTCCACAGCGTTTGCTCTACAGCCGCCATTTTACCCTCAAAACGTAGCCATCGCTGTCCTCTTTCATCCAATGTGTTTACTATTGTCCTAGGTGTTATGGTTCTTTCATAAATGTCACCAATGCACAGCCTCCTCCCTCCAACTCTTCCATAGACTCTAATGTTAAAATGGCTCAGAAGGTTCGTTTGAAAATCAGAAGAGCATGGTGTCTTTCCACTGTCACCACGTCCATATAATAAGCTCCACAGGCATGAAAACTGAGAATTAGGTAGACTAGACATTGCTGTCGCTCACGGTGAAAGAATTTTGTCAATACGACATGTACTTTTCATTTGGGAGCGATTTGTTTCGGCCTGACTTTTCTGTTCATTTTAAGCAGCAAAAGTGAGGCGCATGTCTGTGTACGTGTGTATGGAGCCCTTGGGTGCAGTCACTATAGCAACCAGGCTCACACCTGCCTGCTTAACGAGCTCTGCCTGCCACTGTACCAAGATTCATCTTAAGCACTTCTCTTTCAACTGCTGCTGTGTCCACAGTGTTACAGCCATCATTTTACCCTCAAATTGTCACCATTATTGTTCTCTTTCCAACACCGTATATTTCAAAGCTCAGGCATTTAAACTTTTTAAACTGTGTGGATCAAAGTGGAGGGATCACATTTGAGTCATTCAGTGATTCAAAGAATATGACCTTTTAATATTCATTCAGATGTTTTCTGACTCTAAATGTTCTTTTCTCATTTCTTAGGGTTTTATAATTTACATTTAAAACATTTTCAGTTTTTTTCCAACTCCTTCTGTGTAACCTTCAGCTTTTAGCAGTTCAGCACCTTTGTTTTCAGGTTAAATTCGTTTTTTTTTAATCTCATTCAATATTTTTAACTCAAAATTCAGCAATTAATTCATTTCAGTGCATACATTCAGATTCAAGCATTCACACTGCAGTTTCTTCAGAAAATGCACTTTCTAGTTCTATTTTATTCTTCCGTACGTTTTTTGAAAGCCTACTCCTTCAAAACCGTTCAACTTAGAAAAACCATTCAAACATCGTTAGATTCCTATTATTTTGGACATGACTGCTTCTATTTTTCTCATTTTTAACATTTATATTTTTAATTTTATTCAACTTTATTCAACAAAAATTTCCCATGTATTTCAATGGGGAGACCCTTCAAATTCTCATTCAACTTACTCATTTTTAAACTCTTACTACTTCCACATACATTGACATAGAGCCACCATTCAAACTTTAAAACGAAGACAAGACATTCAACTATTCAACTTGTATTTATCTTTTCAATATCTATTATACTTTTTCTTCAGTTCCAGTTTAAGTTTCATGATGTTTTTTCACCCGTTTCAAAATTTATAATGGGTGTGTATGGGACGGAATGTTGGGGCTAGAGTGAGACAGCTCAACTGCTAGAGTGAGAGGAGCAAAAAAATTAATCTTAAAATCTTTTTTAAAACTGCTGCTGTGTCCGCAGCGTTTGCTCTACAGGTATGATTTTACCCTCAAAACGTAGCCATGGCTGTCCTCTTTCATCCAATGTGTTTACTATTGTACTAGGTGTTATGGTTCTTTCATAAATGTCACCAATGCACAGCCTCCTCCCTCCAACTCTTCCATAGACTCTAATGTTAAAATGGCTCAGAAGGTTCGTTTGAAAATCAGAAGAGCATGGTGTCTTTACACTGTCACCACGTCCATATAATAAACTCCACAGGCATGAAAACTGAGAATTCAGTAGACTAGAAGCTGCTGTCGCTCACGGTGAAAGAATTTCGTCAATACGACTTGTACTTTTCATATGGGAAAAATTTGTTTCGGCCTGACTTTTCTGTTCATTTTAAGCAGCAAAAGTGAGGTGCATGTCTGTGTCGTGTGTATGGAGCCATTGGGTGCAGTCACTATAGCAACCAGGCTCACACCTGCCTGCTTAACGAGCTCTCTCTCACTCTGCCAAGGTTAAACCTAAAAATGTTAGATTGTAGTAAGATTAACTTTTTCAATAGTACAATAAGACAGATTTGACAGGGTTTTGCCACAGATTAATAGTTTTTCAGTAGTTAGTATATGCCAACTAAGTAGAGCATTGTGATTGGCACAAAGGTTTTTCAGATCTGGGCAGTTGGAGTCAGTTGATGACTTCAAAATCATCCTTTCTGACTGGATAATTAAAGCTCTCAGCATCTATCGGTCTTTAGTTAATTTTCCCACCTTTTAACTAACGTTTAACTAATCTAATCTCATTTAATGTCTTTGTTTATAGTCTGTATAGTTTATCTCCCCACGAATACACTCAAAGTAGTCTTAAAATAAAACCCACAAAACAGTTCAAGATTTAATACTTTTTATTTGCTCATTTAATGCCAGTTGCCCTGTTTTTCTGTATGTCACTCATTCGCTTATACTTGGGCAAAAAGGACCAATTTGTACACTAGTATAGTGTATTTTTTCCCTCTATCTCTCTATGTCTGTCACACACAGAGACCAACACACAGACATGTATATGCTCATTATTGCTGTTCAAACTGATGGTCAAATTTCCAAGCACCACCTGAACGCCTCATCTGTTTTTAACCTATCACTGGACCAACTGTCGTCATTCCGCTTTGCTCTCTGCTGTGGTAAGTACAGTACACTCAGTACTGCAGTGTTTTATTTTTATGATGGAAAAAATACATGTTTGACATTTAAACTCACATATCAAGTCCAACAGAGTTAAAAACAATTCAAAGAAGAAAGAAAGAAAAAAGAATAACCTTCGCTATCATTTATATACGTTTATTACGTTTTGCTGTTAGCAGCAGTGCTAACGCTAGCTTCAATGCTAATGCTAGCAACAATGCTAACGCTAGCTATAGTGCTAACACTACCCTTAGCAGTTGTTAACTGACAAAAATAATATTCCTGTGATATTTCTTGCCGGTCAGTGAGACAAAAGTAAGAAATTAGCTTTATTATTGCCATTGTGGCTCAGTTTTAACAGTAAGAGTGCTAGCGCTAGCAGCATTGCTAGCGCTAGCAGCATTGCTAACGCTAGCTGCAATGCTAACGCTAGCTGCAATGCTAACGCTAGCTGCAATGCTAACGCTAGCTGCAATGCTAACACTAACTGAAGTGCTAATGCTAGCCGGAATGCTAGCGCTAGCAGCAATGCTAAGGCTAGTAACAGTCTAACAGTAGCCTTACATAAGTGGCAATACTTCAGTTAACTAGTTTGAATTGTAAAATGACTGCTGTATCAGCTGGTGTGCTATATTACTCTATAATTACCCTGCTGACTAGAAGTTCAGTGTATCATGTCGTGTGGGCTTTGTATTTCTGTTAGTCTGATAACACTGTACAGACAACTAACGTATTATTTCTCGTTTCTTTCAGGAACCTGACTGACACTGTGCTTTGCCTGGTAGGTGTGCACATACCGTAAGAGAAGTAGACCAAAATAAAAAAATAATATGACTAATATAAGCTGTAAAGTGATGGGTTCAAACTTTGTGCTAGACCTTTTAAACACAATTTTATAATAAATACACATAAGTGCAGCTTAACAATTGGGCTAAAATATTTTTTTCGTACATTTTTGTAGTCACACTACATGTGATTAATTAATGATTCACTCAATCATATTTGTATTTAAAAATATTATTGCTGAATTTAATTAAATATTTATTCTTTTAAAAAGTGCCCAATTATGCAACTTTTTGCACATGGCAGCCGACAACAGTTTAGCTTGAATATTTGTTTTGTCCTTTTGCAGTAGTCACATTTAGTTCATACAATTACCATGTGATATAATTTTAATAAAATTATTTTTTTTTCTTGTTTTTTGTTCAGAGTGTGTAGAAGAAGAAGAACAAGGACCAGATCTCCAGTCTTCTCTCTCACATCCCAACCCCCCAACCCCTCTATCCTCTGTCCTGCTCCACCTATTGTCTCTGCCTTCTTTCCATCTGTATTTCACTCTGTGGTTTGTGAGAAATTTTGCCAAACCAACAATCCTTTTGCGGTTTGATTTAAAGCCGTGTCTCTCCTGCTCTGTCTGTTCTCTCTGCTAAATTTTCTCTCTACCTGTTTTTCACTCTTGGCTTGCTGCTGAAAAACGCCAAGCCAACAAAGCAATAAAGAGTGCATATTTTGCCTCAACCTATGAACAAACTGAACAAACAAAGAAAAATCTGCGGTTTGATTTAAAGCCGTGTCTCTCCTGCTCTGCCTGTTCTCACTGCTAAATTTTCTCTCTACCTGTTTTTCACTCTTGGCTTGCTGCTGAAAAACGCCAAGCCATTAAAGCAATAAAGAGTGCATATATTGCCTCTACCTGAGAACAAACTGAACAAACAAAGAAAACTAATTCACGGTTTGATTGTGATTTCCCAGCCGTGTCTCTCCTGCTCTGCCTGTTCTCTCTTCTAAATTTTCTCTCTACCTGTTTTTCACTCTTGGCTTGCTGCTGAAAAATGCCAAGCCAATAAAGAGAGTGCATAATATTCTCTCAACTGAAGAACAAACTGTCAAACGAAAGACAACTGTTTAAGACAAATAAAAACTGAAATATAAAAACAAAGACAACATCTCCTGGTGTGTGCCACTCTTATCTTGTGAACATATTTTCTAAAGACTAAGAAACACTTGCAGGTGTGTGAAAATGCCAAGGAAGCAGAAAAAGTCACAAGCTGCAAAACAACGCTGGAAAAAGTTTCATGAGTTTCACAAAGTACCAACATGTGAACAAGCTGAGTTTGATTTTCCTCAGAGCTCTGCAGAAGACAGTGTGTCTACAAAGACCAATTCTGACAGTGTCAAACAGGCAGGTCAACATGTTCCTGCACATGTACAACAGGTATCTTATGCTGATGCTGTAAAGAGTGGACTGCAGCATAAAGTTAATGAACAACATGAGGTGTCATGTAACCCACAGGTGGGTTATGCTGATTTTTTGAAAAGAGGCTGTCACAGTGATGTGGCAGGACCATCTCATGCAGAAAGAGTGAACCTTGAAAACCAGCCCTCTGTTATACATGTCTGTGCATCTCGCAGCCAGGCTCATCCTAAATATGGAGACTCTAGAAACAAGCAGTGCACATGTAACTCACTCACATTTCTTGCTTTCCTTCATGAGAATGAAAACATGACTACAGCTGACCTTAATCTGGTCTTGGATAAAGGTGATGTGATGTACAAAGAGGTCAAGAAAAGATTTCCTAAAAATATTCATTTGGCTACCGATGAGCTGCCAGACAAAGTTGATGCTCGCAGGTCTATGTATCATGTCAACATGACACAGCCTTCCCGGTATGGGACATTTGAAGAACCTCCAGAGGAGGCAGTAGATACCTTTCTCAGCTTAGAAGCAGGACTGAGCTGCCTGTTGTCAGATGTGCAGTATGCCTTACTGATTATGAGTGGATTGTGTATCGCAGTGTTCAGATCCACATCAGGCAAATATGGTTTCTTTGACCCACACTCCAGAACACCCAGTGGTCTTCCTCTACTACTACAGTCACGTAATCGTGGTACAGCTGTGATGCTGAAATTCACACTCCTCAGTGACATGATTAAGAGGCTACAAGATTCTTATGAAATGATGGAGATATCACCCTCTTGTAACTATGAACTGAAGCCTGTGCAGTTCTACAGTATGAGCACAGTCAACCTGAGTGATACTATCACAGACACAGTCTGCAGACCAACAGCTTCCACTGCTGTGGCACCTACTCACTCTGATACAACTGTTGATGAAGCAAACTCCTCTACTCCAAGGAGAAACACAACCACTGATCCGACTGAAAATATCTTTTGTCAAATGTCCATTTGTACGCCACTGGTGAAACAAAAAGAAGTCCACGTGACTCAGTTCACATCATATGAAGATCAGAATGAACCTCCTAATATACCCACTGAACAACTATGCAGTGAATTAAGTTTCCTTCCATCAAGTGATGCTTTTTCATGTCAATCAAATGCTGCAATAAAAAATGTTGCTGCCTGTGATGTTTCTGATATAGTTTTACAAAAACTGAAAAAAGTTAATAAACAACAAAGGCAAAAAATGAGAAGAAGATTAATGGCATCAGAGAAACCCAGAAATAAGAGAAAAGAAAACCAAAAAAGGAAAGAACGACAAAAGTATGCTTCAAATAAAAATTACAAAGAAAAGAAAAAATCTTGCACAAGCGAGGCATATAAAAACAATCCTGAAGTCAGACAGAAAAAACAACAGTATATGAAAAGATGTTACCATGCGAATGCAGAATTCAGACAGAAACAACAACAGTATGTTAAAAGACGTTACTGTGAGAATGCTAAAGTTAGACAAAAACAAAAACAATATATAAAAAGACGTTACTATGAGAATACTGATTTCAGAGAGGAGAAAAAAAGCTACATCACTAAAAGGTATCGAGAAAACTTTGAATTCAGAGAGAGACAGAGACAACTGATGAAACAACTAATGCGAGACAGGTATCAAAGTAATCTTGCATTTAGGATTATGCACAACATGAGATGTGCCATGAAAATAAAAAGGAAATACAGATGGGTGAACAGACAAACCCAAGAGAGTGACAACAGTGTGATTAACGAGGCCATATCTGTGTTCAAATCACAAATCAAAGTTGGACCATCATACCCATGTACTGTATGCTTCAAGGCTTCATTTCCAAACCAAGTACGACCCTGCAGAAGGTCAAATTATGTCAAAAACCCACATGTGGTTGCAACATGTTTGACAGGAAGGTTTGTTCATGTTTGTGATGAAAACTGCAGAAATGAGCAGTGCAATGTTCCCGATGAGAGAAAGAGAGAGTGGATTTGTCACACCTGCCACGATCATCTTAAAAATGGATTCATGCCAGCACTTGCTGTTGCCAATACACTGGAGCTTGCTGATATTCCACCTGAACTGTCTGATCTCAACATACTGGAGAGACATCTCATAGCCAAGTGCATACCATTTGCCAAGATCATTCCTCTTCCCAAAGGCAGACAAAGAGCAATTAGAGGAAATGTGGTCTGTGTCCCATCCGAGGTACAGGAAACTGTTGAAGCATTGCCTCGATTGAGAATTAATTCTCAGGTCATGAGAATAAAACTGAAGAGACGCTTGTCTTACAAAGGTCATCAGCTGTTTCAGACTGTAAGCTGGTCTAAACTTGTGCAAGCACTGCATAAACTCAAGCAGATTCACCCACAGTATAAGGATGTGAGCATCAGAGATGATGCTGAGCTGTGTGATCCAACACTTCCTGATGAAGATGAGGAGGAGGAGGAGGATGAAAACATGAATGAGGACGATTATGATGAGGCTGATTTAATGGAAATTGACAGCTGTGAGAAAAATGCACTGAGTGAAGCACAAAATAAAAATGAACAGGACATTGACACGTTACCCTGTGATGGTGAACAATCGCATGAACAGATGAGAGATTATTCAGAGCAAGCAGATGGACTGACTAATGGTGGTTTTGCACTCGAGTCCTGTTTGCAGCCCCCTGATGTGGCTGAGGAGATATTATGTTTCAGTGAAGGAATCTACTCTGTTGCTCCTGCAGAGAGAAACAATCCAATAAGTTTTTTCAAAACACCTAAACTGGAGGCCATGGCCTTCCCTGTGCAGTTTCCTACAGGCCAAAACACACTTGATGAAAGAAGGCTGATCAAAGTATCCCCCAGTGGGTATTTCAAATCAAGACTTTTCTGCATTGATGATCGTTTTGCCAAAGACACAAACTATTTGTTCTTTGCACAGTTTGTGACTGAAATACACTTGGCTACATCCAGCATGACAGTACAGTTAAGGAAGGCAAAGCCTCTGACCAGAGATGGTAGAAAAATAACCTCAGGCATGTTACAAGATAAACATGAGGTGGAGAAACTGGTGCGAAATAAAGATGCAGTGAGATTCATGCAGCCTCTGAGAGGAACCCCAGCCTATTGGGAGAAAACAACAAGAGATCTTTTTGCCATGATCAGACAGTTGGGAACTCCCACGTTCTTTTGCACATTTTCAGCTGCTGAAATGCGCTGGCCTGAAGTGATCGAGGCAATAACAAGGCAGCAAGGTGAACAAGTGAATTTTGAAGGACTCGACTGGTCAGCAAAGTGTGACATCCTGAGAAGCAATCCTGTCACAACAATGCGCATGTTTGACAAGAGAGTTGAAGCATTATTCAGAGATTTACTCTTATCTCCCGCAGAGCCACTTGGCAAAGTCATTGACTACTTTTACAGAGTTGAGTTTCAGCACAGAGGAAGCCCACACATACACTGCCTCCTGTGGGTAGAAGGTGCTCCTGTGTTTGAGGAGGATGATGAGCAAACTGTTCTTGATTTTATAAACAAATACATCACAGCTCAGCTGCCTGATCCACATAAACAACCTGAACTGTACAAAAAAGTAACAGAAGTGCAAAAACACAGTAAGAACCACACAAAGACGTGCTTTAGGAGTTTAAGCTCCGGGTGCCGTTTTGGTTTTCCCAAACCACCCTGCAATGAGACAATGATCACAAGACCCAGTGAGGATGATGCACTGGAAGTAGAAACGGCAAAGAACAAGCTCAGACCACTGAACCAGCTGCTGAATGAACCTGAAACTGCTTCCATGAGTTTAGAGCAGCTCTTGGAAAGATGCAAGTTGACACATGCAGAATATGAGAGATACCTGAATAAAATGAACATGAGGAGTACGATCATACTAAAGCGTGATCCAAAAGACTCTTGGATAAACGGCTATAATCCACATCTGCTTGAAGCCTGGAACAGTAATATCGACATAAGCTTTGTTTTAGATGCTTTTGGTGCTGCAAATTATTTAATGAAATATATATCAAAAAAAGAGGGCGGGCTATCTGAGTACCTGAAAACTGTCATTGAGAACTCCCATAAAGACAGTGTAAATGAGTGCGATGAAATGAGAGCCGTCATGCAGGCATATTCAAAGAAGCGAGAGATCAGTGCACAGGAGTGTGTTGCTCGTGCATGTGGTCTTCACATGAAGCAATGCTCACGTGCTGTAATATTCATTCCAACTGATGATAATCCTGTGAAAATGAGTCGTCCCCTGTCAGTTCTGGACAACACAACACCTGAGTCTTCCAATGTTTGGATGACATCTTTGAATGACAAATACAAAGCCAGACCTGAAACATCAGAGTATGAGGAGATGTGCATGGCAGACTTTGCTGCTACTTGCAGGATTGTCTATGGCCAACAGAAAAAAGGTAAAGATGTTTTGCCCCTTCTCAATGAGATGGGGTTTGTGCAAAGGCGCAAAAACAATAAGCCTGCTATCATCAGATTTCACCGCTGCTCACAAGAAAAACATCCAGAGCAATATTACGGAAGACTGCTTAAACTGTACCTTCCTCATCGTTCAGACCACGAACTGAAAACACCATCGTTGCCAACCTATCAGGCTTTCTATGGTGCTGGCTGTGTACAGCTACCAGGTACTGACCATCTTGAGTACGTGCAACACATTGTCAAAAGAAACAGAGAAAAATATGAGAAAAACAGTGAGGAGATCGAGAGCGCTGTTGAGGAATATGAGCAGAACAGAGGTGTGACTGACGAATGGTGTAATCTGGCACCTGAATCAGATCTCGTAAGGTTGCCACTTGTTGAACAAGAAAGAGAGCGAGACAATGAAAATGAACAGGAAGATGTGCCCGACTACAGCCGTCAGGCTGATGCTTCAACAGAAGTCAGAGCCATCAGGGAACCCCCTGCTATTGATCCCACATTGTTACGTCAGATGTTTCAGAATCTGAACAAGAAGCAAGCCTGCATATTTTATGCAGTTAGAGACTGGTGCATTAAAAGAGTCTGTGCTCTAAATCCAGAGCAGTTTTTCTTTTATATTAATGGTGGTGCTGGAACAGGAAAATCACATCTTATCAAATGCATCTACTCAGAAGCATCTAAGATACTGAGCAAAGTGCCCAGATATGCAGACGACGTTGACATATCAAAACCCACTGTCCTGTTAACTGCTTTCACTGGGACTGCAGCTTTTAACATTTCTGGAACAACACTGCATTCTCTTCTCAAGCTGCCTAGAAGCTTAAAACCTCCCATTCAGGGACTTGGCAATCAGCTGGATGAAGTCAGATCAGAACTTTTGAATGCTGAAATAATCGTCATTGACGAAGTGTCTATGGTGTCAAGACATCTGTTTGCATATGTAGATGCAAGACTCAAACAGATCAAAGGGACTCGGAGACCCTTTGGAGGCATGTCAGTCATTGCTGTCGGAGACTTCTATCAGCTACCCCCAGTGCGACAGTCTAAACCTCTCTGTGTGCACGACCCGTCTGAGATCGACCTGTGGCGGGAGCATTTTCAGATGATCACTCTGACTGAGATTATGCGTCAGAAAGATGATGTTGTCTTTGCAGAGATGCTGAACAGAATTCGTGTGAAAGGAAAGTTGGATGAGCTTTGCGAAGCAGATAGAAATTTGTTGTCACAGGCCATAACTGAACCAGCCCATTGTCCAACTGATGCGTTGCACATTTTTGCAACTAATAAAGAAGTGGATGCACACAACTCTGCAACACTGGCTCTGCTCCACACTCATATCATTGACATCCATGCAGATGATTATAGAAAAGATCCTAGAACTGGCAGAATGGCACTTCAAGACAGACCATTGAAAGGAGGTAAAAACGAGTTACCAGACACACTGAAAGTTGCAGAAGGAGCTCGTGTCATGCTCACCAGAAACATTGACATACAAAATGGTTTGGTTAATGGAGCTTTTGGAATACTACTTAGAGTAGTTCACTCTGAAAACGACCAACACATCATCAAGCTTGGACTTAAAATGGATAATGAGACATCTGGAAAGAATAACCGCACACCAGCAGACGACATGGTGTACATTGAGAGAGCAGAGGAGAATCTGAAGCAGAAAGGAGTGGTACGAAGACAGTTCCCAGTGAAGCTGGCCTTTGCATGTACAATACATAAGGTACAGGGTATGACAACTACATCAGCTGTTGTCTCTCTTAAGAGCATTTTTGAGCCCGGCATGGCCTACGTAGCTGTCAGTAGAGTGACGTCTCTCAGTGGACTGTATCTTCTTGATATGGAGGAGAAAAAAATATTCACCAACCCAGAAATCACTGCAGCGCTTGAGAACATGAGACAAGCCAACCTTGATGACATGATGCCTCTTCTACACGTGAGGCAAACACTGAGCAGGTCAGAGGTTTTCACCATTGTTCATCATAATACAGAGGGACTGCCAGCTCACATTAATGACATCAAAAGTCACCATGAATTGTGTCTAGCAGATGTTTTGTGCCTAACAGAAACACACCTGCGGGGCTCTTTTGTCGCAGAGAGTCTCCACTTGGAAAATTACAATTTGTTCAAACGCAACAGACACCTGTCCTACACAAACTTTCCCCAGATGGCAAACAGAAGTGGTGGTGGAGTTGCTGTTTATGTGAAAAGTGACATTCAAGTGCATGAAAAACAGTACATCCATAATGTAACTGACCTTGAATTTCTGGCTTTAAAGGTTGAAGCACCAGTCAGTGCTCTGATTGCAGTTGTATACAGACCTCCAGACTACACTCTGAGGCCATTCCTGAAAAACCTGGTAAGCCTATTAGACTCATTGGAGATCATGGACTGTCATCCCATCATAGTTTGTGGTGATTTTAATGAGAATGTTTTATCCAGTGCAAACAAACCAATCCTGGAGCTGTTTGAGTCTAGGGGATACGCACAGGTCATCACTGCCCCTACCACAGAGAAGAACACACTGCTTGACCTAATTTTCATTTCTCAGTCAGATCGATGTCTCCATTCTGGAGCCATGAAGACCTACCATAGTTACCATGACCCAGTATACTGTGTATTGTCCTGTGATGATTCATGATCTAGATCTTTGAATACAGTAAGTAATTTCTATATTTTTGAATGACTTAAGAAAGTAGAGCGATATTTAAAAGTTGACGCCCTGCATTGCAGTATAATGGTTGAATTGTTTACATAAAATACAATTACATGAATTAAGTAATGATATCAGTAAAAGATGACAATTTTATTTATTACAGAAAATCTAAAATTCACTAACAGTAACCTATAAATGTCAGAAAAATCAAATATAGCAGTTTGAAACGAACAGTGTAGGCATATCCTCTCTGCAGCCAGGCTTCAACATCCTGCCAGGCTGCCCCAGTCTCACTGTGGCTGGGAGGGAGGGAGGGTGGACCAGAGGATTGCCTACACAACACATAAATGTTCAACAGCTTCTTCATTGTTTCTGAGAGAACAATAATGACTAAAGGTTGCTTTTTAAAAAAACAAACAAACAAACAAACAAACAAACAAACAAACAAACAAACAAACCTAATTACAGCAATAATGACAGTTAAGCCACTTTATGTGTGCCTCTATTTTGAAATACTATTTACAAAAATGTTATTATTTTGGTTTGTTATAAACTTTAAACTTTTTCAAAAGTATACGATTATATTTTTGGACAAATCTTTCGATGAAACATAAATTTTTATGAGCTTTTATCATGTTTCGGCCAGTGCAATCATCAGGGTGGGTCTGGGTTGATAACTGCACATTTCTGGCCAGAAATGTTTCAGCAGTGTTACATAAGTAGTACATATGTAACACTTGCTTTCTGTTACCAGCTGATACCCTACATTTGTATAGACATTGGATGGTGTGAGGTTGGGGAGTTGAGTGTGGGGGGGGGGGGGGGGGTTACGGTGGGAGCTGAGGGGGGGGGGGTGTTAGGTTTCCTTTTTTCTTTTTCTTTTTTAAGAGAGACACAGTCCTCCTGTGTCTTCTCCAAGCTTCACATGTAAGATCCAACAGTGTGAAGCACATAGCAGCTAGAAACTGTAATGCCACAGATCAGAGAGGCTTCATCATCACCATCTTCATCGCCGTACGATCAGAGCGTGAGACTTCACATCTGGAGCACAGGAGACATTCTGTGATAAGTCCTCCTTCTAGCTTGTCCCACAAGCAGTCGGTGAGATTTACTCACAACAAAAAGGGTTAATGACATAATTTCCATGAAAACATGTATTCATTCTTTGTAAAGTGTTTAAATTGTGTTTTCACTTGACCTTAGGAGTGTTAGAGTGTATTGTAATGTCTGTACTCAGGTGTTTCCCTCTGTGATCCATCCCCATCAGAGCTGAGACACTCAGGACTGAACAGACTGCACAGTTTCTGTGACCGAGCCTCCAAAACACCTTCTTTGAAACCACTCATGATAGAAGGGCTTCATATTTGCAGCAGCACTACTACAGGTATTCAGTTTATTACAGGATGTGTTTGTTTCTTAGGACCAGCTCTGAGTGCACACTACCTAACATATACACCTTTCTGTTCATTACAAACCAACTACTCTGGATCATATGGCCAGTTGGCAGGAATGTTGCTGCAGGAAAACATCCCTGGAGATCACCATCATTGTCAGACTGACTGTGCCTCCTCTGTGCAGTGTCAAGATCCTCCCTAAATGAGTGTGTAAGTTAACATTTTCATTATTTTATTCCCTTTGACAAGACAAGTATCACTGATATTTACATTTACAACTACATATGTTCCCGTTTTCTGCTCTTCTTTTAAAGTCCTCAGCTATCCTGCTTCTGTGCTGCTTGCCACACATCAAACACTGGCCGGATGACAGGGAGGATCCACTCTGAAGTCACTGGACATGATGAGGATCATATGGGACTTCATAGTTTCACAGAAACATTGTGCTCTGTGATTACAGGTTTTAAATGGACATAATGACTGCCTCTCTCTGATCAACAGGCTAAAGGATTGTTTTCATTGTTAGTGCTCTGTACAATGTATGCTTATTTAATATTTCATCACAGAGCAAACCTTTATTTATTTAACATTTTTTTTATTTTGTTTTAATGTTGAATTAACTGTGGGGATTTTTTTAAGTGGGCACTTGGGATGTCATATGACCAGAAATGTGGTAACTGGAATTCAACAGTATGGAAGAAAAAATCTGCTGAGAACGAAACACATACAAAAACCCCCAAGAAAATTCAAATTCATTCCATGTAATCCAATCTAAAACATTTTAAACTGCTGAACAGCAACACAAACAGTGTTAAAAAACAGTGTTAACAGAATGATTATGATGATTTTGTACCAAAGTTTCAGGTCACATGGCACACCTAGTGTGTAGTGTGGGGTATCAGCTGGTAAGTATAGGTTTTTTCATATTTGTGTCCTTAGAGTTTAGATAGATAAAGCCTTGTGTATAATAATTAGTCATAACCACAACTCAAAGTCAGGGACTAACTAAATTTGGGACTTTGTGTCTGAGCCCAGGTTAAAACAATGTGTAAAAAAGCATTTAGTGGCATGGCTGAACAATGCTGTAAACTATTGATACTTATTTATCCATGTTCACAAAAAGGACTAATGTGTTTATTTGATTATTTGCATGTGTTAAACTGTGTCACCACCTTAGGCTTTCATTTGAGTTTACTCACAAATCTCTATACAGTTCTCTTTTACCACTGTGTGGATTCTGTTTACATTAAAACATAAAAAAGAATGAGTAATAAAAAGATGTGTAGACAGATCAGAAGATTAAGTAGACCGATAGAAACAGCTGTTCAGCCATGTTCTAAGAAACCAACACAATTTAAAGGTTCAGGATTGTGGTTTTAAAAGTTGAATTTTCATGTATTTCATATGTTGCTCATTATTTTTTATTTAGTTATTTAATTTAGTTATTTTTCTTTATTCTACCAGTCCTTTTCAGAAAGAAGCTGTAAAATATGACTTAAGATTTTTATGTTATTTTCTATGACATACAAAACAAATTGATGTATGTAATACTATTAAACATGATATACACATGTGTATATGTCTGAAAAACATCATGCTGTATATTAAAGTTTGTATTTTCTGCAGAATGTTTGTTCATCTTTTAAGTTCATTTCAATTAGAAGAATATGAACTTTTAATATTCATTCAGAGGTTTTCTGACTCTAAATTTTCTTTTGTCATTACTCATCTTTTTATTATTTACATTTTAAACATGCTTAGCTTTTTCCAACTTCTTCTGTGTGAACATCAGCTTTCAAAGGTTCTGCACTTTTATTTTCAGGTTAAAAATTCTGTATTTTCCAGCTCATTCAGATTTTTAACTTAACATTCAGCAATTAATTCATTTCAGTGCATACATTCAGATTCAAGCATTCACACTGCAGTTTCTTCAGAAAATGCACTTTCTAGTTAGTGTGAATGCTTGAAAAGCATTCACAGTATTGTTCTTCTAATCTTTATTATTATTATTATATTTTATTCTGTATTCCGTACGTTTTTTGTAATCCTACTCCTTCAAAACCGTTCAACTTAGAAAAACCATTCAAACACCGTTAGATTCCTATTCTTTTGGACAACACTGCTTCTATTTTTCATATTTTTAACATTTATATTTTTAATTTTATTCAACTTTATTCAACAAAAATTTATAATGTATTTCAATGGGGAGACCCTTCAAATCCTCATTCAACTTACTCATTTTAAAACTCTTACTACTTCCACATACATTGACATAGAGCCACCATTCAAACTTTAAAACGAAGACAAGACATTCAACTATTCAACTTGTATTTATCTTTTCAATATCTATTATACTTTTTCTTCAGTTCCAGTTTAAGTTTCATGATGTTTTTTCACCCGTTTCAGAGTTTATAATGGGTGTGTATGGGACGGAATGTTGGGGCTAGAGTGAGGCAGCTCAACTGCTAGAGTGAGAGGAGCAAAAAAATTAATCTTAAAATCTTTTTTAAAACTGCTGCTGTGTCCGCAGCGTTTGCTCTACAGGTATGATTTTACCCTCAAAACGTAGCCATGGCTGTCCTCTTTCATCCAATGTGTTTACTATTGTCCTAGGTGTTATGGTTCTTTCATAAATGTCACCAATGCACAGCCTCCTCCTTCCAACTCTTCCATAGACTCTAATGTTAAAATGGCTCAGAAGGTTCGTTTGAAAATCAGAAGAGCATGGTGTCTTTACACTGTCACCACGTCCATATAATAAACTCCACAGACATGAAAACTGAGAATTAGGTAGACTAGACATTGCTGTCGCTCACGGTGAAAGAATTTCGTCAATACGACTTTTACTTTTCATTTGGGAGCGATTTGTTTGGGCCTGACTTTTCTGTTCATTTTAAGCAGCAAAAGTGAGGTGCATGTCTGTGTACGTGTGTATGGAGCCCTTGGGTGCAGTCACTATAGCAACCAGGCTCACACCTGCCTGCTTAACGAGCTCTCTCTCTCACTCTGCCAAGATTCATCTTAAACACTTCTCTTTCAACTGCTGCTGTGTCCACAGTGTTAAAGCCATCATTTTACCCTCAAAACGTCGCCATCGTTGTTCTTTTTCCAACATCTTGTCTTTCAAAGCTCAGAGATGTAAACTTTTTAAACTGTGTGGGTCCAAGTGGAGGGATCACATTTTAGTCATTCAGTGATTCAAAGAATATGACCTTTTAATATTCTTTCAGATGTTTTCTGACTCTAAATGTTCTTTTCTCATTTCTTAGGTTTTTCTAATTTACAATTAAAACATTTTCAGCTTTTTTCCAACTTCTTCTTCTGTGTAACCTTCAGCTTTTAGCAGTTCAGCACTTTTGTTTTCAGGTTAAATTCGGGTTTTTGTTTTTTTTATCTCATTCAATATTTTTAACTCAAAATTCAGCAATTAATTCATTTCAGTCCATACATTCAGATTCAAGCATTCACACTGCAGTTTCTTCAGAAAATGCACTTTCTAGTTAGTGTGAATGCTTGAAAAGCATTCACAGTATTGTTCTTCTAATCTTTATTATTATATTTTATTATTTTTCCGTACGTTTTTTGAAAGCCTACTCCTTCAAAACCGTTCAACTTAGAAAAACCATTCAAACACCGTTAGATTCCTATTCTTTTGGACAACACTGCTTCTATTTTTCATATTTTTAACATTTATATTTTTAATTTTATTCAACTTTATTCAACAAAAATTTATAATGTATTTCAATGGGGAGACCCTTCAAATCCTCATTCAACTTACTCATTTTTAAACTCTTACTACTTCCACATACATTGACATAGAGCCACCATTCAAACTTTAAAACGAAGACAAGACATTCAACTATTCAACTTGTATTTATCTTTTCAATATCTATTATACTTTTTCTTCAGTTCCAGTTTAAGTTTCATGATGTTTTTTCACCCGTTTCAGAGTTTATAATGGGTGTGTATGGGACGGAATGTTGGGGCTAGAGTGAGAGAGCTCAACTGCTAGAGTGAGAGGAGCAAAAAAATTAATCTTAAAATATTTTTTAAAACTGCTGCTGTGTCCACAGCGTTTGCTCTACAGCCACCATTTTACCCTCAAAACGTAGCCATGGCTGTCCTCTTTCATCCAATGTGTTTACTATTGTCCTAGGTGTTATGGTTCTTTCATAAATGTCACCAATGCACAGCCTCCTCCCTCCAACTCTTCCATAGACTCTAATGTTAAAATGGCTCAGAAGGTTCGTTTGAAAATCAGAAGAGCATGGTGTCTTTCCACTGTCACCACGTCCATATAATAAACTCCACAGGCATGAAAACTGAGAATTCAGTAGACTAGAAGCTGCTGTCGCTCACGGTGAAAGAATTTCGTCAATACGACTTGTACTTTTCATATGGGAACGATTTGTTTCGGCCTGACTTTTCTGTTCATTTTAAGCAGCAAAAGTGAGGTGCATGTCTGTGTACGTGTGTATGGAGCCATTGGGTGCGGTCACTATAGCAACCAGGCTCACACCTGCCTGCTTAATGAGCTCTCTCTCACTCTGTGCCAAGATTCATCTTAAGCACTTCTCTTTCAACTGCTGCTGTGTCCACAGTGTCACAGCCATCATTTTACCCTCAAATTGTCGCCATTATTGTTCTCTTTCCAACACCGTATCTTTCAAAGCTCAGGCATTTAAACTTTTTAAACTGTGTGGATCAAAGTGGAGGGATCACATTTGAGTCATTCAGTGATTCAAAGAATATGACCTTTTAATATTCATTCAGATGTTTTCTGACTCTAAATGTTCTTTTCTCATTTCTTAGGGTTTTCTAATTTACATTTAAAACATTTTCAGTTTTTTTCCAACTCCTTCTTCTGTGTAACCTTCAGCTTTTAGCAGTTCAGCACCTTTGTTTTCAGGTTAAATTCGTTTTTTGTTTTTTGTTTTTAATCTCATTCAATATTTTTAACTCAAAATTCAGCAATTAATTCATTTCAGTGCATACATTCAGATTCAAGCATTCACACTGCAGTTTCTTCAGAAAATGCACTTTCTAGTTATATTTTATTATTTTTCCGTACGTTTTTTGAAAGCCTACTCCTTCAAAACCGTTCAACTTAGAAAAACCATTCAAACACCGTTAGATTCCTATTCTTTTGGACAACACTGCTTCTATTTTTCATATTTTTAACATTTATATTTTTAATTTTATTCAACTTTATTCAACAAAAATTTATAATGTATTTCAATGGGGAGACCCTTCAAATTCTCATTCAACTTCCTCCTCTTTAAACTCTTACTACTTCCACATACATTGACATAGAGCCACCATTCAAACTTTAAAACGAAGACAAGACATTCAACTATTCAACTTGTATTTATCTTTTCAATATCTATTATACTTTTTCTTCAGTTCCAGTTTAAGTTTCATGATGTTTTTTCACCCGTTTCAGAGTTTATAATGGGTGTGTATGGGACGGAATGTTGGGGCTAGAGTGAGAGAGCTCAACTGCTAGAGTGAGAGGAGCAAAAAAATTAATCTTAAAATATTTTTTAAAACTGCTGCTGTGTCCGCAGCGTTTGCTCTACAGGTATGATTTTACCCTCAAAACGTAGCCATCGCTGTCCTCTTTCATCCAATGTGTTTACTATTGTACTAGGTGTTATGGTTCTTTCATAAATGTCACCAATGCACAGCCTCCTCCCTCCAACTCTTCCATAGACTCTAATGTTAAAATGGCTCAGAAGGTTCGTTTGAAAATCAGAAGAGCATGGTGTCTTTCCACTGTCACCACGTCCATATAATAAACTCCACAGGCATGAAAACTGAGAATTCAGTAGACTAAAAGCTGCTGTCGCTCACGGTGAAAGAATTTCGTCAATACGACTTGTACTTTTCATATGGGAACGATTTGTTTCGGCCTGACTTTTCTGTTCATTTTAAGCAGCAAAAGTGAGGTGCATGTCTGTGTACGTGTGTATGGAGCCATTGGGTGCGGTCACTATAGCAACCAGGCTCACACCTGCCTGCTTAACGAGCTCTCTCTCACTCTGTGCCAAGATTCATCTTAAGCACTTCTCTTTCAACTGCTGCTGTGTCCACAGTGTCACAGCCATCATTTTACCCTCAAATTGTCGCCATTATTGTTCTCTTTCCAACATCTTGTCTTTCAAAGCTCAGAGATTTAAACTTTTTAAACTGTGTGGATCCAAGTGGAGGGATCACATTTTAGTCATTCAGTGATTCAAAGAATATGACCTTTTAATATTCTTTCAGATGTTTTCTGACTCTAAATGTTCTTTTCTCATTTCTTAGGTTTTTCTAATTTACAATTAAAACATTTTCAGCTTTTTTCCAACTTCTTCTTCTGTGTAACCTTCAGCTTTTAGCAGTTCAGCACCTTTGTTTTCAGGTTAAATTCGTTTTTTTTTTTGTTGTTTTTTTTAAATCTCATTCAATATTTTTAACTCAAAATTCAGCAATTAATTCATTTCAGTCCATACATTCAGATTCAAGCATTCACACTGCAGTTTCTTCAGAAAATGCACTTTCTAGTTAGTGTGAATGCTTGAAAAGCATTCACAGTATTGTTCTTCTAATCTTTATTATTATATTTTCTTATTCCGTACGTTTTTTGAAAGCCTACTCCTTCAAAACCGTTCAACTTAGAAAAACCATTCAAACATCGTTAGATTCCTATTATTTTGGACATGACTGCTTCTATTTTTCTCATTTTTAACATTTATATTTTTAATTTTATTCAACTTTATTCAACAAAAATTTCCCATGTATTTCAATGGGGAGACCCTTCAAATTCTCATTCAACTTACTCATTTTTAAACTCTTACTACTTCCACATACATTGACATAGAGCCACCATTCAAACTTTAAAACGAAGACAAGACATTCAACTATTCAACTTGTATTTATCTTTTCAATATCTATTATACTTTTTCTTCAGTTCCAGTTTAAGTTTCATGATGTTTTTTCACCCGTTTCAGAGTTTATAATGGGTGTGTATGGGACGGAATGTTGGGGCTAGAGTGAGACAGCTCAACTGCTAGAGTGAGAGGAGCAAAAAAATTAATCTTAAAATCTTTTTTAAAACTGCTGCTGTGTCCGCAGCGTTTGCTCTACAGGTATGATTTTACCCTCAAAACGTAGCCATCGCTGTCCTCTTTCATCCAATGTGTTTACTATTGTCCTAGGTGTTATGGTTCTTTCATAAATGTCACCAATGCGCAGCCTCCTCCCTCCAACTCTTCCATAGACTCTAATGTTAAAATGGCTCAGAAGGTTCGTTTGAAAATCAGAAGAGCATGGTGTCTTTCCACTGTCACCACGTCCATATAATAAACTCCACAGGCATGAAAACTGAGAATTCAGTAGACTAGAAGCTGCTGTCGCTCACGGTGAAAGAATTTCGTGAATACGACTTGTACTTTTCATATGGGAACAATTTGTTTCGGCCTGACTTTTCTGTTCATTTTAAGCAGCAAAAGTGAGGTGCATGTCTGTGTCGTGTGTATGGAGCCATTGGGTGCAGTCACTATAGCAACCAGGCTCACACCTGCCTGCTTAACGAGCTCTCTCTCACTCTGCCATGGTTAAAATGTTAGATTGTAGTAAGATTAACTTTTTCAATAGTACAATAAGACAGATTTGACAGGGTTTTGCCACAGATTAATAGTTTTTCAGTAGTTAGTATATGCCAACTAAGTAGAGCATTGTGATTGGCACAAAGGTTTTTCAGATCTGGGCAGTTGGAGTCAGTTGATGACTTCAAAATCATCCTTTCTGACTGGATAATTAAAGCTCTCAGCATCTATCGGTCTGTAGTTAATTTTCCCACCTTTTAACTAACGTTTAACTAATCTAATCTCATTTAATGTCTTTGTTTATAGTCTGTATAGTTTATCTCCCCACGAATACACTCAAAGTAGTCTTAAAATAAAACCCACAAAACAGTTCAAGATTTAATACTTTTTATTTGCTCATTTAATGCCAGTTGCCCTGTTTTTCTGTATGTCACTCATTCGCTTATACTTGGGCAAAAAGGACCAATTTGTACACTAGTATAGTGTATTTTTTCCCTCTATCTCTCTATGTCTGTCACACACAGAGACCAACACACAGACATGTATATGCTCATTATTGCTGTTCAAACTGATGGTCAAATTTCCAAGCACCACCTGAACGCCTCATCTGTTTTTAACCTATCACTGGACCAACTGTCGTCATTCCGCTTTGCTCTCTGCTGTGGTAAGTACAGTACACTCAGTACTGCAGTGTTTTATTTTTATGATGGAAAAAATACATGTTTGACATTTAAACTCACATATCAAGTCCAACAGAGTTAAAAACAATTCAAAGAAGAAAGAAAGAAAAAAGAATAACCTTCGCTATCATTTATATACGTTTATTACGTTTTGCTGTTAGCAGCAGTGCTAACGCTAGCTTCAATGCTAATGCTAGCAACAATGCTAACGCTAGCTATAGTGCTAACACTAGCCTTAGCAGTTGTTAACTGACAAAAATAATATTCCTGTGATATTTATTGCCGGTCAGTGAGACCAAAGTAAGAAATTAGCTTTATTATTGCCATTGTGGCTCAGTTTTAACAGTAAGAGTGCTAGCGCTAGCGCTAGCAGCATTGCTAGCGCTAGCTGCAATGCTAACGCTAGCTGCAATGCTAACGCTAGCTGCAATGCTAACGCTAGCTGCAATGCTAATGCTAGCTGCATTGCTAACACTAACTGAAGTGCTAATGCTAGCCGGAATGCTAGCGCTAGCAGCAATGCTAAGGCTAGTAACAGTCTAACAGTAGCCTTACATAAGTGGCAATACTTCAGTTAACTAGTTTGAATTGTAAAATGACTGCTGTATCAGTTGGTGTGCTATATTACTCTATAATTACCCTGCTGACTAGAAGTTCAGTGTATCATGTCGTGTGGGCTTTGTATTTCTGTTAGTCTGATAACACTGTACAGACAACTAACGTATTATTTCTCGTTTCTTTCAGGAACCTGACTGACACTGTGCTTTGCCTGGTAGGTGTGCACATACTGTAAGAGAAGTAGACCAAAATAAAAAAATAATATGACTAATATAAGCTGTAAAGTGATGGGTTCAAACTTTGTGCTAGACCTTTTAAACACAATTTTATAATAAATACACATAAGTGCAGCTTAACAATTGGGCTAAAATATTTTTTTCGTACATTTTTGTAGTCACACTACATGTGATTAATTAATGATTCACTCAATCATATTTGTATTTAAAAATATTATTGCTGAATTTAATTAAATATTTATTCTTTTAAAAAGTGCCCAATTATGCAACTTTTTGCACATGGCAGCCGACAACAGTTTAGCTTGAATATTTGTTTTGTCCTTTTGCAGTAGTCACATTTAGTTCATACAATTACCATGTGATATAATTTTAATAAAATTATTTTTTTTTCTTGTTTTTTGTTCAGAGTGTGTAGAAGAAGAACAAGGACCAGATCTCCAGTCTTCTCTCTCACATCCCAACCCCCCAACCCCTCTATCCTCTGTCCTGCTCCACCTATTGTCTCTGCCTTCTTTCCATCTGTATTTCACTCTGTGGTTTGTGAGAAATTTTGCCAAACCAACAATCCTTTTGCGGTTTGATTTAAAGCCGTGTCTCTCCTGCTCTGTCTGTTCTCTCTGCTAAATTTTCTCTCTACCTGTTTTTCACTCTTGGCTTGCTGCTGAAAAACGCCAAGCCAACAAAGCAATAAAGAGTGCATATTTTGCCTCAACCTATGAACAAACTGAACAAACAAAGAAAAATCTGCGGTTTGATTTAAAGCCGTGTCTCTCCTGCTCTGTCTGTTCTCACTGCTAAATTTTCTCTCTACCTGTTTTTCACTCTTGGCTTGCTGCTGAAAAACGCCAAGCCATTAAAGCAATAAAGAGTGCATATATTGCCTCTACCTGAGAACAAACTGAACAAAGAAAACTAATTCACGGTTTGATTGTGATTTCCCAGCCGTGTCTCTCCTGCTCTGCCTGTTCTCTCTTCTAAATTTTCTCTCTACCTGTTTTTCACTCTTGGCTTGCTGCTGAAAAATGCCAAGCCAATAAAGAGAGTGCATAATATTCTCTCAACTGAAGAACAAACTGTCAAACGAAAGACAACTGTTTAAGACAAATAAAAACTGAAATATAAAAACAAAGACAACATCTCCTGGTGTGTGCCACTCTTATCTTGTGAACATATTTTCTAAAGACTAAGAAACACTTGCAGGTGTGTGAAAATGCCAAGGAAGCAGAAAAAGTCACAAGCTGCAAAACAACGCTGGAAAAAGTTTCATGAGTTTCACAAAGTACCAACATGTGAACAAGCTGAGTTTGATTTTCCTCAGAGCTCTGCAGAAGACAGTGTGTCTACAAAGACCAATTCTGACAGTGTCAAACAGGCAGGTCAACATGTTCCTGCACATGTACAACAGGTATCTTATGCTGATGCTGTAAAGAGTGGACTGCAGCATAAAGTTAATGAACAACATGAGGTGTCAAGTGCCCCACAGGTGGGTTATGCTGACTTTTTGAAAAGAGGCTGTCACAGTGATGTGGCAGGACCATCTCATGCAGAAAGAGTGAACCTTGAAAACCAGCCCTCTGTTATACATGTCTGTGCATCTCGCAGCCAGGCTCATCCTAAATATGGAGACTCCAGAAACAAGCAGTGCACATGTAACTCACTCACATTTCTTGCTTTCCTTCATGAGAATGAAAACATGACTACAGCTGACCTTAATCTGGTCTTGGATAAAGGTGATGTGATGTACAAAGAGGCCAAGAAAAGATTTCCTAAAAATATTCATTTGGCAACCGATGAGCTGCCAGACAAAGTTGATGCTCGCTGGTCTATGTATGATGTCGACATGACACAGCCTTCCCGGTATGGGACATTTGAAGAACCTCCAGAGGAAGCAGTAGATACCTTTCTCAGCTTAGAAGCAGGACTGAGCTGCCTGTTGTCAGATGTGCAGTATGCCTTATTGATTATGAGTGGATTGTGTATCGCAGTGTTCAGATCCACATCAGGCAAATATGGTTTCTTTGATCCACACTCCAGAACACCCAGTGGTCTTCCTCTATTACTACAGTCACGTAATCGTGGTACAGCTGTGATGCTGAAATTCACACTCCTCAGTGACATGATTAAGAGGATCCAAGATTCTTATGAAATGATGGAGATATCACCCTCTTGTAACTATGAACTGAAGCCTGTGCAGTTCTACAGTATGAGCACAGTCAACCTGAGTGATACTATCACAGACACAGTCTGCAGACCAACAGCTGCCACTGCTGTGGCATCTACTCACTCTGATACAACTGTTGATGAAGCAAACTCCTCTACTCCAAGGAGAAACACAACGACTGATCTGACTGAGAACATCTTTTGTCAAATGTCCATTTGTACGCCACCGGTGAAACAAAAAGAAGTTCACGTGACTCAGTTCACATCATATGAAGATCAGAATGAACCTCCTAATATACCAACTGAAGAACTATGCAGTGAATTAAGTTTCCTTCCATCAAGTGATGCTTTTTCATGTCAATCAAATGCTGCCATAACAAATGTTGCTGCCTGTGACCTTTCTGATATAGTTTTACAAAAACTGAAAAAAGTTAATAAACAACAAAGGCACAAAATGAAAAGAAGATTAATGGCATCAGAGAAACCCAGAAATCAGAGAAAAGAAAACCAAAAAAGGAGAGAACAACAAAAGTATGCTTCAAATAAAGATTACAAAGAAAAGAAAAAATCTTGCGCAAGCGAGACATATAAAAACAATCCTGAAGTTAAACAAAAACAACAACAGTATATGAAAAGACGTTACTGTGAAAATGATGAATTCAGAAAGAAACAAAAACAATATGTTAAAAAACGTTTTTCTGAGAATGCTACAGTTAGAAAGAAACAACAACAATATATTAAAAGACGCTACTGTGAGAACGATGAATTCAGAAAGAAACAACAACAATATATTAAAAGACGCTACTGTGAGAACGATGAATTCAGAAAGAAACAACAACAATATATTAAAAGACGCTACTGTGAGAACGATGAATTCAGAAAGAAACAACAACAATATATTAAAAGACGCTACTGTGAGAACGATGAATTCAGAAAGAAACAACAACAATATATTAAAAGACGCTACTGTGACAATGCTGACTTTAGACAAAAACAAAAAAACTATATAACTAAAAGGTATCAAGAAAACCCTGAATTCAGAGAGAGACAGAGATCTCGAGTGACTCAGCGTTATGCACGTGACAATGCATTCAGAGTAAGACACAGACAACTAATGAAACAACTAATGCGAGACAGGTATCAAAGTAATCTTGCATTCAGGATTATGCACAACATGAGATGTGCAATGAAAATAAAAAGGAAATACAGATGGGTGAACAGACAAACCCAAGAGAGTGACAACAGTGTGATCAACGAGGCCATATCTGTGTTCAAATCACAAATCAAAGCTGGACCATCATACCCATGTACTGTATGCTTCAAGGCTTCATTTCCAAACCAAGTGCGACCCTGCACAAGGTCAAAGTATGTCAAAAACCCACATGTAGTTGCAACATGTTTGACAGGAAAGTTTGTTCATGTTTGTGATGAAAACTGCAGAAATGAGCAGTGCAAAGTGCCTGATGAGAGAAAGAGAGAGTGGATATGTCACACCTGCCACGATCATCTTAAAAATGGATCCATGCCAGCACTTGCTGTTGCCAATAAGTTGGATCTTGCTGATATTCCAGCTGAACTTTCTGATCTCAACATACTGGAGAGACATCTCATAGCCAAGTGCATACCATTTGCCAAGATCATTCCTCTTCCCAAAGGCAGACAAAGAGCAATTAGAGGAAATGTGGTCTGTGTCCCATCAGAGGTACAGGAAACTGTTGAAACACTACCTCGACTGAGAATTAATTCTCAGGTGATCAGAGTAAAATTGAAGAGACGCTTGTCTTACAAAGGTCATCAGCTGTTTCAGACTGTAAGCTGGTCTAAACTTGTGCAAGCACTGCATAAACTCAAGCAGATTCATCCACAGTATAAGGATGTGAGCATCAGAGATGATGCTGAGCTGTGTGATCCAACTCTTCCTGATGAAGATGATGAGGATGATGATGATGAAAACATGAATGAGGACGATTATGATGAGGCTGATTTAATGGAAATTGACAGCTGTGAGAAAAATGCACTGAGTGAAGCACAAAATATAAATGAACAGGACATTGACATGTTACCCTGTGATGGTGAACAATCGCATGAACAGATGAGAGATGATTCAGAGCAAGCAGATGGACTGACTAATGGTGGTTTTGCACTCGAGTCCTGTTTGCAGCCCCCTGATGTGGCTGAGGAGATATTATGTTTCAGTGAAGGAATCTACTCTGTTGCTCCTGCAGAGAGAAACAATCCAATAAGTTTTTTCAAAACACCTAAACTGGAGGCCATGGCCTTCCCTGTGCAGTTTCCTACAGGCCAAAACACACTTGATGAAAGAAGGCTGATCAAAGTATCCCCCAGTGGGTATTTCAAATCAAGACTTTTCTGCATTGATGATCGTTTTGCCAAAGACACAAACTATTTATTCTTTGCACAGTTTGTGACTGAAATACACTTGGCTACATCCAGCATGACAGTACAGTTAAGGAAGGCAAAGCCTCTGACCAGAGATGGTAGAAAAATAACCTCAGGCATGTTACAAGATAAACATGAGGTGGAGAAACTGGTGCGAAATAAAGATGCAGTGAGATTCATGCAGCCTCTGAGAGGAACCCCAGCCTATTGGGAGAAAACAACAAGAGATCTTTTTGCCATGATCAGACAGTTGGGAACTCCCACGTTCTTTTGCACATTTTCAGCTGCTGAAATGCGCTGGCCTGAAGTGATCGAGGCAATAACAAGGCAGCAAGGTGAACAAGTGAATTTTGAAGGACTCGACTGGTCAGCAAAGTGTGACATCCTGAGAAGCAATCCTGTCACAACAATGCGCATGTTTGACAAGAGAGTTGAAGCATTATTCAGAGATTTACTCTTATCTCCTGCAGAGCCACTTGGCAAAGTCATTGACTACTTTTACAGAGTTGAGTTTCAGCACAGAGGAAGCCCACACATACACTGCCTCCTGTGGGTAGAAGGTGCTCCTGTGTTTGAGGAGGATGATGAGCAAACTGTTCTTGATTTTATAAACAAATACATCACAGCTCAGCTGCCTGATCCACATAAACAACCTGAACTGTACAAAAAAGTAACAGAAGTGCAAAAACACAGTAAGAACCACACAAAGACGTGCTTTAGGAGTTTAAGCTCCGGGTGCCGTTTTGGTTTTCCCAAACCACCCTGCAATGAGACAATGATCACAAGACCCAGTGAGGATGATGCACTGGAAGTAGAAACGGCAAAGAACAAGCTCAGACCACTGAACCAGCTGCTGAATGAACCTGAAACTGCTTCCATGAGTTTAGAGCAGCTCTTGGAAAGATGCAAGTTGACACATGCAGAATATGAGAGATACCTGAATAAAATGAACATGAGGAGTACGATCATACTAAAGCGTGATCCAAAAGACTCTTGGATAAACGGCTATAATCCACATCTGCTTGAAGCCTGGAACAGTAATATCGACATAAGCTTTGTTTTAGATGCTTTTGGTGCTGCAAATTATTTAATGAAATATATATCAAAAAAAGAGGGCGGGCTATCTGAGTACCTGAAAACTGTCATTGAGAACTCCCATAAGGACAGTGTAAATGAGTGCGATGAAATGAGAGCCGTCATGCAGGCATATTCAAAGAAGCGAGAGATCAGTGCACAGGAGTGTGTTGCTCGTGCATGTGGTCTTCACATGAAGCAATGTTCACGTGCTGTAATATTCATTCCAACTGATGATAATCCTGTGAAAATGAGTCGTCCCCTGTCAGTTCTGGACAACACAACACCTGAGTCTTCCAATGTTTGGATGACATCTTTGAATGACAAATACAAAGCCAGACCTGAAACACCAGAGTATGAGGAGATGTGCATGGCAGACTTTGCTGCTACTTGCAGGATTGTCTATGGCCAACAGAAAAAAGGTAAAGATGTTTTGCCCCTTCTCAATGAGATGGGGTTTGTGCAAAGGCGCAAAAACAATAAGCCTGCTATCATCAGATTTCACCGCTGCTCACAAGAAAAACATCCAGAGCAATATTACGGAAGACTGCTTAAACTGTACCTTCCTCATCGTTCAGACCACGAACTGAAAACACCATCGTTGCCAACCTATCAGGCTTTCTATGGTGCTGGCTGTGTACAGCTACCAGGTACTGACCATCTTGAGTACGTGCAACACATTGTCAAAAGAAACAGAGAAAAATATGAGAAAAACAGTGAGGAGATCGAGAGCGCTGTTGAGGAATATGAGCAGAACAGAGGTGTGACTGACGAATGGTGTAATCTGGCACCTGAATCAGATCTCGTAAGGTTGCCACTTGTCGAACAAGAAAGAGAGCGAGACAATGAAAATGAACAGGAAGATGTGCCCGACTACAGCCGTCAGGCTGATGCTTCAACAGAAGTCAGAGCCATCAGGGAACCCCCTGCTATTGATCCCACATTGTTACGTCAGATGTTTCAGAATCTGAACAAGAAGCAAGCCTGCATATTTTATGCAGTTAGAGACTGGTGCATTAAAAGAGTCTGTGCTCTAAATCCAGAGCAGTTTTTCTTTTATATTAATGGTGGTGCTGGAACAGGAAAATCACATCTTATCAAATGCATCTACTCAGAAGCATCTAAGATACTGAGCAAAGTGCCCAGATATGCAGACGACGTTGACATATCAAAACCCACCGTCCTGTTAACTGCTTTCACTGGGACTGCAGCTTTTAACATTTCTGGAACAACACTGCATTCTCTTCTCAAGCTGCCTAGAAGCTTAAAACCTCCCATTCAGGGACTTGGCAATCAGCTGGATGAAGTCAGATCAGAACTTTTGAATGCTGAAATAATCGTCATTGACGAAGTGTCTATGGTGTCAAGACATCTGTTTGCATATGTAGATGCAAGACTCAAACAGATCAAAGGGACTCGGAGACCCTTTGGAGGCATGTCAGTCATTGCTGTCGGAGACTTCTATCAGCTACCCCCAGTGCGACAGTCTAAACCTCTCTGTGTGCACGACCCGTCTGAGATCGACCTGTGGCGGGAGCATTTTCAGATGATCACTCTGACTGAGATTATGCGTCAGAAAGATGATGTTGTCTTTGCTGAGATGCTGAACAGAATTCGTGTAAAAGGAAAGTTGGATGAGCTTTGCGAAGCAGATAGAAATTTGTTGTTACAGGCCATAACTGAACCAGCCCATTGTCCGACTGATGCATTGCACATTTTTGCAACTAATAAAGAAGTGGATGCACACAACTCTTCAACACTGGCTCTGCTCCACACTCATATCATTGACATCCATGCAGATGATTATAGAAAAGATCCTAGAACTGGCAGAATGGCACTTCAAGACAGACCATTGAAAGGAGGTAAAAACGAGTTACCAGACACACTGAAAGTTGCAGAAGGAGCTCGTGTCATGCTCACCAGAAACATTGACATACAAAATGGTTTGGTTAATGGAGCTTTTGGAATACTACTTAGAGTAGTTTACTCTGAAAATGACCAACACATCATCAAGCTTGGACTTAAAATGGATAATGAGACATCTGGAAAGAATAACCGCACACCAGCAGACGATATGGTGTACATTGAGAGAGCAGAGGAGAATCTGAAGCAGAAAGGAGTGGTACGAAGACAGTTCCCAGTGAAGCTGGCCTTTGCATGTACAATACATAAGGTACAGGGTATGACAACTACATCAGCTGTTGTCTCTCTTAAGAGCATTTTTGAGCCCGGCATGGCCTACGTAGCTGTCAGTAGAGTGACGTCTCTCAGTGGACTGTATCTTCTTGATATGGAGGAGAAAAAAATATTCACCAACCCAGAAATCACTGCAGCGCTTGAGAACATGAGACAAGCCAACCTTGATGACATGATGCCTCTTCTACACGTGAGGCAAACACTGAGCAGGTCAGAGGTTTTCACCATTGTTCATCATAATACAGAGGGACTGCCAGCTCACATTAATGACATCAAAAGTCACCATGAATTGTGTCTAGCAGATGTTTTGTGCCTAACAGAAACACACCTGCGGGGCTCTTTTGTCGCAGAGAGTCTCCACTTGGAAAATTACAATTTGTTCAAACGCAACAGACACCTGTCCTACACAAACTTTCCCCAGATGGCAAACAGAAGTGGTGGTGGAGTTGCTGTTTATGTGAAAAGTGACATTCAAGTGCATGAAAAACAGTACATCCATAATGTAACTGACCTTGAATTTCTGGCTTTAAAGGTTGAAGCACCAGTCAGTGCTCTGATTGCAGTTGTATACAGACCTCCAGACTACACTCTGAGGCCATTCCTGAAAAACCTGGTAAGCCTATTAGACTCATTGGAGATCATGGACTGTCATCCCATCATAGTTTGTGGTGATTTTAATGAGAATGTTTTATCCAGTGCAAACAAACTAATCCTGGAGCTGTTTGAGTCTAGGGGATACGCACAGGTCATCACTGCCCCTACCACAGAGAAGAACACACTGCTTGACCTAATTTTCATTTCTCAGTCAGATCGATGTCTCCATTCTGGAGTCATGAAGACATACCATAGTTACCATGACCCAGTATACTGTGTATTGTCCTGTGATGATTCATGATCTAGATCTTTGAATACAGTAAGTAATATCTATATTTTTGAATGACTTAAGAAAGTAGAGCGATATTTAAAAGTTGACGCCCTGCATTGCAGTATAATGTTTGAATTGTTTACATAAAATACAATTACATGAATTAAGTAATGATATCAGTAAAAGATGACAATTTTATTTATTACAGAAAATCTAAAATTCACTAACAGTAACCTATAAATGTCAGAAAAATCAAATATAGCAGTTTGAAACGAACAGTGTAGGCATATCCTCTCTGCAGCCAGGCTTCAACATCCTGCCAGGCTGCCCCAGTCTCACTGTGGCTGGGAGGGAGGGAGGGTGGACCAGAGGATTGCCTACACAACACATAAATGTTCAACAGCTTCTTCATTGTTTCTGAGAGAACAATAATGACTAAAGGTTGCTTTTTAAAAAAACAAACAAACAAACAAACAAACCTAATTACAGCAATAATGACAGTTAAGCCACTTTATGTGTGCCTCTATTTTGAAATACTATTTACAAAAATATTATTATTTTGGTTTGTTATAAACTTTAAACTTTTTCAAAAGTACACAATTATATTTTTGGACAAATTTTTCTATGAAACATAAATTTTTATGAGCTTTTATCATGTTTCTGGCCAGCGCAATCATCAGGGTGGGTCTGGGTTGATAACTGCACATTTCTGGCCAGAAATGTTTCAGCAGTGTTACATATGTAGTGCATATGTTACACTTGCTTTCTGTTACCAGCTGATACCCTACATTTGTATAGACATTTGATGGTGTGAGGTTAGGGAGTTGAGTGGGGGGGGGGGGGGGGGGGGGGTACGGTGGGAGTTGAGGGGGGGGGGTTTCCTTTCCTGTTAGGTTTCCTTTGTTTTTCTTTTTTTTTCTTTTTAAGAGAGACACAGTCCTCCTGTGTCTTCTCCAATCTTCACATGTAAAATCCAACAATGTGAAGCACATAGCAGCCAGAAACTGTAATGCCACAGATCAGAGAAACTTCATCATCACCATCTTCATCGCCATACGATCAGAGCGTGAGACTTCACATCTGGAGCACAGGAGAGATTCTGTGATAAGTCTTCCTTCTAGCTTGTCCCACAAGCAGTCGGTGAGATTTACTAACAACAAAAAGGGTTAATGACATTATTTCCATGAAAACATGTATTCATTCTTTGTGAAGTGTTTAAATTGTGTTTTCACTTGACCTTAGGAGTGTTAGAGTGTATTGTAATGTCTGTACTCAGGTGTTTCCCTCTGTGATCCATCCCCTTCAGAGCCGAGACACTCAGGACTGAACAGACTGCACAGTTTCTGTGACTGAGCCTTCTTTGAAACCACTCATGATAGAAGGGCTTCATATTTGCAGCAGCACTACTACAGGTATTCAGTTTATTACAGGATGTGTTTGTTTCTTAGGACCAGCTCTGAGTGCACACTACCTAACATATACACCTTTCTGTTTATTACAAACCAACTACTCTGGATCATACGGCCAGTTGGCAGGAATGTTGCTGCAGGAAAACATCCCTGGAGATCACCATCATTGTCAGACTGACTGTGCCTCCTCTGTGCAGTGTCAAGATCCTCCCTAAATGAGTGTGTAAGTTGACATTTTCATTATTTTATTCCCTTTGACAAGACAAGTATCACTGATATTTACATTTACAACTACATATTCCTGTTTTCTGCTCTTCTTTTAAAGTCCTCAGCTATCCTGCTTCTGTGCTGCTTGCCACACATCAAACACTGGCCGGATGACAGGGAGGATCCACTCTGAAGTCACTGGACATGATGAGGATCATATGGGACTTCATAGTTTCACAGAAACGTTGTGCTCTGTGATTACAGGTTTTAAATGGACATAATGACTGCCTCTCTCTGATCAACAGGCTAAAGGATTGTTGTCATTGTTAGTGCTCTGTACAATGTATGCTTATTTAGTATTTCATCACAGAGCAAACCTTTATTTATTTAACATATTTTTATTTTGTTTTAATGTTGAATTAACTGTGGGGATTTTTTTAAGTGGGCACTCGGGATGTCATATGACCAGAAATGTGGTAACTGGAATTCAACGTTATGGAAGAAAAAATCTGCTAAGAACAAAACACACACAAAACCCCCCAAGAAAATTCAAATTCATTCCATGTAATCCAATCTAAAACATTTTAAACTGCTGAACAGCAACACAAACAGTGTTAAAAAACAGTGTTAACAGAAGGATTATGATGATTTTGTACCAAAGTTTCAGGTCACATGGCACACCTAGTGTGTAGTGTGGGGTATCAGCTGGTAAGTATAGGGTTTTTTTCATATTTGTGTACTTAGAGTTTAGATAGATAAAGCCTTGTGTATAATAATTAGTCATAACCACAACTCAAAGTCAGGGACTAACTAATTTTGGGACTTTGTGTCTGAGCCCAGGTTAAAACACTGTGTAAAAAAGCATTTAGTGGCATGGCTGAACAATGCTGTATTGATACTTATTTATCCATGTTCACAAAAAGGACTAATGTGTTTATTTGATTATTTGCACGTGTTAAACTGTTTCACCACCTTAGGCTTTCATTTGAGTTTACTCAAAAATCTCTATACAGTTCTCTTTTACCACTGTGTGGACTCTGTTTACATTAAAACATAAAGAAGAATGAGTAATAAAAAGATGTGTAGACAGATTAAGTAGACCGATAGAAACAGCTGTTCAGCCATGTTCTAAGAAACCAACACAATTTAAAGGTTCAGGATTGTGGTTTTAAAAGTTGAATTTTCATGTATTTCATATCTTGCTTATTATTTTTTATTTAGTTATTTAATTTAGTTATTTTTATTTATTCTACTAGTCCTTTTCAGAAAGAAGCTGTAAAATATGACTTAAGAATTTTTTTTTATTTTCTATGACATACAAAACAAATTGATGTATGTAATACTATTAAACATGATATACACATGTGTATATGTCTGAAAAACATTATGCTGTATATTAAAGTTTGCATTTTCTCCAGAATTTTTGTTCATCTTTTAAGTTCATTTCAGTTAGAAGAATTTGAACTTTTAATATTCATTCAGAGATTTTCTGACTCTAAATTTTCTTTTGTCATTACTCATTTTTTTATTATTTACATTTTAAACATGTTTAGCTTTTTTCCAACTTCTTCTGTGTGAACATCAGCTTTCAAAAGTTCTGCACTTTTGTTTTCACTTTAAAAATTCTGTATTTTCCAGCTCATTCAGAATTTTTAACTTAACATTCAGTAATTAATTCATTTCAGTGCATACATTCAGATTCAAGCATTCACACTGCAGTTTCTTCAGAAAATGCACTTTCTAGTTAGTGTGAATGCTTGAAAAGCATTCACAGTATTGTTATTCGAATCTTTATTATTATTCTATTTTATTATTATTATCTATTCCGTACGTTTTTTGAAAGCCTACTCCTTCAAAACCGTTCAACTTAGAAAAACCATTCAAACACCGTTAGATTCCTATTCTTTTGGACAACACTGCTTCTATTTTTCATATTTTTAACATTTATATTTTTAATTTTATTCAACTTTATTCAACAAAAATTTATAATGTATTTCAATGGGGAGACCCTTCAAATCCTCATTCAACTTACTCATTTTTAAACTCTTACTACTTCCACATACATTGACATAGAGCCACCATTCAAACTTTAAAACGAAGACAAGACATTCAACTATTCAACTTGTATTTATCTTTTCAATATCTATTATACTTTTTCTTCAGTTCCAGTTTAAGTTTCATGATGTTTTTTCACCCGTTTCAGAGTTTATAATGGGTGTGTATGGGACGGAATGTTGGGGCTAGAGTGAGGCAGCTCAACTGCTAGAGTGAGAGGAGCAAAAAAATTAATCTTAAAATATTTTTTAAAACTGCTGCTGTGTCCACAGCGTTTGCTCTACAGGTATGATTTTACCCTCAAAACGTAGCCATGGCTGTCCTCTTTCATCCAATGTGTTTACTATTGTCCTAGGTGTTATGGTTCTTTCATAAATGTCACCAATGCACAGCCTCCTCCCTCCAACTCTTCCATAGACTCTAATGTTAAAACGGCTCAGAAGGTTGGTTTGAAAATCAGAAGAGCATGGTGTTTTTACACTGTCACCACGTCCATATAATAAACTCCACAGGCATGAAAACTGAGAATTCAGTAGACTAGAAGCTGCTGTCGCTCACGGTGAAAGAATTTCGTCAATACGACTTGTACTTTTCATATGGGAACGATTTGTTTCGGCCTGACTTTTCTGTTCATTTTAAGCAGCAAAAGTGAGGTGCATGTCTGTGTCGTGTGTATGGAGCCATTGGGTGCGGTCACTATAGCAACCAGGCTCACACCTGCCTGCTTAACGAGCTCTGCCTGCCACTCTGCCAAGATTCATCTTAAGCACTTCTCTTTCAACTGCTGCTGTGTCCACAGTGTTAAAGCCATCATTTTACCCTCAAAACGTCGCCATCGTTGTTCTTTTTCCAACATCTTGTCTTTCAAAGCTCAGAGATGTAAACTTTTTAAACTGTGTGGGTCCAAGTGGAGGGATCACATTTTAGTCATTCAGTGATTCAAAGAATATAACCTTTTAATATTCTTTCAGATGTTTTCTGACTCTAAATGTTCTTTTCTCATTTCTTAGGTTTTTCTAATTTACAATTAAAACATTTTCAGCTTTTTTCCAACTTCTTCTTCTGTGTAACCTTCAGCTTTTAGCAGTTCAGCACTTTTGTTTTCAGGTTAAATTCGTTTTTTTTGTTTGTTTTTTTAAAATCTCATTCAATATTTTTAACTCAAAATTCAGCAATTAATTCATTTCAGTGCATACATTCAGATTCAAGCATTCACACTGCAGTTTCTTCAGAAAATGCACTTTCTAGTTCTATTTTATTCTTCCGTACGTTTTTTGAAAGCCTACTCCTTCAAAACCGTTCAACTTAGAAAAACCATTCAAACATCGTTAGATTCCTATTATTTTGGACATGACTGCTTCTATTTTTCTCATTTTTAACATTTATATTTTTAATTTTATTCAACTTTATTCAACAAAAATTTCCCATGTATTTCAATGGGGAGACCCTTCAAATTCTCATTCAACTTACTCATTTTTAAACTCTTACTACTTCCACATACATTGACATAGAGCCACCATTCAAACTTTAAAACGAAGACAAGACATTCAACTATTCAACTTGTATTTATCTTTTCAATATCTATTATACTTTTTCTTCAGTTCCAGTTTAAGTTTCATGATGTTTTTTCACCCGTTTCAAAATTTATAATGGGTGTGTATGGGACGGAATGTTGGGGCTAGAGTGAGAGAGCTCAACTGCTAGAGTGAGAGGAGCAAAAAAATTAATCTTAAAATCTTTTTTAAAACTGCTGCTGTGTCCGCAGCGTTTGCTCTACAGGTATGATTTTACCCTCAAAATGTAGCCATGGCTGTCCTCTTTCATCCAGTGTGTTTACTATTGTACTAGGTGTTATGGTTCTTTCATAAATGTCACCAATGCACAGCCTCCTCCCTCCAACTCTTCCATAGACTCTAATGTTAAAATGGCTCAGAAGGTTCGTTTGAAAATCAGAAGAGCATGGTGTCTTTACACTGTCACCACGTCCATATAATAAACTCCACAGACATGAAAACTGAGAATTCAGTAGACTAGAAGCTGCTGTCGCTCACGGTGAAAGAATTTAGAATGTAGCCTGTTGTTAGCTGAGGTCCACACACAGTGTTTGACAGTGTAAAGTGTGTGAAAGGGCTGCTGGTGGAGCTCACTAGGATGAGCAGGTGACCACGAGGTGGAGAGCAGCTGGCCTGGCTTTGACCCGGGCCACGCCCCCTTTCTCTCTGCTTTGCTGTCACTTATCTTCACTGCTCTGTCCAATAAAGCTGAAAAAGGCCCCGAATCAAAGAAATCTGCTGCAGCCTCTGAAATGTCTTCTGTTTCCTTCCCGACGGCTTTTTCACCGTCAGCCCATCAGACAGTCCAGCAGCATTTATGATGATGTCATGATGTTGAAGAGGCTGCTACGGTGGCCTCCCATGACCCCCAGCCTCATCACAGCTGAGATGCAGACATTTGAAAACATTCAGCAGACAACTGAATAACAGTCCAACACAACAGTCTGTGTGCAGACACACACTGACCTTTCATATAGTCAAACACAGCTGGTTGAGTCATTTCTCTGTGAGTCTAAAGTGAATCTAGTATTTGAAAGTCCACTTCCTGTATTTGTTGTTGAAGACTTCTTCAGCTTCTTCTCAAGGACATCAGCTGCTTGTTTGGCAGCAGAGGCAGTTAAGAAGCTTCCTGAAAAACACTGAACAGTGAGTTCACTGTGGCATATGACAGATTCAGCTTTCTGTGTGCAAATGTGTCTGTGTCGACCTTTCAAATGCTGTTGAATCCAAAACATCAGCGGCTCCTCGGCTGCTCACTTCATGCACTTCTGTCTGTGTGACAGTCCAATGACATCACAGCTGTTTCCAGCCCCAGTGTCTCAGGACTGGACACCTTTAAACATGTCGAGGATCAAACAGCGTCCAGCTAAACACACATGAAACTATCAGAGCTGACAATCATTCCAATAACATCTAATGGTTCATGTATGTAGACACAGGACTACAAGGAAATGGCTCTCAGCATCTGGCTGTGGGAACACATGAGTCCCTGTTTGTGTTCAGATTGTGTGCATGTTTTAGACGTGTGTCACATGTAGAAACACAACAATCCCACAATGACACACAGATGTGTTTGACACAGCTGTGCAGCTGTAAGTTGTTTCTAATGATTCATTGAAGCTCTTCTAACATTCTGGAGACGATCAGTACATGAATCTGTTCAACACGACAACAATTTGACTTCAGTGTGAATGTTTGCATTAAATAACCTTCTTCATCCAGCTGACAGCATCTTCATCCTATGATGTGAACAGTTCCTCCTGTTGATGACAAACCTCTGACAGGATCTGCTTGAGGAGCTTTTTCATGTGCAGCTCTCTGAGCTCAGGGCTGAGCTGCTGTTTCATCTTTAAGAGCTGCTGCCTCCTCGCCGGACTTGTTCTCCTCTTCTTCTCCTAATGACACCATTTCTGCTTCATATAAAATTCAATAAAGATGCTGACATGTATCTGTAGGAACAACATCATTGAATCTGTAACAACTGGAGCCAAACCAGTGGCTCTGCTGGGATCACTGGTGAGCCAACACTTCCTTGTTGATGCAGATTTCAGGGCTTCCTTTTGCTCCTCCGTTATAACTGTTCTCTCTTCTCAACACATGATGACACAAAGGAATCAGCAGTGACAAAGATGATGCTGAAGAGAAGCACACACTTCACACATATAACAGAGCAGTGCAGTTACACACACCTCTGCTCGACATCAGGCCTCAAACAAAGACACAAAACACTAACTTGACTCTAAACAGAAGAAACGAGCAGCTGTTTCTGTTCTGTGCTTATTTATATTTGACACACATGCTTCTCTTTGTGCAAACACACATCGCACTATAAGGGTAACCTCGCACACAATGATTGGACAGCACAGTGATGATGCTGGGAGATCCTATACGCAGCAACACAGAAACACTGAGAACTTTAAACAATGATGGAAAGTGTTATAAATGACTTGTTGGCCTCTGATCTGTCACAAACAGCTGAAACGTGTCTCTCATGAGTCACATGAAGGTTTTTGACAGAAAGGACAAAAAGTAGCTGCAGTCAGTTTGTGTCATTTTTATATTTATTCATCTGGGAGAAAAATCTGAGGGACATTAAAATGTGTTTTCAACAGAGACAAGAACATGAATATAACAGAACAGGTAAATGAACATGTTTCAAGTAAACAGCTGGACTGATCAGGTCCAAACACAGAGTGATAAACTTGTCAAACAGCTGTCATATCTTTATATAGAAGCTCTTTATAAATGCTGCTCACTGCAGTCTGTTTACTAATAATGTCAAAGTGTTAGAAACACAGAAACATCAGAATGGTCTTTGTTCACAGAAACCTGTCTGGGATCCTTTGTTGTTCTTTTGATGCAGAGTTACATTATAAATATAAAGAGTTATTTCAGAGTCTCATCAGTTTTCCTGCATGTCTTTATTTAACACATCAGCAGGGCTGAAGCTCTCATGTTAAACACACACTGATCTATGGACACGTTCATGTGTTTCTAACAGAACCAGGCTGTTATCAGCCTGCACTAACATTATGTCACACACACTGAATGTAACAGTGACAGTTTACATCATCACACAATCAGCTGTGATTGTTTCACTGTCATCAAACGAGTCAACAGGAAGTAGAATCAATAGAAACCAATCATTTACTGACAGCATGTCTGATGGAAATAAGTGCAGATTATGTATGAAGTCTAACTGCACACAGTAACTGTGTTACAATAAGGACTTAACAGCGCCCTCTGCTGGAGTGTTTCAGTACTGCGTTAACTAGAATACACCACCTCCTCCTCACACCACCTGCTACAGCTCTACTCTTCTATGACTACAGTCATCCACAGCACTGATGTGAGGTCACATGGTTCATATGTAAGGAGCACAGCTGACCTCAGGTCAGTTTAATGACTGTGAGCAGCAGCTGTGTTATTGTCACTGTGACAGGGAGACACTCTCAGACACAGCGCTCATGTCAGCTTGTTCTCATGCAGGAGGATCAGGAGCTCCATGTTTGTCTTTCTGTTTGAATCATGATGTGTTTGTGCCATCAGAGTCTGTCATGAGTACTCAGGGTTTCACAGCAGCTCTTCTGGATGCTGACGAGGACTCCAACCTCATGTTTCACCTCTCTGAGCTTCTGATGTCTGTGAACACTCGTGTTTCTTCTCTGGGCTCATCTGGACAAAAACACCTTTCTGTGTTTGGCTGCAGCCTCATTCTGACTGACAGGAAGTGTGTTATCCATGAGCTGCACTTCTGTGAGGAAGTTTCCTGCTGTGTTTCCTGTCTGTGGACAAACACGAGTGTTCCAGCTGAGGACTTGGTTCCTTCCACCTGTCCATACAGGACATCACGCTGTCTGCAGCTCTGTAAATGCAGCTCCAGGTCCTTCCACGTGCTGCTCTGTATTTGTGCAGTTTGTAGTGTGTCCTGGGAAACGTAGCACACATGGTGTTCTTCTGCTGTTTCCTCCTTTCACTGAGTGTGAAACACTGACGCTGTGCTGTTGTTCACAGAGGGGAGCTGATTCTAGCTGCAGCTGGACTCTGTCATCTAACTGAATGTGTTGGTGCTGATCACGGGGCTCTGAGGGGGGAGCAGCAGGAGGACTCTGGATGCTGACGTCAGTGTATCTGTGGAAGCTCCCACAGCGTGTCTGTCATTCAATATTGTGCTGTATATTGTATCTATGCAAAGATGAACAGACTGTGTGTTCACTGGTCTCTGTGCTGCAGCTCTGATGTCATCATCACTCCCTCCTCCACCCTCAGCAGTCCCAGCATGCTGCTGTGGTGCACCCCACCCTCACTCTACACCTGAGCCACAGACCACACCCTCCACCTCAATATACACCACAGTTTTCTCTGCTGTGGAAATGAGATCAGGAGGAAATCATCATTATTATTATTTAATAAACGCTCACATTAATGTGGGCTTATTTGTTTCATATTAGAAACATTAGTTGAGTGTTTTTAGTATAAAATGGTCAAAGTCCCTCTTTTTGCTCCTCCCCTCACCTGTGGATGGGCGGTGCTGTTACCGTGGTGACAGCTTGGATGTGTTTCAGTCCTGCCTGGTTATCACTGCAGGAATCTTTCACATTTATTACAGGTAATAACTCTGATTTTTCTGTGTATTATGAACCAAATGTATCCTGATACACACAGAGATGGATGAGCAGAGGTTGTTTTTGCAGTTTATGTAGTTACTATGGACTTAATGCATACATATTATTAAAATTAGGGCTATAACAGTTGTATTGATGTATAGCAACTTGAAATGCTCCCACAAATGGCTCCACAGCATGTAAAAATATAACAAAAGCTCTGGCGGACTTGGTTCTGTGGTCAGTCTTAAAGGGTGAAGTTAAACTCTGTAATCTTCACTGTGTCACAGAGTTCAGTGAGTCCCGTTATTCACAGTATCAATCAGATCATCAGAGAACAGCTGATCAGCAATCAGTGGTGCCAACAGCGCCTCCTGTGGTGAGAGGATGCAATAATGCAATGTAGCATTTTTCCACTCAACACTTGCAGTCATGGAAACTGTCTGTTGGATCTGTGTGACGTTGCTTTCTTGGTCAGAGTTCCTCACAAATGTCCAGATGATTCTTCTAATGAGGCGTCGACCATGTTTGCAGCTCTTTGGAAGAAAACGTCGCCCTTTGCCATCCTTACTTTTCTTTGACTTCTTCAAATGCAGCTGAACTCCAGCTGGTATTTTCTTGGACTTTGCAGCTGTTTCTGGTCATCAGTTCATTCCTGCAAACCTCTGAAGCTGAACAACAATGATGCTGCATTGCTGGCTGATCCCAAAAGGTTGATTCTGTTCATCTGGACGTTTTCAGAAACGTTTGCTCACTGATCAGGTGACTTCTTCAGTCTCAGCTGACTGCAGCTTTACAAGCTTACAAACAGCACATTTGCACAATGACTGAAAGCAGCAGCACCTGATATATATGATACTAATATAATACATATACATATATAATCCATACTAATGATGAAGGAACTGAGCTCACAGTCCATTGTTCATTCAGTGAACTACTCAGTTTATTTTGGGCCTCAGAAATGCTCACTCTGTTTGTACATCACTGTCAGCAATAGACTCATTCTGCTGTGTGGACAGGAACACATGTGACATCACTTCCTGTTTGTTTGTGACTGAAGAGGAAGAAGTTTACAAGGAATCATTTAGAAGAGTTTCAAACATCAACTGATTGAATCCATGAATCTGAAAACGTGTTTGTGAGTGAAAGAGACAGACATGTACAGACTGAACTATCTGTTCAACAGTCAGAGTGTTTCTGTAACAGGAGACACTCTTTACACTCCACTCAGCACAGGGACACTGAGTCACCAGGAGACCAGAACATAAACCCAGGATAAAGAGTTTGAGTGAATGTGGTGTTGAAGGTGTGGAGGTGGATCAGAGTGTCAGAGGAGACTCTGTAGAAGGACAGAGCGCCAGCAGGACAGTCCACATACACTGCTGCTCTGTTAGAGACAGAGGAGGAGGAGGAGGAGGAGGAGGAGGAGATGGATGTGTAGCTGCTATTGTGCCTGACATAACGAGGACCATGATCAGAGCAGCTCAGACTCCAGGACTGATCATTGCGTCCAAACACACAGTCATAACTGCCTCCTTTCCTTCTGATGCTTCTGTAACTCACTGATATATAAACGCTTCCTCTCCACTCGACCTCCCAGTAACAGCGACCAGTCAGACCATTTCTACACAGCAGCTGAGGACGAACATCAAATCTGTCTGGATGATCAGGATATGACTGAACCTCCTCCACATGTGTCACCTTCCTGTTGTTGTCAGACAGTTGGAGCTTTGTGTTCACTGTGTTTGTGTCGATTGTGAGTTGACAGGAATCTGATGGAGAGAACAAACACAATCCAGCTGCAGTTATTGATCCATCATCTGTTCATTGATTGACACTTTGATGATGACTCCTGACATGATGAAGATGGTTGAATGTGTGCTGCTTTGTTTTCATGAATCCCATTAAAAACACACTTACACTTCCTCAGACCTGGTCTCAACCATCGGACTCCAGCAGGCTCCACCCTGAAAGGAGGAGGGGGGTCAGAGCAGCACAGTCAGCATGCACACATGGACATTACATGGCTCTCACACACACACTGTTACACACTGAGCTCAAAGCTCGGCTCCACTGTTTTATTCAAAGAAATCTACATTTATTTATCAGCACATTTAAAAACAGCTTGAGCCAAAGTGCTGCACAGAGTAGAGAGAAAATAGGAAACATACACAGTAATGACTATAAAGACTGGTCAGGATTGAAAGCTACAGAGTACAAATGTGTTTCCAACCGGCTTTTAAAAATGTCCAGTGTTGGTGACGACCTGATGTGAAGGGCGACTTTTCCAGAGTTTGGCTGCAGCCATCGATAAAGCTCACCTCTGTTTTTACGTCTAGTTCTGGTCAGAAGCTGCTTATCTGCAGACCTGAGGGCTCCACTTGGATTCTTTTGTTAAAGAGAGATAAGATGGAGCCAATCCATTCACAGATTTAAAGACAACCAGATCTGGAAGTGGATTCTACCACGTACTGGTAACCAGTGGAAAAAGCTGGTGATGGGTTGTCTAGCACAGACCCACCGCTGGAACCAGACAATTGATGAGGGAGAGAACTGTGACAGCGCCGTTCCTTCACTTGACCTCAGTCGCTCTCGTCTGCTCCCTCGTAACACTGCTCTTTATTGAGCTTACATGAATATGCACAAGTTCATTATGACGTCTTACACAGGTATGAACAAAGAGTACCAGTCTGTGCATAGTGTGTGTGTGTGTGTGTGTGTGTGTGTGTGTGTGTGTGTGTGTGTGTGTGTGTGCGTGTGTGTGTCTGTGTGTGTGTGTGTGTGTGTGTGTCTGTGTGTGTGTGTGTGCGTGTGTGTGTGTGTGTGCGTGTGTGTCTGTGTGTGTGTCTGTGTGTGTGTGTCTGTGTGTGTGTGTGTGTGTGTGTTCCAGATGTGACCCTGTGACCCCAAAGCTGGTGCTAAGAGTCCAGCGGTCCCCCTAACAAAGGGCTCTTATACTTAACCAGACACAGAGTAGGTGTCCTCCTACACCAGGGGTCTCAAACTCGTGGCCCGCGGGCCAATTGCGGCCCGCAGGACGATAGTTTTTGGCCCCACCTTAATATGAAAATGTAATGTTAGTTTGATAATATATGACACTTTACAGTGTTGTGGGCGGAGCTGAATTAACCCACCAATCAGGGTGGGATATGGATCTCAGGGGACACCAGCCGGGCTTGATGCAAGCAGGGAAACATTTCTCAATGAGTCAAAGTTCCAGCAGCGTTGCCCTGGAGTGTTTCTTTCTTTCCTGTGCCTGGCTGGCTTCCTCCTTTCTATTGGGCAAACGCCGACATTCGCCCCAGCGCGCTGCGTTCACAACACTTCAAAAAAAGTTGTTTTTTTAAGTTGCTGCCCAGCGGGACATTATACGTATATAGATTTATACACACGTCAGTGGGATTTAAAGTTATTTTTCCACAGAGAGAGATCTCATATTAACTCTCACAGTGATGCGTAGGCGGCGGGATAAAAGAAAAGTCATGAACTCAATGCAGCCCAATTTAGTCTGCAGTCACATAGCGACACCTGTTCATCGGCAACAACAGTCCCCGGTAACCCGGACTAATTATAGGGTCGCACCGTAATTTGTGGCTCCATGTTTTTATTTGCATCACTGCGTTTGCATTGCAGCAAACATGAACATTACATATATTTCAATATAATGTAAAAGCAGTCAAAACAACTAACATCAGAAACAGCTGATGTTATTTGTTATATGTCACGGTGTCATTTCCGCTTCTTTCTCCTGTAACAACAGCCCGGCGCCGTGAGCAGTCGCCTTTTTTGCGCTCGCTATCCCTGCACTTTCTACCATCTGCAAACGCCACGGTGTTCGTGTCGTCATGAAAGACATGAACATCGAGCGTAAAAACAAAGGAGACTGCTACCGGCTTTTTATCTGCCGATTGCCGTGCTACGGTTGCAAGAAAAAGAAGCAGAAATGACGTTCTCTACGCGTTGAGACGTTCCCCGTCCGTCGGCTAAACGCTTGATTGAAACTTCAATGCGACAGTGACACCAAGTAGAATTATAAATGTCACATAGCCCCAAACATGTCTTTTTCAAAGCCTGCGGTGAAGAGAAAGGTTGCTGATGAGCACCGACAATTTCAGGAAAAGTGGGAAATGCAATATTTCTTTGTTGAGCACAGGGGCACCCCGACCTGTCTTATTTGCACAGAGAAAGTTGCGCTGCACAAGGAATACAATTTGAAACGTCATTACACAACTAGACATGCTGAGCTGGATGCAAAATACCAGGGAGACGAGAGAGCGAACCGGGTTGCCAGTCTTAAAACAGATCTACTGAGGCAGCAAGATTTCTCCAAGAAAGCAACCAAAGAGAATAATGCAGCAGTCGGAGCCACGTGGTTAGTGAGATGATTGCTAAAGCAGGGAAGCCATTCACAGAAGGTGCATTTGTCTAAAAGTGCATATTGCAGGCTGCAAATATAGTCTGTCCGGGAAAGAAAGGTCAGTTTAGCAACATCAGCCTTTCTGCCAACACCGCAGCAGATCGCATTTCTGACCTGTCAAGTGACATTTCTGACCAACTGTGTGAGAAAGCCAAATGTTTCAGTGTATACTCAGTCGCTCTTGATGAGACCACAGACATCACCGACACTGCCCAGCTCCCAATGTATGTCCGTGGTGTTGATGACAGTTTTGAAGTGATGGAGGAGCTGCTCACAGTAATTCCAATGCATGGCCAGACCACCGCTCAGCAGATATTTACAAGCTGTGTGATGCCATTGAGAATGTTGGTTTGCCATGGAAGAGGTTTGTTGGAATAACAACAGATGGAGCGCCATCAATGACAGGGAGGAAACATGGACTGGTGGCACAAAACAAACTGGAAGAGGAAGGCGTGGAGGAGGCCATTGCTCTGCACTGCATCATCCATCAGCAGGTCCTTTGCAGCAAATGCCTGAAGTTTGACAATGTGATGTCTATTGTTGTGAAATGCATCAACCAAATCAGATCCAGGGGCTTAAAGCACCGAAGGTTCTGAGCTTTTTTAGAGGAAATGGAGTCAGAATATGGGGATGTGCTCGACTTCACTGAGGTACGTTGGCTCAGCAGGGGAAATGTATTAAAGAGACTTTTTGAGTTGAGAGCAGAAGTGAAGCCTTCATGGAGAAGGATGGAGTTAGTGTTCCTGTGCTAACTGATCCCAAATGGCTCATGGACTCAGCTTTTCTTGTTGATATGACACATGAGCTTAATGTACTGAACAAGACGTTACAAGGCCAGGGGCAACTTGTCAGTGCTGCCTATGACAACGTGAGAGCATTCTCCACAAAACTGGCGCTCTGGAAAGCTCAGCTCTCTCAGACAAACCTTTGCCATTTCCCAGCATGCAAGGCACTCGTGGATGCAGGCACACCATTCAGTGCTGACGAGTATGTTGATGTCATTTTGAGGCTACAGGAGGAATTTGATCACAGATTTGCTGACTTCAAGACACACAGAGCCACCTTTCACATTTTTGCGGACCCCTTCTCCTTTGATGTGCAAGATGCCCCTTCTGTGCTTCAAATGGAGCTCATTGAGCTGCAGTGCAACTCTGAACTCAAAGCAAAGTTCAGGGAGGTGAGTGGAAAAGCAGACAAGCTTGGACAATTTTTGAGAGACTTGAGCCCTAGTTTCCCTCGGCTTTCCCGAATGTTCAAGCGGACCATGTGCCTTTTTGGTAGCACATACTTGTGCCAAAAGCTCTTCTCCACTTTGAACTTCAATAAGTCCAAGTACAGGTCCAGACTTACGGATGATCATCTTCAAGACATACTGAGGGTCGCAACTGCTTCCTCCCTCCGGCCAAATCTGGCTCGGCTATGCGAGAGGAAACGCTGCCAGGTCTCTAGCAGCAAGGAGCAGGCAAGAGAAGCCATGTTCAGAAGAACAGTTCATTTTCTACAGTGTTCCATTCATGTTCAGAAGAAGGTTATAGAACTGTTAATACAGACATTTCAATCTAAATACAGCAGATATAGAAGACTGAAAAAAACACACAAGTTCACTGACTAAAAATATCTTATTATTATTTTATTTATGTATTACAGATTGATTGATTTTCTTATTAATTCTTAATTTGTTTATTCATTTTTCATATTTTGTGTTAAAAAATAAAAATAAAGAGATTTGAGAAGATTGGAATTTTTTAACCATGCCTTTCTTGTGGAAAACCTAATGCGGCCCAGCCTCACCCAGACTCTGCCTGCAGCGGCCCCCAGCTAAATTGAGTTTGAGACCCCTGTCCTACACCATAAATCAGTAAGAGAGGGTACGACCTCTCTCATGGCCCCAAGTGGTGTGTGCATGCCAGAGCACTCTGGAAGGCACACAGAGTCTTTACAGACTACTCAGGATCAAACCTCTATCATTATGCAATCGATTATACAACTCTAAGCATATATGAGTAAATATTTCTAAGCATAAATGACAATCAACAATATAAACCTTACAGCTGGTTTTAATAACAGAATTCATTTGTTTCTCAAACGAGAAAGAGCTATCGAGAAACACTCCTAAATCTTTAGTTCTTAACTTTTCCAGTGGGCCAAGGTCAACATTATCTGCTAATGCTAAATAGGCTGCCGTTATTAACTAATGCTAATTTGACATGAATTAGCATTATGCACTAATGCTAACACTTACTTTTTTTAAAAATGTGAGTAGCTAATGCTAACACTATTTCCCTTAACTTTATAACAATGTGAACGGCTAATGCTAACACTCTTTTTCCTAGCATTATAACATCTGAGCTGCTAATGCTAAGTAGGCTGCCATTAGCACCTACGTCTAATTTAAGGCAAATACGCATTAGAACCTAATGCTCATATCGTTTTCCTTTGCTTTATAACAATGTGAGCAGCTACTGCTAAATAGAATTAGCTAATAACAGCAGTCTAATTTAATGCAAGTTAGCCTCATTTGCATTACAACGATGTGAGGAGTTAACGCTAAGTATGCTGCCATTAGTGGCTAATTCTAATTAGGGGTGAATAAATATTACCAGCTAATGCCAATATCGTATTCTCTTCCCTTTTAACAATGTGAGCAGCTAGTGCTAGGTAGGCTGATGGTAGCAGCTAATGCTAAAGCTAATTTAATGTGAATTAGCATCACATTAGTGAGGAGTTAATGCTAAGTAGACTGCCATTAGCAGGTAATGCAAATTTTAGGTGAATAGGAATTGGCAGATAATGCTAATACCATATTTTCTTGCTTTATAACAATGTGACCAGCTAATGCTATGTAGGTTGCCGTTATTAGCTAATACTAATTTGAGGTGAATTAGCATTATCCCCTTATGCTAACAATGTTTTTTCTTACTTTTTAACAATACAAGTAGCTAATGTGAACACTTTTTTTTTTTATTGAATTCTAATTTTTCCCTTGCGATGTGAAGAGTTAATGCTAAATAGGATGCCATTAGTGGCTAATTCTAATTTTAGATGAGAAAGCATTAGAAGCTAATGCTAATACCATATTTTCTTGCTTTATATCAATATTAGTAGGTAATGCTAAGTACGTAGCCATTATTAGCTAATGCTAATTTAGGTGAATTAGCATTATCCACTAATGCTAACACTGTTTTTGCCAACACTTTTCCCTTGCATTATAACAATATGAGCAGCTAATGCTAAGAAGGCTGCCATTATTAGGTAATGCTAATTATTATGTGTGTTAGCATTATCCGCTGCTGCTAGCAATGTTTTATCTTACCTTTTAACAATATCAGCAGCTAATGCTAACACTACTTTAATTTCAGTTAAACCTACTTAGCATTAATTAACTTCATTTAGCATTAAGAAGTTTTTGCTATAGGCTACCATTAGTGGCTAATGCTAATTTTAGGTAAATAGAAATTGGCAGCTAATGCTAATACCATATTTTCTTGCCTTATAACAATGTGACCAGCTAATGCTAAGCAGGTGCCATTATTAGCTAATACTAATTTGAGATGAATTAGCATTATGCGCTTATGCTAACAATGTTTTTTCTTACTTTTTAACAATACGCCATTAGTGGCTAATTCTAATTTTAGATGAAAAAGGATTAACAGCTAATGCTCATACTGTTTGCTTTGTAAGAATGACAGCAGCTAATGATATGAAGTCTACCGTTATTAACTAATGCTAATTTGATGAGAATTAGCATTATCCGATAATGGTAACTCTTTTCCCCTGCATTATAACAATGTCAGGAGTTAATGCTAAGTAGACTGCCATTAGGGGCTAACTCTAATTAGGGGTGAATAATTATTAGCAGCTAATACTAATACCGTTTTCTCTTTTTCCTTATAACAACTTGAGCAGCTAATGCTAATTTGATGCGAATTAGCATTATATTAGTGAGCAGTTAATGCTAAGTAGGCTGCCATTATTAACTAATACTATGTTGACGTGAATTAGCATTATGCGCTACTGCTAATACTGTTTTCTCTTACTTATTAAAAATGATAGTAGCTAATACTAATACTCTTTTCCGTTGGGTAACAACAAAGTGAGGAATTAATGCTAAGTTGGCTGCTTTTAGCGGCTTATTCTAATTAGGGGTGAATAATTATTAGCAGCAAATGCTAATACCGTTTTCTCTTTCCTTATAACAATATGAGCAGTTAATGCTAATTTGATGTAAATTAGCATTATATTAGTGAGGAGTTAATGCTAAGTAGGCTGCCATTAGCAGCTAAAGGTAATTTGAGGTGAATAAGCACTAGTAGCTAATGCCAATACCCTTTTCTCTTGTGTTATAATGATGTGAAACGTTAATATTGTTCTCAAACAACAGAATGAGAATGAAATATTGATTCTAACAGGGCCCATAAACAGCATTAGCTTAGCAGCATTAGCTTATCAGAGTCTCCATCATGGTCACACAAATCCTTAGCGGAGCAAAGTGGCCTACTTAGCAATAGCTGCTGTAGAAAGCAAAGGGAAAACAGTATTAGCATTAGCTGCTAAATGTGCACTTGAGAACAAATCTATTGTGAATTCAGCCGTGAATGTAGTGTTTCCAGTAAGCTTCCATTTCCAAATGTTAGCTGCTCCTGTCTGCCTCTTTGTCACACACAAAGACTGAAATGATTCACAGCCTTGTTTCATCCTTCTGTCAGTGTCACTGTGACTGTGGACATACAGCATGGGAAACACACACATGGCTGATACTTGTATCTAAAGTTACAAAATGTTGTCTCTGTCCAAATATTACCTAACTGTAAGTCTACTTTTAATGAAACTCTCAACATGACTTATCAGTTATCATTAATGTTCCTGCAAACAGACTCCTTGAAGACCCCCTACATAAATATCCATGTACTATCCAGCTAGACTAGTGTGTCTGTCCCTGAAAATATTCCTGCATGTGTGATTGTTCATGTCTCATCTGCAGGAAACAAACAGGAAGTGAGTGAAAGACACAGGAAATGATTCCAGCTCTTCCTCCTATATCAGACATTCTCTCCATACCTGAGAGTGTCCAGTCTCCAGCCTGGATCCTTCAGTCCAGCCGACAGAAGCTTCATTCCTGAGGGACCTGGATGATTGTAGCTCAGGTCCAGCTCTCTCAGATGGGAGGGGTTGGAGGTCAGAGCTGAGGCCAGAGAACTACAGCCTTCCTCTGTGATCAGACAGCCTGACAGACTGCAGACACACAAAACAACAATCCATCTGTTATCCATCTCTATAGCAGCATAACTAAGGGATGGTTCAGGGTCACCTGATCCAGCTCGAAGCTTTATCAAAAAGGAAAGTTTGAAGCTGATCTTCAAAGTAGAGAGGGTGTCTGTCTCCTGAACTCAAACTGGGAGCTGCTTCCACACCCAGTCCAACATAGCCAGGCTTTCTTTGCTGCTTTGACAAAACCTCAAATCCCAGTCAGAGATGGTGAGCATCATCACAGTGATGATCATTTCTCTGTTAACCCAGGCTTTCTGCTTCAGGATCTGTGCACGCTCACAGAACAAGGAGACCTTTAAACATCATTTCACTAAATGGATGGACTGAGCTCAGCCTACAGATGAACTGGATAAATAAAGATTTGACCTCAGTGTGCTCAGTGTTCCTGTCTATTCCTAACATATTCCTAACATGATAGCTGCACTTTAGAGCTCTAAAACTGGAACTGACACATATTTAAACTCCACATGTTACTCAGTACATTCAGTTCTGACACTCGCCCACAGTCCAACAAAGGAAACATGGAGATCACATCAGTTTGTCACCAAAGTCTAATTATTCCAGAGGGCAGTGTTGATACAACTAAAGTTATTTTTAAGCAAAGTTGAGTTTTTTATTGTCGCAGTACTTCATGTCTGAAGTATCACTTAAATGCATTACACGCTGTTGATGGCAGCAAACAAACCACCCAAACAAACAGAGGTGGGAGGCTTGGGCAGACTACGTAGGATCAGCTTGTGGGAGGAGTCAGGATAAAACCAAAGAAAGACAAGCTAACAAACACCACAGTGAAGTGAGTAGCTACAAACTGCAGGCTGATTAGTGTTGTTGAAGAAGTCGGTCTGAGGAACGTTCTTAGGATCAACAAATGACGGCATGTATGAGCCTCCCTCAAGACGCACCATCACAAGAAGAACACATGAGCTGTAGAAAAAGGAGAGACTACGAAAGCCACGGCGTTACAACGTGCACCAGCTGTTGGTCTCTCTGGAGACTACTGGGCGTGGCTGGGTAACCATGGTTACTTGGGAGTTACAGTACATGATATTAATGAAGAGTGGGAGCTGCGTTCTATAGCAAACAATTTGTTATGAGGTAATCAGCTGATCTTAGTTTAACCGGAAGCCCTTCACAATAATTGCAATGCCTTTATTTTGTACAACTACCATCAGTTCGTCTGTACTGATGGTAACTTAAAGTCACACTAATGTCGTTTAGTTTCTATAGTTTATGTAGTGGAAGTATACTACAGTACCCTGATCACTGATAGGACAGATTTATGTAGATATACACCTTTGTGTTTAACATTACTGCATTATAGTACTGTGATCTTTGTCCTTATATATGGCTATATTAGCTATACTGATGTACGTACATATAACTGGATATGTAACTTATCTATTCATCTTATTTGTCATGTATTTGTATTGTGTACTTCCTTTTTGTAAGAAACCACACACGTGATCACAGCCGCAAGAATCAATCAGTGAAAGAATAAAGTGTCTCAAACCAAACCTTAAGCTCTTTATTCCACATGCTGGGATCATTTGGCCTTCAGTGGTGTTCTGGCTGACACACCGGAGTGACCAGAGTGCTAAAGAGTGAATCGGACACACCAGTGTCATCTCTGATATCTCCACTACATTTAATCGTCCTTCAGCTTGTGGCTGCCGTTAGCTGGTCTGCTAGTTAGCTGATTTGCTATTTAGCCGGTGTGCTAGTTAGCTGGTGTGCTAGTTAGCCGGTTCGCTAGTCAGCTGGTGTGCTGACCAGCGAACCAGTAGGTTACAAGATGAGCTTGTCTGTCTGATGAGCCAGCTCTCTCTGTCTTGGTCATTTTGTCCTTGGGCAAAACCTAACCTACCACTACAACTGTAGCTTACCTCCACCAGTGTGTGAATGTGAGAGTGAATGAATACAGGGAGTGCAGCATTATTAGGCAAATGAGTATGTTGTCCACATCATCCTCTTCATGCATGTTGTCTTACTCCAAGCTGTATAGGCTCGAAAGCCTACTACCAATTAAGCATATTAGGTGATGTGCGTCTCTGTAATGAGAAGGGGTGTGGTCTAATGACATCAACACCCTATATCAGGTGTGCATAATTATTAGGTAACGTCCTTTCCTTTGGCAAAATGGGTCAAAAGAAGGACTTGACAGGCTCAGAAAAGTCAAAAATAGTGAGATATCTTGCAGAGGGATGCAGCAGTCTCAAAATTGCAAAGCTTCTGAAGCGTGATCATCGAACAATCAAGCGTTTCATTCAAAATAGTCAACAGGGTCGCAAGAAGCGTGTGGAAAAACCAAGGCGCAAAATAACTGCCCATGAACTGAGAAAAGTCAAGCGTGCAGCTGCCAAGATGCCACTTGCCACCAGTTTGGCCATATTTTGGAGCTGCAACATCACTGGAGTGCCCAAAAGCACAAGGTGTGCAATACTCAGAGACATGGCCAAGGTAAGAAAGGCTGAAAGACGACCACCACTGAACAAGACACACAAGCTGAAACGTCAAGACTGGGCCAAGAAATATCTCAAGACTGGTTTTTCTAAGGTTTTATGGACTGATGAAATGAGAGTGAGTCTTGATGAGCCAGATGGATGGGCCCGTGGCTGGATTGGTAAAGGGCAGAGAGCTCCAGTCCCACTCAGACGCCAGCAAGGTGGAGGTGGAGTACTGGTTTGGGCTGGTATCATCAAAGATGAGCTTGTGGGGCCTTTTCGGGTTGAGGATGGAGTCAAGCTCAACTCCCAGTCCTACTGCCAGTTTCTGGAAGACACCTTCTTCAAGCAGTGGTACAGGAAGAAGTCTGCATCCTTCAAGAAAAACATGATTTTCATGCAGGACAATGCTCCATCACACGCGTCCAAGTACTCCACAGCGTGGCTGGCAAGAAAGGGTATAAAAGAAGAAAAACTAATGACATGGCCTCCTTGTTCACCTGATCTGAACCCCATTGAGAACCTGTGGTCCATCATCAAATGTGAGATTTACAAGGAGGGAAAACAGTACACCTCTCTGAACAGTGTCTGGGAGGCTGTGGTTGCTGCTGCACGCAATGTTGATGGTGAACAGATCAAAACACTGACAGAATCCATGGATGGCAGGCTTTTGAGTGTCCTTGCAAAGAAAGGTGGCTATATTGGTCGCTGATTTGTTTTTGTTTTGTTTTTGAATGTCAGAAATGTATATTTGTGAATGTGGAGATGTTATATTGGTGTCACTGGTAAAAATAAATAAATGAAATGGGTATATATTTGTTTTTTGTTAAGTTGCCTAATAATTCTGCACAGTAATAGTCACCTGCACACACAGATATCCCCCTAAAATAGCTAAAACTAAAAACAAACTAAAAACTACTTCCAAAAACATTCAGCTTTGATATTAATGAGTTTTTTGGGTTCATTGAGAACATGGTTGTTGTTCAATAATAAAATTATTCCTCAAAAATACAACTTGCCTAATAATTCTGCACTCCCTGTAGTGGGATTGTAAAGGGTCTTTGAGGGTCTCGAAAAGCGCTATATAAATGCAATCCATTATTATTATTAAGAGCATCTTTAGGCCTGACTGTGCTCATCCTTCCTCCAACCTCTCCTTACCAAAGATAACAACTACATCAGTATTAGCTCAATAACAATTTCTGCAATTCAATTGTGGACATTCATTTTTAAACCTTGTGTAAAACGATAAAACCTCAAAGTCTGAGCATTATTCTTTGTGCAAACAGCTCTTGCAGGTTCCCCCGGACTTAGGTTATTTTTATTATTTAATTACTTTCCTTTAAGCAGCTGTTCAGGCTACTAAACTCATCCCAGAAATAACAAGTGACACCATTAATAGTAGAGGTGGGAATCACCATACAACTCGCGATACGATATTATCACAATACTTAACGCACGATACGATATTATTGCGATTTTTTAAAATATTTTGCGATATTTAAATTCTGCACATAAAGGTAAACTTTATCAATATTCATTTTATCTAATATCAAAGTCTCACACTCAGTCTTTCTCTCAGTTCAGTCAGTTTTATTGTTGACAAACTGAACGGTTTGTATTACAGTCTAGTCCAACTTAACTGAATGCAACCATCTGGTACAATTATAGCTATTCTGAACTATGCAATTTATGAAAACTATGCAGCCCCTTCAGCAACTGAAGAATTTGAAAGTAAATTTAAAAAAATATATAATTTTACATTAAATAAAAAAGTTTCAAACTTAATTAAAATTAAACATGTCTTAAATTAAAATAAGTAAACTGTCATGTTTATTGCTGCCAAAAAAAAAGTTAAACACATTTGGACAGTGAAGGAATGTCAGGATTGTTGCTCAGAAAAAGGATCAACATGCTCTGAAGTCAACATGCTCTGACTCCAGAGCATGTTGACTTCAGAGAAAAAATTGTTTGTAACAAAATATCGATTTCTGCTGTCCCTGTATCGATACATTATTAGCAAACAAAATATCACGATACTACACAGTATCGATTTTTTCCCCCACCCCTAATTAATAGTGGAGCTAACTTTAACAGGTGAAACTGATTTGACCTATAAGGCTACTGCAGTTACTTCTTATCAGGTTTAGTAGGGAAGACATCTGGATGAGGTAGTTAGTAGTATGTAGTTAGTACCGGGCGACTCCCCTCCCCCACATCGGCACCAGAACCCTGTATTATCTACAGGGTAAGACTGCCTGTTTTATCAAACTATGGCCATTACTACTGTGATCATTTGCAGCCCAGTGTGTCGCTCTCTCTGCTGGGATGAACCACTGGAGCTCACCCAGTCATCCCTTTCTTTCTCTCAAGAAGAAGTGAAATAAATATATTTATTATGTTACGAGTCTAATATTCTTTAAATCAAACTGTAATGAATAAATCAAGCAAGAAGATTTGGTGGCTCCACGTGTTGTAGAAGAAAAGATAAACATCTCATTTTGAGAAATCAGCCTTTAAAATTAAGTACTGTGAATAAAAAACAAACAGCGAGCCAATCAGCAGTCGCCAATATCCTCCTAATTTCATTCACAAAGAAATCAAATATATATATTATGGGCCCAAAGGAGCCTAAATCTTTAAATTAGGCAGTGAATGAAGTATTTTTTTAAATAAACAGAGACATGACTATAACAACTTTTAGTAATTCAGAGTCCAATTATCCACTCAAATGTAAATAAAAGTTCACTTGACAGCTGTAAAAGTTACCTGTTTATACAATAATATAAATCACATTTCAAATGATCATCTGTGGAAAAGTTTGAATCCTGACCTGAGAGTTTCCACTGCACACTGTGAACTCTTTAGTCCAGCGGACAGAAGCTTCACTCCTGAATCCTGCAGGTCAGAGTTACTCAGGTCCAGCTCTCTCAGACTGGAGGACTGGGAGCTGAGGACTGAGGACAGAGCTTCACAGCTTCTCTCTGACAGGTTACAGCCACTCAGTCTGAAAAATAAAAGACAATCTATAAAACAAGTACTCATGTAGAGTTTGTTAATACATTTCACAACATTAAATGTTGACTTTCTATTTTTAAAGGAAACATAAACATACTAAGATACAACATCATATGTATGAACTTTAATTAATAATTCTAAAAACTAAATGTTTTCTGATCTGACCTCAGAGTATTCAGTTTACAGTTTAAACGTTGTAGTCCAGCAGACAGAAGCTTCACTCCTGAATCCTGTAGCTTTCTGATACTCAGGTCCAGCTCTGTCAGACTAGAGGACTGCGAGCTGAGAACTGAGGACAGAGCTTCACAGTTTTCCTCTGAGAGTTCACAGATGTTAAGTCTGAAGATAAAAACATGAATAAAGATTGTTGTTAAAGTGTAATCAGGGTGCAATAGCTTATTGTCTTGTGCTGAGCAGGTTAGTAAAACTTCTGTTTAACTTTGAAATGAATAAAAATGCTATGAAACAAGGATAACTGGATAAAGACATAAACAAAAACAAACATCAAACACATAAACAAACAGAACTAAACAGAATACAAATTGATCTGACCTCAGAACATTCAGTTTGGCATGTGGACTCTCCACTGCAGCAGACAGAAGCTTTACTGCTGAAGCTTTCAGGCTGTTGGTACTCAGTTCCAGCTCTCTCAGACTACAGGACTGGGAGCTGACCACTGACAACAAATTTTCACAGCCTTCCTCTGAGACGTTACAGCTGCTCAGTCTGTGAGAGAAAGGAAAAAAACAAAAACAAAAAAAAACAAACAATATATGTGATCAAATTAAATTTGTTTATATGTTGAACCCTTTTTTTTTTTAATTTATTTAAACCTATGAGACTATGAGTGCTACCAGTCCAGTGCACATGATTGGTACCTTGATGGTACCTTGCTCAGGGGTACCACAAGGTAACTATTCGGTGGATTCGACCCCTGACCTTATGATCATGGGGCGACCACTCTGCCTACTGAGCTAATAATTCTGTGTACACTGTCATACAATATTAACTAAAACAATTATTTTAGAAAATTTTAGTAATTCAATAATCATGCTCATTACCTGTGTATTGTGAATAACACTGGATTTTAAACACTAGCTGTATAAAACTCTTCCTGTTAAAGGTGTGTATAAAGGAGATGAGCTGAAATGCAGACTTCATGGAGAATGTTTGCTGTCAGCATATATCAAAGACAAAGCAGAGATCCATCCAGTCTCTTCCACTAAGCCCACAGAGGGACAGACAACCACTCTCACTCACACCTGCATGAAGTTTAGATCACCAGGTAATCTAACTGCATGTCTGTGGACAGTGGGAAGAAACTGTAGAGGACCCAGAGTGAACCCACTGTAATTCTGTGATAACACTGGTTATGGAAGCCTTACAGTTACATATGGTTACTGACAAGAAACACGACCTTAGAGGCAATTTCAGTAATAAAGACCGAGTTTCTCCCTCCATACAGGATGAAAACATGACAGCACAGCAGAGATTTATATTTAAAAAGGGAGGGTGTGCACTGAAAGTGAGATACAAACTTGAACTTAAATTATGAACATCAGAAAAAGATGTAGGTGAAGTCTGGCAGGTGAAGTTTGTGCTTTAGAATAAAACAACCAAACTCCTGGAGTTGGAGACAAATGAACAAGCTGAGGATAATAAACCTGTCAGAGGGGCTGAAGCATCAGAGCTCATGTTCTTATAGGCTGGGTCTGGATTGTCCTTTGATAAGAGTTACAGAACAAAGTGTGTTTTAGAAATGCTGGAGTGAAACATTAAAACTACCATATATTTACCGAGTGACTGATGATCATTTAATTTACTATTTTAAAAAAATGTTACAGTGCTCTTTGAACTCAGCATTTCTGATTTATTTCCCATGATTTTAACAATGAAGCGATGACAACATGTTTACTCACAGAGCTTTGTTGGAGGCTTTGACCACTGGCAGCAGCCTCAGAAGAGCCTCCTCTGAAGCAGAGTATTTCTGCAGGTCAAACACATCCAGATCTTCTTCTGATGACAGTAAGATGAAGACCAGAGCTGACCACTGAGCAGGAGACAGTTCATCTGTGGAGAGACTTCCTGATCTCAGGGACTGTTGGATCTCCTCCACTAGAGAACGATCATTCAGTTCATTCAGACAGTGGATCAGATTGATGCTTTTCTCTGCAGACAGATTCTCACTGAGCTTCTCCTTGATGTACTGGACTGTTTCCTGATTGGTCAGTGAGCTACTTCCTGTCTGTGTCATCAGGGCTCGTAGGAGAGTCTGATTGGTCTGCAGGGAAAGACCCAGGAGGAAGCGGAGGAACAAGTCCAGGTGTCCATTTGGACTCTGTAAGGCCTTGTTCACAGCACTCTGGTAGAAGTGTTTCTTTGCAGATTCTCCTGTTTCAGACTTCTTGGATGTTGTTTGTTGTTGTTCCAGCAGATTGAGTCCAGAGTTGCTGAAGGTCAGATGGACATGAAGAGCAGCCAGCAACTCCTGAACACTCAGATGGATGAAGCAGAACACCTTGTCCTGGTACAGTCCTCTCTCCTCTTTAAAGATCTGTGTGAACACTCCTGAGTACACTGAGGCTGCTCTGATATCGATGCCACACTCTGTCAGGTCTGATTCATAGAAGATCAGGTTTCCTTTCTGCAGCTGATCAAAAGCCAGTTTTCCCAGAGACTCCATCATCTTCCTGCTCTCTGGACTCCAGTGTGGATCTGTCTCAGCTCCTCCATCATACTTGACCTTCTTCACTTTGGCCTGAACCACCAGGAAGTGGATGTACATCTCAGTCAGGGTCTTGGGCAGCTGTCCTCCCTCTCTGGTTTCCAGCACATCCTCCAGAACTGTAGCAGTGATCCAGCAGAAGACTGGGATGTGACACATGATGTGGAGGCTTCGTGATGTCTTGATGTGGGAGATGATCCTGCTGGCCTGCTCCTCATCTCTGAATCTCTTCCTGAAGTACTCCTCCTTCTGTGGGTCAGTGAACCCTCTGACCTCTGTCACCATGCCAACACAGTCAGGAGGGATCTGATTGGCTGCTGCAGGTCGTGTGGTTATCCAGAGGTGAGCAGAGGGAAGCAGTTTCCCCCTGATGAGGTTTATCAGCAGCACATCCACTGAGGTGGACTTTCTAGGGTCAGTTAGGATTGTAGTTTTGTGGAAGTCCAGAGGAAGTCGACACTCATCCAGACCATCAAAGATGAACACAACCTGGAAGTCTTCAAAGCTGCAGATTCCTGCTTCTTTGGTTTCAGTAAAGAAGTGATGAACAAGTCCCACCAAGCTGCACTTTTCCTCTTTCAGCACATTCAGCTCTCTGAAAGTGAATGGAAATATGAACTGGATGTCCTGGTTGGCTTTGTCTTCAGCCCAGTCCAGGCTGTATTTCTGTGTTAAGACCGTTTTCCCAATGCCAGCCACTCCCTTTGTCAGCACTGTTCTGATTGGTTCATCTCTTCCAGGTGAGGCTTTAAAGATGTCTTCTTGTCTGATGGTTGTTTCTGGTCTGTCTGGTTTCCTGGATGCTGTTTCAGTCTGTCTGACCTCATGTTCATCATTGACCTCTGCAGTCCCTCCCTCTGTGATGTAGAGCTCTGTGTAGATCTGATTCAGGAGGGTTGGGTTTCCTGCTTTAGCGATGCCCTCAAACACACACTGGAACTTCTTCTTCAGCTTAGACTTAAGTTTACGATGACAAACAGCAGCTTGAAGTTCTGAATAATAATAATAAAAATGCAACTTTAACAATCATATTTTACAAAATGCTGATGACAATTTCTGACCCACTGAGAAATGACCGAACACACTGGTGTCACAAGTCTCTCATTTATCCAGCAGCTTAAATCTTTAGATAAATCCTCTTACGTCTCTGCAGACGGTCAGCCAGCTCCTCCTGCTTCATTCTCCTCAGGAAGTCCACTGTGATCTTCACAAATGCCTCTCTGCTGTTTCTCCTCTGCTCATCATCCTCCCTCTGAAACTCCAAGCACTGGGGCTTATTTGGATTCAGAGCCTTCTGGATCTTCTTCAGCTCGTTCTTCACAAAAGTGATGATGTTGTCCTCCAGCAGCTGGAACAGAATATTTATGAATGACCCACCACTCTGAACTTTAGTCCACACAACATCCACTTCTTTACCATCAAGGGGCATATCATCCACGACCTCTTCACCAATTATAGGTTTGACTTTATCTGATTAACTGAGACTTTGTCCACAACTCCATGATCCCAAAACGTTGATGCTGTTCATATGAATGCAGCGATTTCAGTGGGAGAAACATTTCACTGGTGTTCAGAGCTGAACTACCAACAGGTTGATGATCAAAGCCAGAAACTTGGAGATGTTTCAGGTGACTGAGTTGATCGTACAGACAACTGGTCTTAAAGGTTCACTCTGTTTACGCATACAGATCAGTATTTAAGGTTTGACTCTCATCATCCACTGGGGCACAAACTGGGCGTCATCAGGACACAACAACACAGAACAAACACCATCCCCACAGACACAGCAGCCAGCGAAGCAGAAGAACTTCACATCAAGAAGGTCCTGAGTAAATGTGAACGCTGGTTTGAGGGCGGAGTCAAGGAGGCCATTTATGTGAAAAGGAAAGACCATCTCTGAATGGAGGAGGGGCCTAAGGGTACATTTGTCACCATCTTACATGCTGTGATTGCAGCCATTCCCCAGCTCTCTGTGAACTGGACTCATGACCATTGATCAACAACCATTGATCAATGGTCCTGACAATATGCGTACCAATGATCAATGAACTGACCTCCCAGCCCATTGTTCCTTCAGTGGGCTGGTTTCAGTCATACAAATGTCCTGTTTATGAGATTGAAACCTGCAGTCAGCTGAGACTGAAGAAGTCACCTGATGATGATGAAACGTTTCTCCCACTGAAAACATCCAGATGAACAGAATCAAGCTTTTTGGGATTTACGTACCTGGATGATTGAGCATCAAGACACAACTCTGTGACTTTTCTCAGATGAATCAATCCTCTCCTCCAGCTTTGTTTACATCTACCAGCCCTGTGGCGCTGCCCAGGGAAATAATCTATGTGAGAGGTGGAAAGTCATACAGGTGTCTGCTCCTGCCTTCAGTTATTTTATCTACTGTGTGTCAACTGGCTGAACCTCCTCCAACTGTCTACTGTCTCCCTAAACTCAACAATGACTTAGTGATCTATCCATTCTCTGACCAAACACATCCTGCTGCAGGAGGTTAACATAGCAGCCAATGATGATCCCACTCACTGTGAACAACACATTTGGACCTGATTTGCTGCTCTGGTTTACACGTGAACTTCCACTGCTGCTGTCACCAACTTGAGAGGCTCTACAGAAAAACTGGACTTGTCCATAAAAATCATAAACTACATTACAAGGACAGCATTGCTCAATCAACTCTAATTACTACTGACATGTTATCTCTTCTAACTAAGGTACAGACACTCAAACTTGCTGCTTTCAGTGAGAAGTCAAATGTCTGAATATGAGCTGGAAGCCGCTGAGAGTCCTCCTCCTTCCCGTGGGGTTTACTTTCTCTACTACTTTCAATATAAACACGCCCCTTTCATGCACCTGCAGAGGGCCACCAGCAGATGGAGCTGTCTTAAACAAATCCACTTGGATAGTTAGCTGTAGATGACTTTATCAGTATGATTGTAGGACTTTGAGTTATTCTTCAGATTTATTTAAACTCCTATATTGTGCACAAGTGTTGAGCGACCCATAATTTCTCTGTACTTTTCATAAGAGCAGCCAGACTTTCAGCTAGTTTTTGTTTTTTAAGAGCTCAAAGTTATTGAAGAAACAGTTATTCAGCTTCATTCCCACTGATCTCGACTACAAACTGTTTCACTTTGGTTTCTGTTTAAAGCCTCGATGTTTAAAACGTTTCCCTGTGATCACATTTGCACCGTCTGATTTCAAAGTTTGTTTCTTTTGGTCATTTAGTCCACAGAGTCCTTGGTGTTCTGAAAGGGACCTATAAATAAATGCATTATTATTAATAATAAAGTAGTTGTTGTACATGTACAGACCATAAATATGGAGTCCAGCTGTGTTTGATGCTGCTGGGCAGACTGACCACTGGGAACCTCTGAGCTCTGCTGGTCCACTCTGTGGAGGAACCATGAAGGATTAGATCAACACAGGATAACGATCCAGGAGTTTCTGCTCAAATAACTTCATCTGAATCAAGTCTGTCAAGTTTTAGACTCTCAGATTCTGAAGATATATTTTCTGTTTTCTATGAACTTTCTTTCATCAGTGATGGAAGTGATGATGCTGCAGAAGCTCAGAGGAAACTTTGAGAAAACTGTGATGAACCATCAACTAATGCTCTCAGGAGGCCAAAGGTCCCTGAATGTAACTGTGCAGTAGATTCAACGAGTGTTTGAAACCTGACCACTTCCATATGTTTTCATTCTAACACAAGAAGTCCTTTTCTCATTGCTTTGATTTGAGTTTTCATTTGAGTTTTCTGAGTCTCGTATTTGGAGTCGAGTCTAATCAATGATCTGACAGAAGAACATTAAAAAGGATTTAGCAGTGCTGTCAAAATTAACATGTAGGGTTAGGGGTTCATCTGTTATCATGATTAACATGATAAAAACCTTTAACACGACACATCTGGAGAGCAGAACAACTCAAAATCCCTGAAATGTTTCTATCAACGCACTTCGAGCAGTTTGTCCGAGTAGAGTTACCTTTGCACACGTGCAGATGTGCAGCACATCTGTTAGTGACGGCAGCTGAACCAATCAGCTCAATATGGAAGATGACAAACACACACTGACCTCCCGATGGAAAGTTTGAGTATTAAAAAAAATAACAAGACGGACCAGCCGACCAACATGAAGGATTCTGCACATCGTGACAGAAGGAATTTTCTTTTCACCGAAGCACTTCCAGCTTAAAATATCACAACAATGCAAAGCACTGATGACACAACTGCCAAGTGGACAAACTGCAGACCTGTTAGTGTTGTTAATAACATAGTTTTGGTTCCTCGTGTCAAAGACTTGAAGAAGAGTGACAGAGAGTGTTAGACTGCTGCAGGATCAGTGCCACCTCCACAGACCTGTGAAGAAAATGATTGTTTGACAGATGGGCTCAGATTCAGGATCAGCTGAGGAGTTTGTGGCTGACAGAATCCTGCAGGTACAGAGCAGAGCCCATCATTAGCATGCAGGACTGTCCCTGGGGGGGTCGGCTCATTCAGGAGGTTAATCAATGTTTACATGTTCAATAAACATGTTAAGTGTGTAAATTTGCCCTTTTCTCTCGAGTCTGTTTGCTCATGAAATGAAATTTGATTCGTTTACATTAAAAATGATGTTTAATGGTGATTAATCCAAATGAATCCACAGTAACTCTGTGATGAGTCTGATTAAACATTTTCATTAACAGCAGTAATATAGATTATATATGATTATATATTAGTGCACACTTAGCTTTTAGTATATATGTTTGTTACAAAGTTGTATTTACAGCAGAGAAGCTGAGTTAAAGACTGAAAACTATTCAAAGTCTCTTTGAATTGAAGCGTTTAACATTCTTTGTGTTTATTCTGCATTGACTTCATTATATGGTGTAAACGTCTGTTACAGGCTTAAATATAAAGTTGGAAAAATGTAACTGCAGCTATTGATCAAGTAATTGTGATTAATCAGGATTAATGACAGAAGATTGTGTCATTAATTAGTCATGTTTTAATCTACTGACAGCACTAGTGTTCACTCTGGTGCCTCCAACTGTTTTACGCCCTTTCAACACCTTCGTGGTCAAAAGTGTACACGCACAAAATCTACAATAAAACCCTCACGCAGCAATAAGACAGACACATAATCCATTTATCTCTGTGTCTCAAACACACACACGTGTATTCAAAGCCTCGATTTGTTCATATTTTATCTGTTGTGTTTTTATCTTCAGCGTTTTCAATGTTGCTGCATTTACACCAAAAATGTTTCCATTGATGAATCAGATTGATTTGAATGTGTTTCATCCATACAAATCCCTCCCTGGTGGTCACATGACTCTATAACATAACAGGAGTCATGTGACAAGAGTTTCATGCTGTAAAATGTCAAAATGGTTGAATGTGGTGGAGTAAAAATGTGAGATATCAACGACTTTTCTTCAATATGAAATGTTTGCAGGGCCTGACAGGAAGTGGACGGACGCTCTGATCACTTCCTGTTTGCTGAAGTGGGTTTTCAGTTGTTTAGAAACCAAAGGCTTGTTTTAAAAGACAGTTTAAATGGGACTGAGGGAACGACGTGTTTGTAGTTTATATCCAACAACATCAAGCAGTTTAATCAAAGAGCTCATGTTGCTAACAGCTCACCTCTCTGCAGCAGACACAGGCTGGACTTTAAAATCAATGAGACGATCTAAAGACTTGTCACTCTGTAAGGACACACAGCTGGGTCCAGGTTCAGGTCCAGCAGGTCTCCCATGGATCCTGTCAGAGAAGAAAAATGTGTTTTGAGAAGCAGAAGGAAACTCCAAAGTAGTGTTTCACAGTGTAAGAACAGAGCGCCACCCAGGGGTCATTTACACTGTGCAGGACTATTGATGGTCCCACTGTGAGCAGCAGGAATTTAAATGTTGGACATGTTTGATAGAAATAAGGAATAAAGGTTCAGTGACTTCCTTTGAGATGCAGTTTAGAGACCAGGAAACATCAAACAGTTCATTTAAATCAGATAAACTGACATCAAAGAGTTCATGTTGCTAACAGCTCACCTCTCTGCAGCAGACACAGGCTGGGATTTAAAATCAATGAGACGACCAGCAGACCAGTCACTCTGTAAGGACACAAAGCTGGGTGGAGGTCCAGGCTGGTTCCTGTGAATAATGATGCAGCAGTGATGTGAGTGCTGAGCTGTGACATGGAGAAGAGTCATGGACAGTTAGAGATGGTCATCTCACCTCTGAGCTTTGGTCTGGCTCTCATGTTCCCCACACAGAGTGCTTTTAGAGGGAGGGACTCCCTCCTCTCTGTCCTCACACTGATCCATGCTGCTCAATTCAGCTCACACACACTTTCTACCTGCAGAGGAAACACAAATCATTCATGTGCACATCAGCTGAAATCCTCCTTTCATCATGTGTGCTGTCCAAATATCAGCTGCTTCTTTCCTGCTTCATCTCAGTGTCAGCTGGATGCAGTCAGACAGCAGTGTGAGGCAGAGGAAGCTGCCATCAGCTGCTCTGCTATCAGTCCACTAGATGGAGCCTGAAGCACACACGATGCATTCACTGACACACACTGATTCACTGTTTGGGAAACTAGAAAAATGTTGGTCTTGAACTAGCTGCATAATGCAGACAGGGTAGGACCCAAATATAACGGCGAAACATCTTCAAGCAACTTACAGAAGTCCAGATGCTTTTCTTTCCAAGCTCCTTAAACTATGATGACCTGGATGACTGAGAACCTTCACAGGAAAAATGAAACACACTGAACAAAGAATGCAAGACTTTCACAATAAAACAGCAAACAAAGGAACACAACACTGACACGTGAGCTTGACAGAGGAGTGGAGGAAAGGCAGACGAGAGTGAGCGAGGGAAAGAGGAGACAAGAGAGACATGACAGGCTGAGGAAATATAGAATGGAGCACCAGGCCTCACACAAACACACACAAACACACACAAACACACACAGACACAGACACACAGAGACACAGAGACACACAGAGGGAATCTAATGATCAAGGAACTAAACAGGAAGTATAAGAAACTCAAAGAAGCATAAATAAGACTGTAAATGAACCAGAACCATAAACCATAATACAAAAAATGCAAAGTGCTTGGTCAAAGGGACCCAGAACCATTAAAGTTCTTTTCTTTGCTCTTCAGTGTTTGAGTTCAAACAGACTCCACATTAAACTATGACAGCACCGTCCCTACTGCTGCTGTCAGACCTGTTATTCACTCACTGCTCGCCAGTGTTTCTAATGAGTTTTACTCATCCATGAGAGTTTAAAGCTTGCACTTACAAGCAATGTTCCCTCTAATGTTTCACTTGTCTGAGCGAACACACAACCTCCCTGAGCGATCCACTGTGAGCGACATTAGACGTGTGCACTGTGGTCACGCCAGCGTCGAATCCATCCAAGTTACATGTTTATTAAAATAATCAATTTACAGCGTTTACATTTCTGTTAAACTACTTTTAATTAACTGCTTTAGCCCACTTACAATGAAAGTTAAAAAAGAAAATCTTGTTCATGACCTGTAGCATGTTAACACTATTGGAAGGAAAAATAACTTGAACTTCAATTTTGAAAACACAACTTTCTTTAAATAAAGCTCTGACTTGTATTATGAGTCTGTGGTCTGGGAGAGAGTCTGTAACTCTGTCTGCAACATACAGTAAATAATGACCAATGTTGGGCAGTTAATTATATAGTTACTTCTTCAAAAAAGTAACTGAGTTTTGCAAACAGAGTTTTTTGCAGCTGTTTACTGCAAAAAACTACAGCCAAGGTGTTTTTTTTTAAATAAACATTTCAAACTATTTACAGAACAATCAGCTGTTCTGCATCAAATCTGATGCCACACAAATTATTTGTGCCGCTCCAAAAAATAATTTCTGTCCACTATGAGATGAAGGAGAACAACAGCCTGATACCTGCAGGCCTGACAGCAGCAGATGTGTCACTGCTGTAACACCTGTAACATTCAGCAGTCGCCTCATTGTTCTGACACACACAACAACACTATTGACTACACTACACACTAACTACACACTAACTACACACTAACTACACAAGATTTGCTCTAAACGTCTCAAATCTCTCACATCTCAAAACACCGCCGTCACTCCGTTTCTTAACAACTAAATGCCATGTTTTGATTGGTCGACATGGTACATTTTTCGACCAATAGGAAAGGCTGGGGGTTGGTATTGTTTTTGCTCACAGGCTTTCGAGCGTTTTCCTTATAAAACGCCGTCTTTACCGTTTCTTCCTGCAGTAAATATAAACAACGACAGTATTCAGGAAGAAAACCAAACATTGCAGATATTTTCTCATAACTCTGGTTTTACGTGGTCGATCAACACAATTTAAAAACTGGTATAAAGTCCACACTTTTCCTGTCAGTTGTTCCGTCTGTCCTGCTCACATCTCCAATGGTTGTACACGTTGTCATTAACGTGGCTTCACTCCACATCAGCCGCTTTGCTAAAACACCGGCACATATTTACTTTAATTTCAATTCAGGTTAGAATTCTTTTTGTGTGCTCAATACAGATTTTCTCTGCGCAGAGACCGTGCCAACAGTGCGCAGCTTAGAGGGAACATTGCTTACAAGGTGACTACCAATAAAAATGAGTGTGCTTCACTGTCAGAGCTACGGTGATTCATCCAGTAGGACTTGATAATAAAAATATTTGTTTGATGCTTTGCATTGAGGCGCATTGTTGAATTTGCAGGGACACAATAACCACAGATCAGTTGTTCAAACCACTACAGTAGGGAGCCATGTCATGAATAATAAACAAATACTAATACTAATACTACTACTAATAATAATGTTAATTTAAGTAATTGTTTTTGACTGAACATCACATATAATGTAACAAGCAGTAAATTCAGGTTAAGTGCATTATCAGCATTTGGAGGAGCTCCTTATCCTTCACTGCTCACCTCTTACAAAGTGTTCACACAGTTTGCTAGCTTCTTTCAGCCTGCTAGCTATGCTAACAAGTCTACTACACACACTTGACTCGGTCACATGACAGACAGCAGAGATAGCTGCTCTGCTAGCTAAGCTAACTCATGTTAGCTTAGCTAGGTCAAGGTCAAAGAAATGAGGCGATGCTGCTGGGAGTTACGTCACAGACTAGCAGAATTTAGTTATTCAGCATAATATTTAATCCTTATTATCTGCTCCTCTCACCTCTGTTTACATCTGAAAACAAGAAAATTTAGCCAACAGTTTATTAGCTTTGGTGAAATTATAAACAGGCATCAGCGCAGTCACCTATACTGTGCTTTAATGCTGGAGCAGCAGGAACACCAGTTAATCTAAAATCTCCTTTTCTCTCTAAAAAGTGACAGCAGGCTGAGTCAAAGACAGAAACCTTATTTAAACACCAAATATTCACTTCCTGATCCAGGATTCAAAGAGGATGTTGAACTTACTCAGCTTCTTCCAATGAACGTCTTCACTCTGCAGCTCTCTGCTGTCTGGACCAGGTCTGTGTAGAAACAGAGAAAATCCTCTGCTTCTTCTCCGTCAGCAGTCCTCTGTGTCTGCAGACTGCGTCAGATTAAACACTTCACACCAGCAAAGAGGCTGAAGCTCACAGGTCAAAGGTCAGCTGCCACACTGTATATAACAATTCACTTTTGAACAGTAGATAGCCTGTAGGCGTCTCTGCAGTGATAAACAGTTTACACATTAAACACTGAACCATAAAAGAAGCTTAAGCTGCAGCTCACAGGTCAAAGTTCAGCTGCTGCACCCAGTTATGAGTTTAAATAAATCATGAACAGTCCAACACCTATGAATGAAATTTAGAGGATTCAAAGAAATATTGATAAAAGTTCTCGGAGCTGCTGTGCAAATATTTTTAACTCACTATGGAAACTCCTGGTTTCAAACTTTAAGCTTTTTTGCTGAAGCAGTTGTACAGAAATAATATTAAACTATAACAGTTCTGATATACAGTGATCCCCTCAAAAATAAACACAGATATAAAACTTCTGTCCATTCTGCCATTAAAACGGTAAAATAGATCCACTGATCTGATTTTTTTTTACTGTTTATGAAGAATAAGCAAATATATTATAAGATGATGAGGTGAGAAAAAAAAATCCTCAGAATCACTCGTTTGTATTCAAATATCAAAGTTCGTGTTCATCTGTTCCTCTCCTACACGTCACTATAAAGTTTAATCTTCTAAAAGTCAGAGTTTGAGTTCATATTCACTGCAGTTTAGTACAATATCTACATGTTAACGTTTGTTTGTGCTAAACTGTTCATTTGTTCCGTTTCATAATAAAATATATAAACATCTGTAACATCTGCACTTTAATATCTGGTATTTTGTACAGACAGAAGACAAAAGGTTTACTTTAGTATTAAAATATGAGTCCCGTACAAATCAAATATGTATATATAAAACTTAAAACTGATTTTTTTCAAACTTTTTTCCTCACCAGGAAAAAAGAAAAACTTTTTACATGTCAAAGCTCAACATCTGACTTACTATTAATATAAAAACCGTGACTGAAGCATCTTTAAATGTTCCGATTTATTAACAGTGTTTTAAACTTAATACAGTAACGTTTGTTCAGTCTGAGAAATGTAAAACATGTTTTATCCTCCATCTTTGTTTCAGTGTGAACAGTCTGAGCGGACAGTTCGTGATATTTTTAACAGAGGCCGACCTGCTGAATCAAATTTGTTTTAAAAAACAAAGTCCTCTGCTGTCCCTCCACCTGCTGCCTCTGAACACAAAGGGTGAGAACTTTAAATTAACACTGTGGCAGATATGTAACCATCTTTAAATGATCTCACTGACTTACAGACAAATGAAGGAAGACGTCTGTGGTGGCTGAAACCTCCACCCAAAACATATCCACAGACAGCAAGGTTGTTGTAGTTTTGTAATTTTTAATTAGTTTTTATTTGCATTTCTTTTTCACTTTGTGTTTTTAATTCTGTTTAGTTTCAGTTAGTTTCCACGGTGAGTTTGCTTGTTTCAGTTTATATTTGATTTTTTATTTATTATATATTTACGGGGTCAGAGGCTGGACTGACGTAGATTAATGTAGATTTTATGATAAAAACGGAACTTTTTGAAAGCAGTGACTCAGTCTTTTTTTTTAGCCAAACTAACAACACTAACACGCCATTTCCTGTAAAATGTTAATCAGTTTTCCAAAATAATTTCATTGATCATTCTCAATAATTTAGTTTTAGTTTGTGTTTTTATTTCTACTTTAACTTGTTTCAGATCTAGCTGTTCTAGTTCTAAGTTGAGTTTCAGTTTCGTGTGTTTTGTAACACTTCTTCCTGTTGGAGAGGAGCCAACAGTTTGTGACGCAGTATTTTTAAGACCGACATGTTGAACCTGTATCTAACACACATCTATACGAAGTATTCATTTACAAAGTGCGCTCTCTGTCTCCTGCTGTGCGTGTAAATAAAAACATCCGGAGCTCAGCGGCTCTCCGGTTGAGCTCAGGCCACATTCAGTGTGTTTAGTCTGATTCCCGGACTCTGATCACACAAGGCCAGAAAATGGCGGAGACACTCGGCCTTGTTGGAAAACGTTACACACTGACTTTAATGGAGAGACCAGAAATACAAACACACACAGTTTGTTGTGTGAAGAAATCAAACACGAGCTGAACAAACAGTAAAGTTCCTAAAGACAAACTGTTAAAGGAGGAAACAAAGCAAACTTACAGTTTCTTCACACACCAACAACAAGCTCCACTCCACACCTGGACACTAAACACGGACACACAGGTGAGCTGCTTCCTGGAAGGAGGCGGGGCTCCACCTGAAACTCAGCACAGGTGGGAGGGGCTCAGCTCTGTGTGTGCTGATGTGTTAACTTTAAAAATATGCCGTCTGACTGCTCAGACTGAGTCAGAGTAAAGTTCACATGCTGACGTGTGGAGACATGAAACCTTGTTGTAGCTGCAGGTGTGAACACACTGATCCCAGATCAGCTCTGCTGTATTTGTAACATGAACATTTCTGCTGCAAAGCTTCAAATGTTCAGCATGTTTCTCTGTTTCCAGTCTATAGATCCAGTCACACTTTCTACCTTCACCTGTGCAGTAAAGACTGAGAGCAGAGCTGAAAGCAAGCGTCCAATCAGTGAGCAGCATCAACACCTGAGCTTCATTCAGACTCTGTTATTGAAGATGTTGTTGGTACAAAGTTCATCTGCTGCTCACATGAATCCATGAAAGATTTATTTCACTGAATGTTTCTTCAAAGCTCATTTCAACCTGTTGAAGTCATGAATGAAAGTGCAGACTGAGAGTGGATCACATGATGTTTGAGGTGTGTCATGTGACATGTTCAGTATTGTCACACATGTCTAGATTGTCCCTGATATCATAACTGCTCAAACACTGATGATTATATTTGAAGAATTATTCCTGATGGCAGCAAAGTTTGAATGGAGCTCTCTGTCTGTGCTGATTTGTCGCCCTCTGGAGGTCAAAGCACAAACTGCATGATGTCACTGTAACCACCACAGAGACAGGAAGTGTTTTTATGACTGAAACACTGAAATGATGCTAACGGCTGTCGTTAGGCTCACTGACAGCAGTGCTGATGTGTTCATGTCAAACACTGGCTCAGGTCAGACTCCTTCATCCTTCTCCAGCGTGAGGCCGCCCTCAGACCCACAGGAGCTCTGACCTTTGACCTCCTGACCCTAACCATTTTAGTCTTGTTGCATCTGCAAATCCATCCAAACTGTAGCCGAGCAAAAGAAGCTGGAAGTTGTTCTATGAATGATGTTGTTGAAGGAGCTTGGAAAGAAAAGCGTCTGGACTTCTTTAAGTTGCTTGATGAGGGACATGGACGTCTTAACGCCCACTCACATCCTGGGACATTTGATCACAGGAAATCACATGATAGCGTGGGGCTAGATCTCACAATGGGTTCACCCAAAACCTTGGCTGATTGTGACCCACACCCGTTTTCACGGAGGAGGAGGAGTTTCACATGCTGAACATGTGACAGCCTGGTTTAAAGGGACCAAAAGTAACTGGACACCTGATTCAGTTCAGGTTTATTCATCCGCTCCAAACCACAGCAGCAGTCACCTCCAGGGAACCAGCTGATCCATGTAACTGGGGACAGACCACAGCCCAGAGCACTGGTTCATGATGTGTTTGTGGACTGTAGGTTGTTTGGATAGAGATGAGATGTACTCAGCAGTCTGTCTCTAATGTTTAATGAAATGTTCTGAAGATGATAATAACTTGTGATTTTCTTTTGAATGAATCTTTAATCGTGTTGTAGGGCCTCTGACTCTCATGAAGATTTTCACATCAATGTGCTTTTCACAAAGATATTAACAATGAAAATGACGTGCAGCCCTGAACTACTCATGCGTTAACTCAGCGGTTCCCAACCCCCGGGTCACGGACCGGTCCGTGAGTCGTTTGGTACCGGGCCGTGAGAGTCGAGGCTCGGTGTGAAATTGATGGTTGATAGGTTTGTAGCATAAACCTGTTCGCTGGATCGTTCAATCCAGCTACACAGCAAAGCAAGACACGAGTAGTTCTTTATGTTTCTCGTGCACGGGAGAGACCTGGACCAATGCCGTTCCTTCGCTTGACCACAGTCGCTCTCGTCCGTTCCCTCGTAACACTGCTCTTTTATTGAGGTTACATGAACATACATAGGTTCATTAACATACACGTGAACAAAGGTACCAGTCTGTATGTTATGTAGGTGTGTGTGTGTGTGTGTGTGTGTGTGTGTGTGTGTGTGTGTGTGTGTGGAGTCAGAGTGTGACCCCATAAACGACTTCCCTAAACCTGCTGGTCTGGAAGTCCAGCAGTTCATCTAAACAAAAGGCACTTAGACTAAAACAGACATCCTACCACAAAACAATAAGAAGGTAGCACCTCTCCCATGATCCCAGGACGTGGGTGTGAATGCCAGAACACTCTGGAGTCACACAAAGTCTTTAAAGACTACTATCATTACACAATTGGTTCTACACCTCTGAGCATATATGGTTAGATATTCCCCAATAACAATGACAATGATAAAATATAAATCCAACAATGGTTTTCAGGGTTTTTATCGTTAACTTCGTTTCCCTGGGTCTTTTCCCGTGTTGTAGTCGTGTGTCTTATTTTGAAAGAAATGTTTACGCGTTACCATAGTGACCAGAGAGCATTAAGGCTGCAGACAGGTGCATCCAACAACATTTTACTTTCCCTTATTTGATTTATGGACCTGACTGTATGAACTGGACTTTGGCTTTAATGCTGCTCCTCTTCATCATTGCTGTGTTGCATTTCCATCATTCTGCTGCTGGATTCACTGCAGGCTTTAACAAACACTCCTTTGGGTCCAGGCCCAGCCACGTGTTTGTAAGCTGCTGTGCTCCTCACAAATAAAGCCTGAAGCAGCTCAGACTGTTAGAAGCAGCACTGAGCCCTGTTACAGTTATAGTGTTAGAGCAACGGCTGCAGCCTACAGCATTTAAACTAGCTGTGTAATACTTCAGCTTTACATCAGGGAGTAGTAGTTTATTAAACCCCCCAAAATATGACTATCCAGAGTTGGGACCAGGAAGCAGAGTTGCAGTCTTACACGCCTCTCTGCAGCTTCTCTCCTCCTGCTACCCCCCCAAAAACCCATCTCCATAGAGACTGTGTCAGCTTCCAAACAGACAAAAAAACTAAAAACCAGCAACAAACAACTTAAACATAAACAATCACATAGAAAGAACAATACAGTATCCACATCTGAACCAAAGAGTAAAACAGTGAAATGTGGATTATTAAACATTAGGTCTCTGTCCTCCAAGTCTCTGTTAGTACATGTTAGTAAAAACATTTCTGCATTTTACCCATATTTTATTTTTAACTCAAAATCAAAGATTCCAGATTCTCCTACATGTTGGTTTTGAATCAGATAGGACGACAGATTTCAGGTGGCCCTGTGTCTTTCTCTATTACATTTGCCACTGTGTAACTCAAAGTTATTTAAGGACTAGTTTATTTCAATGGATGAGTTTACTGACTGACGCGCAGAAGAAATAGTTCTTTATGGAGCCTAGATGGTGTGAATGATGAGACCAAAGACTGCAATATCTTGTACCAAAAATATATTGAATAAATGGAGGAAAGGGGAAATGGAACAAAATAATTAACACAACACACAACATAAATGCCCACAATTAAATAATAAATCAATGCTGTGATCTTTCTGTGCAAAAGTCCTTTTTGGTCCTCTTCTTTTTAAAGTTCACTTTTAAGGTATTCCTCCTTAGAGTCCAGCTTCATACAAATGGGGAAATATGTCCGTAATCCAAAGACGGCTAAGTGGGGGAAAGAGGGGAAACAAAGAATGGTCCTACCGGCTCGCCACTTCAATATGAAGAAGATTAATTCAAAGGGAGGGAACAAAACCTGACCTGTAGGTCAGAAAAATGTCCATTGGCACATCAAGTTCGATTCAGTTTACCGGTAAACAAATATATTTTTCTGCAAGCCTATGTAACAATGCAAATCATCATCAACCAATGTACAACAGTTAAATTATTAATCATCTTGGCTACGTAGCTTAATCTATACATTCCAGTAGCGTTCGCTACAAACAATACAAAAACAACAATAAAGGAAAACAGCTGTCTAACAGACAGCATAGCCGAATTCAAGGCAACACATAACAATAATCATTCAATCGCACTTTGTTTCAAAGTAAGCCCATTAAAGTGCTTAAGTAAATAAAAGTGTTCAGAAACAGCGGTTTTTGAGCTGGAGTTCTGCTCGCGGTGGGAACGCCGCCGCAAAAAGCCACTTTTTAATCGCGAAAACGATCGGCTGGTTACTGACAACCAAAAGGTTGTTTTTGGTAGATATTAAAGATCATGGGTGGGCGGGGCAAATGGAGCAGTTTTCTACAGTCGAGTAAAATTCCAGGAAAGAGCTGGGTGTGGCTTTCCTTTAAATCACATGATCAACAGCTTTAAGATGGAGGCAACTCGCTCAGTGTTTCCTGTTTCATTCTTAGACTGTGGCGATGGTAAGTAGCAGCTTTTCACTTGTTACCTGGCATCTTTTCAGCCACCAATGATAGTCATTGTATGTTATCAACATTTCACTAACTATGTTTTCTCTCATGTTTAAAATAGGCCGACCAAGAGCAAAATAGGTATGTCTGCAGACTCTGCTGTAGCCAAAGTTATCAGATCTCCTGTGTCTTTAAATCCCTAACTGCTCGATCATTATCATTTTAGAAGACAACAATTTCTCAAAGGAGGTTCAAAACTAATGCCTACAAGATTACCAAGAGGAGGGTTCGGGGCTCTTACATGACTCCGGGAAGTCAACACTTGGTGGATGAGGTGTGTTACCTTTGACACTTTTAAGACAGTCCTGTTTATCACTACTAACAATAAGCAAATATGTTTTCACTCAACAGATCCTTCACAGCATGTTGTTTCTGGGCAAAATCAACAACATCCCCTTTTCTCCAGAAGAAATCTTCCCTAATCCTTTTGTGTTGGGTTCTTTAATGAGAAGATATCCCAGGCCTTTAAAGTTGTATTCGACTCAGCTTCCCAGGCGAAGTCCCTTCTCCTGTGTGCTCGACATGGTAAGATAACTCTTCTCACATTTTCAGTCAATCTGACAAACTTCCAGTTTTTAGGAAAGTATAATGCAAAGTGCTTTTTTACTGAGAAATCCAAAGAAAATCCATACTGTACCTTATACTTCAACATATGCTTCTAGCTATACTTCTCCACCAAACACAGAGACTGCAGGAGAGCTGGAGACTTGCTTCAGAATTTGTTAGTTCTAAATAATGTCTAACAGACTCATTATTGGAGATGCTTACAGTCTTCAAGGCGTATATGATGCTGTCACTGTGTAGCTGCTGGATCTGTTAAGCTCAAAGACTCTAAATTCAGCGTGTTTTGACAGCCCGGCATAGCAAAATAGAAAAAAAAAAGGTCAATTAGCAAATTTAATTATAAATTAGTGAGAACAAAGATGGATTTTTGCTTATTGATTTAAAATTAAATAGATTTTTGTGACATGTTTCACCCCCTATCTTAAAATGTCTAAACCAAAAGCATCCAATGGTCCTGCATAGTTAAATAAGTCAAGCAGCGAAACAAACATGTTGATCAACTTTCTATGAAAAACAACTATATAATCAGGTGCAACACTTTGACCAGATCTGTAACTGTTTTCAGATCGTCCTGCAAAATAACTCAGAGAATGAAGAGCAAATAAAGCAGAGTCTGCAAGAGCTCCTCACAGACTTGGACTTAGAAGAGAATAATAAAAAAACAGCTTTCGTCTCGTCCACCATCTGCATTTCTCAAAAATCCCAAACCAACAAATCAGAAAGGTACTGCGGAGTCTCCATGTCCACCAAAGGTCCTAACGCTGGGAAAATTATGATTGCTGCCTCCTGTCTTAGCAAATGGCATAAATATGTATCTGGTGCGGTGATGACCTATTATCCAAACACAGTCCAGAAAGATTACTTTGATGGAACAATTGAAGTACCTGGAAATATCAGGTGTGAGGCTTTTTGTCTCCGTGATGGTGCCAGAATGAAGCCTTGCAGATCATGTAAGAATTTGTTTGGCTTGAACACAGAAGACCTCAGAGAGTGGCCATATGGTAACTGTGCTGAAGCTGAGAGCCTGAGCAATTTGCTTGAAAATGAGAGAGAAGTTGAAACACATGTGGATGAATACTCAGCTGAAAAGGACAACAGGCAGAGAGCTGAGGATGAGGTTGGTAGGGTTCTTAGAACCGTGTTGCAAAGGATTCGGTTTAACTGGACAGGTGAATTTTACAACCCAGAACAAGAGTGAGATTTCATGAAATCATTTGCATTCATCATTCTGATAAATCAAAGATTCTCTGCTCTGACAGCATCTGTGTGGATTTTCTGTAATCACAGAGACGTGTATAAGCATGTTTACTTTCCATCTCCATGTAATTGTCACATTTAATAATTAAAACTGGCTTCTATGGGTTTTTGTTTGTTTGCTTACATATCTAGTGTTTAATGCAATATGAAGCATTATCAGACAGCATTTATTGGGAAGAATCCCATATTTATACTGGTCTGTACCCAGGGTACACAGAAAATAAAAACACATGTTTTCTTATTATGATCCCAACTATAATTTACTTAAGCAAAAGCACTACATGTGTAGTTATAATATTTATAGCAGTTACTGTTGAGCTTTAAATTTATCATCTTAAATGTTTATATGCTGATTATATTGCTTTATATAAGAAAGGCCTAACTCTGAGTACACTCTGTGCCAAAAAGTGCTGACAGGAAACTGCATGCTTTTGCAGAAACGTGCTTTTGCAGCTAGAAAGTGAAGCTGATATATCAGTTTTAATTAGTTTTTACCAACTGCTTGCTAGGGCAATCCCACGAGTTTGGTGTTTTTGTATTGAACATGATTCCAAGTGCTTTCTATAACACATAGCAGAGGTGCCACAACAAAGACTGAGAAGAGGACAGGAAGAGACAGTGAAAGAGATGCACTCCTTCGCCATTCATGTTAAAGCGTTGCATAGCTTTAATTTTAGAGAGTGTTGCATAACTTCAGTCATTTTTCTACCACAGGTGAAGCCAAGAATTGTGAAGCTCTCTTTTGGCCAAATACCAGAATCTGTAAGAAGAAGAAAAAACAAACAATCAAATAGGTCATTATTAAGAGAACAACAATCTCTTGATGATTATCCACAGTGTCTTTGATAACTCTGAGATACAAACTGTCAAGGATATACACATCCCAGCAAACAATAGCTGTGTTTGACTAAAGCGATTAATAACAAGGACAGAGCTACAATCACTACAGTCAAACATAAAGGGCTTAATCCTGAATCCAAGTCTGAGCTGTGATGCCGTTGGTGCTGAAAGCTGCTCAGATCCTGAAGCTGCACGTTTTGTCTCTCTCTAACCAAACCAGCAGCAAAAGAAGACACATTTCGCTTGACATAAACATTGTCATGAATTCCCTCTTACTTTTGCTGGTTTGCTTCCACCACCATTAAAACACACACAGAAAAACAACACAGCACAGCTCTCTGCCTCTCTCAGTGTACTTTAAGAACACCGTTTCCCATCTCAAATCTCTGTTTTTGGCATTATTCGCTTGCTTGTTATGAAGCAGTCTACCGTTGTTTACAGCCATTTTTTTTTAATGACTTCCGACAAGACAGCCTCATTTCTGCTGTTCAATACCAAATTTTATTTATTTTTTTCAAATTAAGTGAAACTGCAAAATGCTCTGCTGTGTCTCTATTAAAACCTCTTATTAAAACCTCTGAATCACTTCAGCAGCATCAGCCAATGTACATTTGTTGAGTCGTGGTTCTCGTCTGCTTTTGTTCTACTGCAGAATAATATTTTTAAGGTTATCTACTGTAAAAAGCTAGGCCAGGAAAATCTGCTTCATGGTTTTGTGTTTTATCCTCAGTTACTTTGACACAAAAGCATCTGCTGTGATGCTCACACCTCTGATGAAGTTTCACAAGTGTCAGTACTGATAAATGATCAGAATTATAATGTTTCTGACTCTCTGAGTAAGAATTAAATGGAATCTAATTGGGACCTTGTGAATTGGAATTGAACAGGTTCTAGAAATCAGTGATGATACTCAGCTCCAATACCCACCTATGATATTAGGCTGACGAACGCTGACTGGGTTTCATTTACCAGCTTTTTATGTTCTTCCTGCAGTTTCCTCCCCACATCACTCATCTTAACTTTTTTCCAGTCCTCCTCAGTGTAAACAGAACACACAACAATACAAAGAAAAGCTCAGGTGATTGATCTCTAACACTAGGCATCCCCAGTCTTATTCTTAGCAGTCTAACTTCTCACCATATCTTTGAAGGCCTCTCCATTGTAGTAGCGCTTGGATGCTGGATACTCTATCGTTTTGTCACATAGTTCCAGGAAACTGGAAGCCAGCAGATGCAGCTCCTCTCCGTCATAGCCGTACAGCTTTTTGTCCTCACACGTCATCAGCACAAGCTCGTCACATGGACATGAGGTGCCCTTTACCACACCAATAACCTGCATTTTTACAATCTCGGGAAGGTAGAATTTTCCCCAGGCGTTAACTTCATCATCATCCCCGTTGTATTTGGTGTTCTCAAGCTCTTCTATCCACAGGTCAGCACCACTTGGCTTCTTCAGGTGAACGCACATGCTTTTGTTTTTGGAAACAAAATCTTTCACCCATTTCAGGTACTTTTCACCTGGAAAGAAGCAGACAAGGAAATATGGATGAATGTAGAAGTGTTGGAAAAGACAAATAGCAAGGTTATCCTACAGCAGTTTGTGAAAATGTTGTATCTTGAAATAAGCAGGCAAAATGAGGATCTCACTTATCTCATATGTTCTGACTACCGACTTTCTTCAGTTAAAGGACAAAAAAAGGGCACACTGGAGGCTGACAGAGTGTGCAATGGTGGGAATCATTTTGCAGAACTCACTAAAGTTTGTTTCTCCTGGAACAAGCTTTTTACACTTCGGCAAATGAAAATACTGTGTTAAACTAAAAAAGAGCACCAGACCAAGGTCTACAGTACTAACAGAAAAGCATGCCGTTACCTGTTGCCTGTCGACACAGCTGCTGATATTCCTCACCAAAAAAATGAGGATCCCTGAAAGGAATAGAAAGGTTATGTTAAAATGAATGACTGTCACGGTGATCATGGGAAGCTCCGAAATATCACAACAATAGCTACGAAATCACAAAATGCAGTGTGATGTCTGTAAGCACCAAACATGACATCTCTGCAAATTCATCTTGAAACATGTAGGTACCTCACACGTACAGCTGCAGCCATCTCAGCCATTTATCACTGTGGCTGCCAAGTGGCTGCCACTTCACAAGCGCATGGCACAACACAGAAGAGCCACCTCCACAGGACAAGACTCAGCAGTCCATCTGCATCTTAAGGATAAAGGACACTCTTTGAGGATGCCAATGTTCACATTTTGGACAGAGAGGACAGATGGTTTGAAAGAGGAGTGAAAGAAGCCATCTATGTCCACTGTGAGCGACCATCTTTGAACAGAGGCGGGGTTTACGACACCAACTCTCTGCCATCTATAATCCAGTTTTGAGATCCTTCCCAGACGCCTTAACGCCCACTCACATCCTGGGCCATCTGACCTCAGGAATTCGCATGATAAGGTGGGGCCAGGTTTCACAATGAACTCACCCGAAACTGGCTGATTGTGACCCACACCCAGTTTCACACCTTGGCTCAGGTGATTAGAGGATCATCAGGGGGTCCTTTTGTCCCTCTGTGGGGGGTCACTCCCACTAGGCTTATATCTGGGACTCTCCACCATTTGACCTTAGAACTGAAGAAGCTTCTCGGATGAGAGGTGAAACGTCTTCAAGTAACTTAAAGAAGTCCAGACGCTTTTCTTTGCAAGCTCCTTTGACTACGATGACCTGGATGACTGAGAACCTTCACAGACATAAGGTGAATGTGACAAACAAAGCGCCTTCTTGTTCTCTGTGATAATGTAAAGTTATTAATGAAAAAACAAACGAGTAAAAAACAGACTGGAAACATGTCTTCAATCAAAACTCGACAAAAACAAAGAAACAGCCTCACTTCTCTGCGACGCTCCCTAAAAATGACGTTACGTGTTACGTACCAGAGATTTCTATACAGCCCTTTATCAAGCCGAGAGAAAGTGACGCAAAACCCTCCAACTAATAACGACTAGCAGAGAGGCTCAGCTGAGTGTAGTTACCTGGTTTGCAGACGCATACAGACGTTTCCTGTCCTCTCGGACGCAGCTGTGATAGAACATGTGGTGCATTACCGCCACCAACTGGGTTGGAGTGAGGACCGGAAATCGCTCATGCCAAATCAAAAAAAAAAAAAACATAAAGAAAGATTAAGTGAAGAGATAAATGAATACATTAAATCAAGAAGAAAAAACCCCACCACCGGACATATACATCCTCATATCCTTCTGTACAAATGAGTTTGTTTTAGAAACTGAAAAAAGCCACAAAACCTTCACATCTAGAAATCCTTTGCAGTAAAACTTGTTTTTTGGCAGGTTCCACAGGTTTTGAATCAGTTTTCTTCTTTATTCCTGATAATTTTGACAATGAAAAAGAACATGTTCTATAGGGCTTTGGAGTTGACGTCACGCCGCAATGCATTGTGGGAGCGCGGCACCATTTTCGAGGTCTACGAATCAAAACAAACACACTGTGTTGGAACGATGATTACAAGATGCTTAAAAGCAGCTCAAAAGAGAATGGACTGTATAGAGTCCGATTGCGTCCAGAGGCGAAGCGGCGGTACTTGCAGAAAATAGCGTGCAGTGGAAATGTGGACCCGTATGAAATATGGCCGTGGAGTAGAAACCCTGAAGACGTAGCCTGATATATTTTCGTACCTTATCTGTGGAGTCAGCGCGTACAAGTCGTCATTCAAACAAAGGTAAGTCAGCTCGAGTACTGCGTGTGAAATGCGTTTGATTTCCCTGCAAACATTCACATTAGTGCAGCATAAATTCATTCATGAGGGGAAATTACAGTGAGAACATGTGGAGGCTGTTAGAGGGAGAAGATAGTGAGTTCAGTGCAGGGCTGTGCAGAGAGGTTTAAAGGGGCGGGTGCTCAAAGTTAAAAAGGGGCACATTGAACCAGGCTGAATAACAACAACACACATTCATCAAGAATCTAATATGGGAAGGGCAGGGCTGTGTTGGTCTGAGACTGTAGACATTAAAAAGTCCACAGGAGAGATGGTAGCTGATTAAACAAGTGTCATGAGATAATAACAAAATGCAAAGATTGGTGACAGCGCTTGGAACCATAAGGCAACAAAAAACTATGTATGTAAAAAAAAAAAAATAAATAAAAAAATAAAAAAAACACCCAGCACGCCCCTGCGGGCGGTTTATCCTTCAAGCTCGGGTCCTCTACCAGAGGCCTGGGAGCTTGAGGGTCCTGCGCAGTATCTTAGCTGTTCCCAGGACTGCGCTCTTCTGGACAGAGATCTCCGATGTTATTCCCGGGATCTGCTGGAGCCACTCGCCTAGCTTGGGAGTCATCGCACCTAGTGCTCCGATTACCACGGGGACCACCGTTACCTTCACCCTCCACATCCTCTCGAGCTCTTCTCTGAGCCCTTGGTATTTCTCCAGCTTCTCGTGTTCCTTCTTCCTGATATTGCTGTCATTCGGAACCGCTACATCGATCACTACGGCCGTCTTCTTCTGTTTGTCTACCACCACTATGTCCGGTTGGTTAGCCACCACCATTTTGTCCGTCTGTATCTGGAAGTCCCACAGGATCTTAGCTCGGTCATTCTCCACCACCCTTGGGGGCATCTCCCATTTTGACCTCGGGACTTCCAGGTTATACTCCGCACAGATGTTCCTGTACACTATGCCGGCCACTTGGTTATGGCGTTCCATGTATGCCTTGCCTGCTAGCATCTTGCACCCTGCTGTTATGTGCTGGATTGTCTCTGGGGCATCTTTACACAGCCTGCACCTGGGGTCTTGCCTGGTGTGATAGACCCCAGCCTCTATGGATCTTGTACTCAGAGCTTGTTCTTGTGCTGCCATGATTAGTGCCTCTGTGCTGTCTTTCAGTCCAGCTTTGTCCAGCCACTGGTAGGATTTCTGGATATCAGCCACCTCCTCTATCTGCCGGTGGTACATACCGTGCAGGGGCCTGTCCTTCCATGATGGTTCTTCGTCTCCCTCCTCTTTCTTGGGTTTCTGCTGCCTGAGGTATTCACTGAGCACTCGGTCAGTTGGGGCCATCTTCCCAATGTATTCTTGGATGTTCGTTGTCTCATCCTGGACTGTGGTGCTGACACTCACCAGTCCCCGGCCCCCTTCCTTCCGCTTAGCGTACAGCCTCAGGGTGCTGGACTTGGGGTGAAACCCTCCATGCATGGTCAGGAGCTTTCTTGTCTTTATGTCAGTGGCTTCTATCTCCTCCTTTGGCCAGCCTATTACCCCAGCAGGGTACCTGATCACGGGCAGGGCGTATGTGTTGATGGCCCGGATCTTGTTCTTACCATTCAGCTGACTCCTCAGGACTTGCCTGACCCTCTGCAGGTACTTGGTGGTTGCAGCCTTTCTAGCGGCCTCTTCATGGTTCCCATTTGCCTGCGGGATCCCCAGGTACTTGTAACTGTCCTCTATGTCTGCAATGTTGCCTTCTGGTAGTTCAATCCCCTCAGTTCTGACTACCTTCCCTCTCTTTGTTACCATCCGACTACACTTCTCCAGTCCGAACGACATTCCAATGTCATTGCTGTATAGCCTGGTAGTGTGGATCAGTGAATCGATGTCTCGTTCACTCTTGGCATACAGCTTGATGTCATCCATGTACAGGAGGTGGCTGACAACTGCTCCGTTCCGTAGTCGGTATCCGTAGCCAGTCTTGTTAATGATCTCACTGAGGGGGTTCAGGCCTATGCAGAACAGCAGTGGGGACAGAGCATCTCCTTGGTAGATCCCGCACTTGATGGTAACTTGTGCTATGGGCTTGGAGTTGGCCTCTAGTGTTGTACGCCACATCCCCATTGAGTTCCTGATGAAGGCTCTTAGGGTCCCATTGATCTTGTACAATTCTAGGCATTCCAGTATCCAGCTGTGGGGCATTGAGTCATAGGCCTTCTTGTAATCAATCCAGGCAGTGCACAGGTTGGTCAGTCTGGTCTTGCAGTCTCGGCTGATTGTTCTGTCTACCAGTAGCTGGTGTTTTGCACCTCTGGTATTCTTGCCAATTCCTTTCTGTGTCCCGCTCATGTATTGACCCATGTGCCTGTTCATCTTAGCCGATATGATGCCTGACAGGAGCTTCCATGTAGTACTGAGGCAGGTTATTGGTCGGTAGTTGGAGGGGACCGGTCCCTTCTTGGGGTCCTTGGGGATCAGGACCGTCCGGCCTTCAGTTAGCCATTCCGGGTGTCTCTCGTTAACTAGCAGCTGGTTCATTTGTGCTGCCAGACGCTCGTGGAGTGCAGTCAGCTTCTTCAGCCAGTAGGCGTGAACCATGTCGGGCCCTGGTGCTGTCCAACTCTTCATACTGGAGACCCTTTCTTGGATATCTGCCACTGTGATGGTTACTGGACCCTGTTCAGGGAGGTCGCTGTGGTCTGCCCTCAGATCCACTAGCCACTGAGCATTGCCGTTATGGGTTGCATCCTTCTCCCATATGCTCTTCCAGTATTGCTCCATCTCCAGCCTTGGTGGTGCTGTTCTCTTATTGTTCCCTTGCCACTGAGAGTACACCTTTGCTGGTTCTGTGGAGAACAGCTGGTTTATTCTCCTGCCTTCTATCTCTCTGGTGTACCTCCTCAAGCGGCTGGCCAAGGCTGTGAGTCTTTGCTTGGCAGTTTCCAAGGCCTCAGGTATGGACAGCTTGCTGTATTTCTTAGGCACCTTATTTGTCGCACCTTGCTGCAACTCCGTTAGTTGGCTAACCTCCCTCCGTGCTACTTTGATCTTGCCCTCTAGCCTCCTTCTCCATGGAGGGTACTGCCCCTTGTGGCTGTTCGACTTGTAGCCAAGCATCTCACTGATCACTGCTGCCGTATTGTAGATCAGCTTGTTAGTGTCGGTAATCGTGGTTGTAGGTATTGCCCGTAGTGCTGCATTAACATCATCTAGCAGACCTTCTGAGGGTACTTCACGTAATCTTGGTAACCGGCTACGGGGGATCCAGGTTTCAAGCTTGGCCATGATCCTATTTTTCAGGTCAGTTCCTCTCGCACTCAACGATCCTTCTCCTATCGCACTTGGGGCTATGTACCCAATCTCGGGTGGGGGTGATGATATCTCCCCCCTCACCTGGCGTCCTGACTCCTCCTTGCCGTAGCATTTGTGTTGTACCTCGTCAATCTCTAGCTGTGAGAGCAGTCCCTTCTTTCGAATGTTGGAACACTGAGCTACTAGTTGTTTCGCCGTCATTGTGGATGTTGGGTATCGAAGAATCCATAGGTCCCTCATCCTATTCATGTAGCCCCTTCCGCCGGGGTTACTTGCGTAGTAGCATTCCAACAACGCCCTGTTTTCGTCCCTTGCCCACCGATGCCTTCTTGTTCCAGTAGCCCACTTTTCGTCAGGGTGCCCTGGTTCCTCAACACCTGACGCGGACCTTGTTGATCCGGGCGACGTCCGAGCCGGCATGCCTTCATATTTATCTGTCTCGCTCATGTCTGCGGTAGGCTTGCTTAGCATAGGGGGTCTAGCCTTAGGACCCTTACTGGATACAGACGCCCCAGGCAGGAATCGAACTTGCGATCCTCTGTTCCAAAGGCGTGTAGTTTAACCACTACGCTATCCAGCTATATATATATATATATATATATATATATATATATATACACACACACACAGTGGGGCAAAAAAGTACTTAGTCAGCCACCGATTGTGCAAGTTCCCCCACTTAAAATGATGACAGAGGTCAGTAATTTGCACCAGAGGTACACTTCAACTGTGAGAGACAGAATGTGAAAAAAAAATCCATGAATTCACATGGTAGGATTTGTAAAGAATTTATCCGTAAATCAGGGTGGAAAATAAGTATTTGGTCACCTCAAACAAGGAAAATCTCTGGCTCTCACAGACCTGTAACGTCTTCTGTAAGACGCTTTTCTGTCCCCCACTCGTTACCTGTATGAATGGCACCTGTTTGAACTCATCATCTGTATAAAAGACACCTGTCCACAGCCTCAAACAGTCAGACTCCAAACTCCGCCATGGCCAAGACCAAAGAGCTCTCGAAGGACACCAGGAAAAGTATTGTAGACCTGCACCAGACTGGGAAGAGTGAATCTACAATAGGCAAGCAGCTTGGTGTGAAGAAATCAACTGTGGGAGCAATCATCAGAAAATGGAAGACATACAAGACCACTGATAATCTCCCACGATCTGGGGCTCCACGCAAGATCTCATCCCGTGGGGTCAAAATGATCATGAGAACGGTGAGCAAAGATCCCAGAACCACACGGGGGGACCTGGTGAATGACCTGAAGAGAGCTGGGACCAAAGTAACAAAGGTCACCATCAGTAACACACTACAACGGCAGGGAATCAAATCCCGCAGTGCCAGACGTGTTCCGCTGCTGAAGCCAGTGCATGTCCAGGCCCGTCTGAAGTTTGCCAGAGAGCACATGGATGATACAGCAGAGGATTGGGAGAATGTCATGTGGTCAGATGAAACCAAAGTAGAACTTTTTGGTATAAACTCAACTCGTCGTGTTCGGAGGAAGAAGAATACTGAGTTGCATCCCAAGAACACCATACCTACTGTGAAGCATGGGGGTGGAAACATCATGCTATGGGGCTGTTTTTCTGCCAAGGGGACAGGACGACTGATCCGTGTTAAGGACAGAATGAATGGGGCCATGTATCGTGAGATTTTGAGCCAAAACCTGCTTCCATCAGTGAGAACTTTGAAGATGAAACGAGGCTGGGTCTTCCAACATGACAATGATCCAAAACACACCGCCCGGGCAACAAAGGAGTGGCTCCGTAAGAAGCATTTGAAAGTCCTGGAGTGGCCTAGCCAGTCTCCAGACCTCAACCCCATAGAAAATCTGTGGCGGGAGTTGAAAGTCCGTGTTGCTCGGCGACAGCCCCAAAACATCACTGCTCTCGAGAAGATCTGCATGGAGGAATGGGCCAAAATACCAGCTACTGTGTGTGCAAACCTGGTAAAGACCTATAGTAAACGTTTGACCTCTGTTATTGCCAACAAAGGTTATGTTACAAAGTATTGAGTTGTATTTTTGTTATTGACCAAATACTTATTTTCCACCCTGATTTACGAATAAATTCTTTACAAATCCTACCATGTGGATTCATGGATTTATTTTTTTTTTCACATTCTGTCTCTCACAGTTGACGTGTACCTCTGGTGCAAATTACTGACCTCTGTGCAAGTTCCCCCACCTAAAATGATGACAATCGGTGGCTGACTAAATACTTTTTTGCCCCACTGTATATATCAGCAATCAATCAGAAAATCATTGGTTCATATTACAATTAAATATGAACAGGCTCCTTAGATGTAAGCAGTTCAGATCTGATGTCATTTACATTCTTCACACAGCACATTCGTCCAGGCTGACAGGTAAACATAGAACTAATCTCAGGTAACATGACTCATAGTAGAGATCCAGTAAGAAAGATTGCAGGCTCTAATATTATTACCACACAATCCAAGGACACACCAACAGCTCAGATTTGTAGAACTATTTAAACAAATGTCTTCTGAATATTCAATTCAGGTTCACAGTGGGGGGGGGGGGGGGGGGGGGGGGGTTTCGTGGAATTTTTTAAATAAAGTCTGCAACACAGAAAGAGCTGTGATCAAGCTATTTATTACTGCGCCAACACACATCAAACATCACAGTTCAGTCATGTCAGCGCTGCCACAGAAGTCGTGCTCCTCCTCCTTTACGCCTTCCAAGGAAGAGGGAGGAAGTTACAAACTGATCACACCACACTTCACGTGTCTCGCTATGAAACCTAACGCATCAATGGTTGTGCTGTTTTGTGCCCTTGGCCTTATCAGCACCTGTAAAGGGAGTTGTTTTCTCAAACTGCTGAAGTAAGTTCATCTAGTTTTAGCAACTTTCACTGAACAGTAACAGTGTCACAACTAAGCATATGCATAAGCACTTAAACACTTTAAATGAGAATAACAGAACATTTCTATTACAGAGGCTGGAACCTGTCCCAGTAGTAGGTAGAGCACACCTGGACAGGTCACCAGTCTGTCAGAGGACTAACACAGAGACAGACATCAGAGTAACAAATCTATTTAAAATTAATGTAAGTTTGCTGCAGCTGTATGTATGAACATGTGTTTCTGTGCTCACAGTCCACCTCTCAGGAACCTGCAGTTCACTTTTAGTCTACTTTAAACAGACCTCACAAAAGGCTGATGTGGCTGGATCAGTAGTCTGATTTGAGTACGATACCTTTGGCCAGGGATTCATCTGGTGCATCGCTTCACTGCAGTCTTACGTATTTTCCCCACACCTGAATAAAAAAATACTGATATATACAAATAACAGCTTCAGCTGATGCAGCCTGACTCAATCCTAGATGTTCAGCACACAGAGACACAGAGGTGCCGTTTAAAGTTTAGTGTTAACCTGAGTCACTGATCATTTGCAGTATTACAGAGTCTGGCAGTCTTTGCATGATGTCCACGTCACTGTAAGTTTCTAGCTGACTTCACTGCAATTTCAATTTCAATTTCTGCTGTTCACAAACGCTGTCCATCTAATCTGACTGAGCTGGAGCTGTTTTGCAAAGAAGAATGGGCAAAGATTTCAGTCTGTAGATGTGCAAAGCTGGCAGAGACAGACCCTAAAAGACTGGCAGCTGGAACTGCAGCAAAAGCTGGTTCTACAAAGTGTTGACTCAGGGGGCTGAATAATTACGCACACCCCACTTTGCAGTTATTTATTTGTAAAAAATGTTTGGAATCATGTATGATTTTCGTTCCACTTCTCACGTGTGCACCACTTTGTGTTGGTCTTTCACCTGGAAGTCCAATAACATTGATTCATGTTTGTGGCTGTAATGTGACAAAATGTGGGAAAGTTCAAGGGGGCCGAATACTTTTGAAAGCCACTGTATATGTAGACACAGGACTACAAGTAGAAGATCAGACATGAAAGTGGAGATAACACAGAAGACCTGCAGCAAAGGTCAGAGGTCAGACTGGGCCCTGGATTCAACAATGAGCCAATGATCATCAAGCAGTGACTAAAGCAGAGCCCTGACCTTCTGACATTCATCACACAGTCAGAACAAATGTCTGCTGATGACTTCATCTCATGAAACGACTGATAGATGTCAGTTCATTGATCAGCTGAGCTGCTGATCTTCATCGTCACAGAAACATTCAGCTTGTTTCAATCAGTAAATAACTCCCACTACTCCCAGTTTGAACTGTTCCCACTCAAAATGCTGTGAGAACAATGATCATTGTAGAACTTCACAAACATCACGTGTTGTTTTCCACATGTAAGATCAGCAAACACACAGAAACTTCCTGTTGCCACACACGGCCTCTAAAATCTCTTCCACGCTTTCTGTCTGAAGTCCACTCTCTGTGTCGGATCCACAGGAAACAACAAGATCTTATTAACATGGTTTTCAATGTGTCTCCTTCCAAAAAGTCCAACCAATGAACAAATGTGTGTATTTGTGGAGGCCGAACAAAAGCATGACACATTTCTCTGTTTCTATAAACTGGAGTCAAACACAAACATGAAGAGTTTCACTGACAGACTCCAAAATGCCCCCACAGTGGATCAAAGGGAAATCCTACAGTGTGGCCAGAGACTCTTAATGGCTCCAACATCAACACATCCACAATGTTGGATCCAGTTCTGCCTCACAGAGTTACTAAGACACACCCTCTGCAGCATCACAACAGCTCCACCTGCTTCACCTGCCTCCTCAGCATCTGTACACCTGAAGAGAAAAGAAAGGCTCCAACAGCTCAAATCTACAAAGGATTCATGAAGTTTCATCCAACAATAACATGTTTGCCTTCCACAGTGTGCTGTTAGACACCACTGTACCTCTGCCATTTCAAAAAGAGCAGCTTGGGAACATTTTGGCTCCAAACACTTTGTGTTTAAGTTCTTTGTTTTCTTTGTGAAGCCGACAACATCTGGAGCTTTGTGACTCATAGAAACATCATTTTGTTCTTTAGATGACAGCAGATTGGGACTGAATAATCAATCACTATCAAACCAATAAAGACAAACATGCTGATTTTACAGGAACTTTGTTGGAGAAGCTGCAAAGACATGAAACTGGTGGAGATCCCAAACCAGTTGATAGTGCTGGTTATTCCAAATAAAGCTGTTTCCCTTTGAGATGAAATGACTTTGTGTCCTGATATATAATAAGGATGTTGTTGTTTTTGAGCCCCTGTATTAAAAGTAGTTTAAAGTCAGCTTGAGTTTGATGTCTTTATGTCAAAGCTGCTCATGATGTTGAGCTGCTGATGGAATAAAAACAATATAAAAGCATGTAGTCCAGACTTAAATGTAGCCTGTTGTTAGCTGAGGTCCACACACAGTGTTTGACAGTGTAAAGTGTGTGAAAGGGCTGCTGGTGGAGCTCACTAGGATGAGCAGGTGACCACGAGGTGGAGAGCAGCTGGCCTGGCTTTGACCCGGGCCACGCCCCCTTTCTCTCTGCTTTGCTGTCACTTATCTTCACTGCTCTGTCCAATAAAGCTGAAAAAGGCCCCGAATCAAAGAAATCTGCTGCAGCCTCTGAAATGTCTTCTGTTTCCTTCCCGACGGCTTTTTCACCGTCAGCCCATCAGACAGTCCAGCAGCATTTATGATGATGTCATGATGTTGAAGAGGCTGCTACGGTGGCCTCCCATGACCCCCAGCCTCATCACAGCTGAGATGCAGACATTTGAAAACATTCAGCAGACAACTGAATAACAGTCCAACACAACAGTCTGTGTGCAGACACACACTGACCTTTCATATAGTCAAACACAGCTGGTTGAGTCATTTCTCTGTGAGTCTAAACACAGCACACACAGAGAAATGTAGACAGGATGTGCAGCCAGTGCAGTAAATGGTCTCAATATCAGCTCTTTAGAAAATGATCCTGATGAACATGAAACTAACATCCAATGAGAAACAGCTTCCTTGTTTCATGTCCAATAACAATAAATGCAGAGCTAATAAAGAGCTGTTCTATTGTAAAATGCTGAGATGATTATTAGACAGAACCCAGCGGCTCACCAAAAGCCTGCATTGAAAATCTATATGAAAGTCATCTATGCTCATATATGGCAAAATCCTGTAACTGTCACTGTGTTTTTCATCTGTGCTCTTGTTGGTTGGACAAGTTTGTAAATGACAAAGAGCTCAGTGAACTTTGCATCCATCAGATCCTGTTAGATGTTTGTTTTTCCTTCACAGCTTTGTGATGAAGGCTGAAGAACAGAGATATGAACTATTGCCAATATGAATCCTGATGCATGACGTGGGCACAGACCCACCAAAGCAACACTCAGCTCACCTCATTCCAGGCGCTTGTCTGCTGGAGACCATGAGCCTTGTTAGTCACACATCAGCACCGTGGTAGGAAACAGCCTCCATCATTTCATTAGATCTGAATGTGGACTTTTTCCCTCTGGATGAACCAAGTCTGTCAAATCTATTGATCCAACACAAACAAACACATTGGCTCACAGTCAGATTGGCTTTGTATGGATGGTGTAACAGGGGCTGGGAAAGGATGCTGAAAGCTGAATATAACACAGAACAATAACAGGACATATAATAATGTAGAAACATGATCTTCAACAGGCACACTTCTGTTATTCATGATCACAAACACAAAGAACTTGTGCAGCCCTGATATCAGCCCTAATATATGAGTGTGTTTGCCCAAAGACTGAAACAGCATCAACATGACAGCTGTAAGAAATCTTCTCTCAGCCTTGTTTGGCAGAAGATCCCTGCAACAAAGATTGTAGCTGAAAGATGACGTGTGTAAAGTTTGCTCTGTGGGAGGGTCGAGGCTGTTTTTAGACCTTTGATAGTTTCCAATCCAGTTCTGACAGACAGGAATAAAAACAACATCATTAAGATCAGATCATGGAGCTGTTTGCTGCCTTGTTTCTATCTTCACATTACAAGACTTTACTACAATAAAGATGCTGACATGTATCTGTAGCAACAACATCATTGAATCTAGAACAACTGGAGCCAAACCAGTGGCTCTGCTGGGATCACTGGTGAGCCAACACTTCCTTGTTGATGCAGATTTCAGGGCTTCCTTTTGCTCCTCCGTTATAACTGTTCTCTCTTCTCAACACATGATGACACAAAGGAATCAGCAGTGACAAAGATGATGCTGAAGAGAAGCACACACTTCACACATATAACAGAGCAGTGCAGTTACACACACCTCTGCTCGACATCAGGCCTCAAACAAAGACACAAAACACTAACTTGACTCTAAACAGAAGAAACGAGCAGCTGTTTCTGTTCTGTGCTTATTTATATTTGACACACATGCTTCTCTTTGTGCAAACACACATCGCACTATAAGGGTAACCTCGCACACAATGATTGGACAGCACAGTGATGATGCTGGGAGATCCTATACGCAGCAACACAGAAACACTGAGAACTTTAAACAATGATGGAAAGTGTTATAAATGACTTGTTGGCCTCTGATCTGTCACAAACAGCTGAAACGTGTCTCTCATGAGTCACATGAAGGTTTTTGACAGAAAGGACAAAAAGTAGCTGCAGTCAGTTTGTGTCATTTTTATATTTATTCATCTGGGAGAAAAATCTGAGGGACATTAAAATGTGTTTTCAACAGAGACAAGAACATGAATATAACAGAACAGGTAAATGAACATGTTTCAAGTAAACAGCTGGACTGATCAGGTCCAAACACAGAGTGATAAACTTGTCAAACAGCTGTCATATCTTTATATAGAAGCTCTTTATAAATGCTGCTCACTGCAGTCTGTTTACTAATAATGTCAAAGTGTTAGAAACACAGAAACATCAGAATGGTCTTTGTTCACAGAAACCTGTCTGGGATCCTTTGTTGTTCTTTTGATGCAGAGTTACATTATAAATATAAAGAGTTATTTCAGAGTCTCATCAGTTTTCCTGCATGTCTTTATTTAACACATCAGCAGGGCTGAAGCTCTCATGTTAAACACACACTGATCTATGGACACGTTCATGTGTTTCTAACAGAACCAGGCTGTTATCAGCCTGCACTAACATTATGTCACACACACTGAATGTAACAGTGACAGTTTACATCATCACACAATCAGCTGTGATTGTTTCACTGTCATCAAACGAGTCAACAGGAAGTAGAATCAATAGAAACCAATCATTTCCTGACAGCATGTCTGATGGAAATAAGTGCAGATTATGTATGAAGTCTAACTGCACACAGTAACTGTGTTACAATAAGGACTTAACAGCGCCCTCTGCTGGAGTGTTTCACACTGAGAGCAGCTTTCCTCTGAATTCAGTGAGGTTATGACTGAAATTATTGGTGTAGTCGGTTTTATAAAGACCAGACCAGTAAAAACAAGAGTGTCTCTGCTGTCTGTGAGGAGATGGAGCCGAACATCAAGCTGTGCTGTTTCACAGTGAAGCCAGGCGGCTGTCACCAGGAAAAGTCTTGTCCTGAGTTTTTGAGCTCAGAGAGCAGATCAGATGTTTTTGGAGCAGGAGCACAAGTATGAAGTCGCAGAGTTAGTGATGAGAGCTTCCTGGCAAAACTGGCCTACCTGAGTGACATATTTGGAAATGAAGTAAATCTACAGCTTCAAGGGAAAGATAAAAACCTCCCTCAGGTCACAAGATCAGCTCTGTCACTGGAAAGCTTGCAGTGTGGGGCAGGAGACTCGATGAAGGAGACACAGATTCATTGGAGAACCTGCATGAATTTGTTGACACTACTGATGATGATGCCGCCTCAGTGACTCCATATATCAAGCAGCATATTTCATCACTGATGGGATACTTTTAAAAGGACTTCCATGAAAACAGTTCCCAGCATGACCAGCTCCAACTGGTTTCAGCTTTGCAGAGCAGAACCAGTTCATTGACGTCTGACTCCACACTGAGACTGCAGTTCACATCACAGACACTGAGTGGATTCTGGCTGAGTGTAGAGAAGCAGTATCCACTCTGAGGGCAGCAGGCTCTGGGCGTTCTTCTTCCTTTAGTCTCATCTTTGTGAGGCTTCTCTGCTGCTGCTGCAGACCAAGTCCAGGTCCCAGCTAAACACTGAGCAGGAGCTGAGAGCTGCAGGATCCTGCTTCAAAGCTGCTTTGAAAAGCTGTGCACTGCAAAACGTGCTCGTCGGAGCCATTAATGCTGACTTTGTTATTTTGATCAAAGAAAGAAATCAGCACAAACTGTTTGATTCGTTTTTGTTTTGTAGGTTAAAGTGTTTCATATATTGTGCTCCTGAGTTAATGTTGCTGATCAGTTTGAATTCATTTTGATTGTTTATGGAGTTTATTTCATTTTATGTTTCAGTATCAAACGGTTCAAATGTTTATAGTTTTAGTAAGGATTTCTTTTTTATTGAAGGTAAATTGTTGCACTTTACATTGTTTCCATCTAAAAGTGTTACATTGTTTCTCTTCCAAACTAAAAAGTGTTTCTGCTGCAGCTTCCTTTCACTCTTTATCATTTTCCAGTCAGTGAAAGTCTTTTTGTGTCCTCCTAAAATCCACCGTGCTCACAGTGAACACTCGTATGCTGTTGTGCTGTCACAGACTGTTATCAGCCGTGTAGCCGCTCATACCTCATTTATTCTTCTTGTTCTACCGTCAGACCCAGGCGCACAGCTTTGGTTGAAGTTCTTATGTTTGATTTCATAACAGCTCTTCAGACTTCCACTCTTTAGAACTTTATAAGTATTTTTGACAAAGCCATCTTCTTTTACTCATCCAGTCAGCAAGCTCCCAACATAGTAACCTATCAACCCGCACACCCACATAGCTTGTTCTTCTTTATCGTTTTATTGGCAGTTGGTGGTGCATTACCGCCAACAGCTGGCTGGGAGAGTGGACCAGCATGATGCTAACCTGCATAGCTGCGTGTCGCGCCAGTTCAAAAGTCAGCCACGGCAGCCGGCAGGAAGAAACTATCCAACTACGCAATAAATGAGAAACTGCTTTGTGATCCGGACAAAATCCTCTTGGGGTCTGGATTTGGACCGGAGTCCAGGAGTTGGGGACCCCTGTTATAGTACCATATCACCCTATTAGAGCACTTTGCTCTCACACTGCAGGCCTACTTGTTGTTCCTAGAGTATTTAACCCTTGGATGCACAACCTACCAATACCTACACTCTTCCACGAGTGGGGTCAAAAATGACCCCAAATAGAAACAATGCATTTTGCTATAAACTCTGTTGTTATTCTTCAAAATCTTTAAAATGAAGAGTTGTAATATTTTCATGTTTGAGTTGTTCCTCATAAAACATGTTTGTGACATGAGGCCCTTTGCATTTTTATTTATTTTTTCATTAATTTTAAGAAATCGCAGTTTTTGTATCACTTTTGTACGCTTGCTCGGCATATACTGCAGAAGCTGGGTCTTCCCTCTGAAAGGCACAAGTTGTTCATCCACTGTAACACAATCACTGTGGATGAATTTCTGCCTGCAGTTGACCAGGAACAGGCCCCATATGTAGCAGAAAGCTGCCATGTGGTTTGTTTTCAGTCGGTAGGCTCTGGTCCTCTTGTCCTCAAAGTGCAAGAAACGGCGAATATCTTTAAATCTTTGAATTGACATAGTGGCCTTGTACAATGGGTTGTGCAGAGGACTCCCAAAACACACACCGACTGGTACATCCCAGTTCTTCTCACTTCCTGCAAGAATGGTCAATCAAATGAAGGCCAGGAGCTTATGTTTGATTACATTTTTCCACTCTTTCCCCTGTCTGTGGCTACTCTTCGTGCCTCCATGTTTGTGTATGACATCTTCCATGCATTTACTGGGGAGAAAGTACTAAACCCAGGTGCAAGCCCTGGCCGACTAATTCAGAATATTGTGGCTAGAGCAGTAAGAGGGGCTCATTCTGTTAGACTCAATATTTATTTCCTCTTCAGAGGACTCCTCTGTATCTGACTGGCCTTGTTCAGGGGGGGGGGGGGGGGGGGGGGGGGAGATAGTCTGGGTCCTCTATATCTTAGATGTCAGATTCTGAGTCAATGCCTCCAATGGGCTCTTCATCCCATCCGTCCTGGATCATTTGTAGGGCCACAGGGATCCTAGCTGGCCTCATAGCAGCCGTGTTACTTTGGATAATACCCCCCTCCCCCCCAGAAAGGACAATGTTTGAAATGCACAGGAAACTATAAACAGGGCTGCACATAAATGGTCCACAGGTGCGCGTTTGCTGTCAAAATAAAAGACGCGCACCACATAAGAAGTTGGGACACTCGTTTGCGTACATTAGATGTTCTGGAGGAGGACAGACATTTGTTCAGAACTCTTAAAGATGTCCAAGAAGCAAGCTCTGTAAGCAATTACTTAGGTGTTGCCATGAAACGCTGTGTGGCAGGCAGGGATTGGACCCAAACGCAAACTCACGGGGACAGAACTTGAACTCAAAAGCACAGCTTTATTGCTGGAAAACAGAACACAAGCAATACAAAACTAAACTGGGAAATGCTAATTATAACACATACCAGAAGACACGGGGAGAATCACACACAGCAAGAGGGACAACGCGACACTGACTCAGAGAAACACAGGGTTTAAATACACTGGGGAGTAACGAGGGGGATGAGACACAGAAGGAGGGCACAGCTGGGAGAAATCAGGACTGACGAGACAAGCAAAGCAGGACACACTCACATAAGACACGGACCTTCAAAGTAAAACAGGAAGGATCACACAGAGACGCGAACTTGACACAGTGGAGACAGCAACTAAGAAACACAGAGACATAAACCATAAGGCAGAGGACTCTAAGAACCGAGAGACACAGAGGGGAACTCAAACATGCAGACACAGACTTACACAGAACAGAGGGGACATAGAGAAACATGAAGGGCAAGGGATCGAAACTAGAAACCATAGAATAACTCACACAAGTACAAAAATACAAACATCACAAAGAACTAAAAACGCTGGGTCAGGAGACCCAGGACCGTGACAGGTGCTCCTCCACCGCAAAAGAAGCGTGTATTCTCTGAATTTCCGGGAATGCTCATATTTTGACAGCGAATGCACACCTGCGGACCACTTATGTGCAGCCCTGACTATAAATCATTTACGTTACTGTGCAAAAATTAATTCTTGATCCATCAGAAGTGTAAGTGGAACAGTCAGAGTTGCTAAGAATGAAAGTTTCATAGAAGATTCCATAGGAACTGCTTGGAGTCATTTTTAACCCCACTTGTGGAAGAGTGGGGTAGTGATACAAAAACTGCATTTTTTTAATTAATGAAAAAATAAATAAAAATGCAAATGGCCTCATGTTACAAACATATTTTATGAGGAATACCTGGAATATGAATATATTACAACTTTGCATTTTAAAGATTTTGGAGAAAAACAACCCCTGGGGTCATTTTTGACCCCACGTGTGCATCTAAGGGTTAAAGTAGAATGGGAGGCAGAGCCTTCAGTTTTCAGGCCCCTCTTCTGTGGAACCAGCTTCCAGTTTGGATTCAGGAGACAGACACTATCTCTACTTTCAAGATTAGGCTTCAAACTTTCCTTTTTGCTAAAGCATATAGTTAGGGCTGGACCAGGTGACCCTGGATCCTCCCTTAGTTACACTCAAAGAAATCTGTTGTTGTGGGCGTAGTTGTCTGCTGCTGAAAACTCCAGTGATTTTCCTGCAGTTTGACATCTAATGTGATCTTGTGAACTTCGTGAGTCCAGGTAACGAACCACTCTGACTAGATTGTATCCTGTCATCTCAACAAGAACAAGAATTAAGTGTCTGAATTTCATGCAGATGCTACATGATTTAATTATGTTCACCACAGAAACATGAAATTATTTTGTTCAAATCACAAGTTTGAATCTTGTACATGTAACAACCACCCAATAGGTGTAGGCTGCTGGGGGACTCCCATGATGCACTGGGTGTTTCTTCTTCACTCACTGTGTGTTAATACACCTCTACGTGTTTAATCATGAGTTATTATTCATATCTGGCTCTTCCACAGCACGTCTTTGATGTCTTCTTTCTCTCAGCCGAACTGGTCACATGGCTGCCCCTCCCTGAGCCTCGGCACATCCTGTGGCTGCAGAATCAGCAGCAGCTCTAATCAAACATGATCCTCAAGTGTCAGTGAGAATAAAAGAAAAGGAAGTCATTTGTCATGAGAAGTGGGGCTCAGGAGGTGGAGCAGGTCACCTGACAATAGAAAGGTCGGTGGTTTGATCCCTGCTGCTCCAGTCTGCATGCCACAGCATCTTTACTGGTCGTGTTACTATGGTAACCCAGAGGAGTTTACTATGATAAGTATTAATTAATTCATTAAATGAGACAATCAGTCAAAAGTCAATCATTCATTTTTAATCAGCAGTGTTTTTGGAATCATCACATAAATTTAAAACAAAACCAAAAACGCTGAACAAGTTTGTAAAGTTTTTTCTAAGCCAGTCGTCACAAACGTCTGTAAGTTTGAAGGTTTTCAGCTGACAGACGTTCAGGTAGTTTCATCGCTCTGGTTTGGAGGATTCAATGTTTATTAATCGTCCCTTCAGACGACCAAAGGCTGCCACGTGTACGGTAACAGCACAGACACGTGACAGACTAGACTTTCATGTGACAGCGTTTAATCTGTAAAAGGTGACGTTGACATATTTTGGAGGCGTGTTGGTCACCAAACTGAACGTGTTCACTCACTGGAGTCTGTGTGGTTGTTGTTGTTGTTATTCACCGTCTTCTCTCTGACTGTGATGATGGTCCCATTTCCTTTAGACACAGCTAAAGATGGAATCTCCACAGTCACTTTACAGATGTGTGTTCCTGAATCCTCTGATGTTTGAAATGTTCAAAGATGAGTCTTTGCCTCCTTTTTCAGACACTTGGAGATTGATTTGCGTTGGTCTCTCTCTTAATTGTTGTTTGATTTTTCAGCCAGGCCACTCTGAATCTTTCAGACGTTCTTGTCCAGCAGCAGGTGATGCTTACGGTCTCTCCCTCCATGACAGAAACATCTGGACTCTGGGTCACAACAAACATGCCCGATGAAACAGCTGCAAGAGACACAAAACTGTGAGTCAGTACAAGAGACGAGTCTCCAAAAGTTGGTTCTGTTCATCTGGACGCAGTGTTTTGTGAGAGAAACGTTTCGTCATCATCAGGTGACGTCTTCAGTCTCAGCTGCAGGTTTCAATCTTATAAACAGGACATTTGCATAATGACTGAAACCAGCCCACTGGGGCTGAGGTCAGTTCCTTCATCTTAATCATGCAGATTCTCATGACCATCGATCAACAACCACTGATCCATGTCCATGAGTCCCATTCACAGAGTTGGGGAATGGCTGCAATCACAGCATGTAAGATGGTGACAGATGGACCCTTAGGCCCCTCCTCCATTCAGAGATGGTCTTTCCCTTTTCACGTAAATGGCCTCCTTGACTCCGCCCTCAAACCAGCGTTCCTCCCTGTCCAGGATGTTACATCCTCATCATTGAAAGAGTGTCCACTGGCCTGTAGGTGTAAACAGACTGCAGAGTCCTGGCCTGACGAGGTGGCTCTTCTGTGTTGTAGCCAGAGGTTGTTTGGTTTCCCCGATGTATAAATCCTGACAATCCTCCTGCACTTAACAGCGTACACTATGTTACTCTGTTTGTGTCGGGGGACCCGATCCTTGGGGTGGACCAGTGTTTGGTGCAGAGACCCGGTGTTTAGAGAAAATGCGTCTCAACCAGGGGCGATTCTAGGATCAGAGCTTTGGGGTGCTGAGCACCCAGAGAGCTGCCCAGCCAGGCAAGATAAACTTTACTCGTCACGATGAGACGTCTTCCCCGTCTCTGTCAGTCCCTGCATCCCTACATGCCTCCAGCTGTCCCGAGTTCTCTCTGACTGTCTCCTTGGTGCATTTAAACCCCTGTTCCTTCCTGTCCTCGTCGTCTGTTGTCTTCGTCTCCGTTATCAGTCATCCTAATTTTACCCTCTCTGTGCAAGTCTGCAAATTTCTGTATTAAATCATAAGATTCTTAAATTCATCAAGTCTCAAAACATGACATCACTGTTTTGTACATTTTAACACAATTTAATAAACATGCTTCAGCCAGTACCTTTTGATTAGCCTTGTCTCGGTTTCTTGCTTTGTGGTAGATCTTTATTGTTTTCACTGAGATATTTGAATGCTAATCAATAAATCAATATTCAATTCTAAAAACAAACTCTAATCAAACAGTTTTTGAAAAGTTTGTAACAAAACCATCAAATCTGATCAAGGTTATTTAAACGCTGCTAAAGAAGAATGGATTGGAATAAAAACATACATATCCTGACCTTAATTACTGGGGAGAATGATGAATGATGCTCATAGTGAGTAAAAAGTAAACTGAGTGATTCTTTGGACAGACTTTTAAAGTGTTCGTATAATATAATACAGATACATAAAAATACACTCCAAAAATAGAGTCCTTGAAATGTACAAATGTACAAAATATTAATTTAAACAATTATAAAAATGGAGGCAACTGTGCCTATGGTACAATGTATAAAAAGCTCTTCACTGCAGACACGACTAACATGGCTCTGCAGATTGTTTCTTTTATTTTAACCTCACCTTCAGGTTGGCAAATCTATCAGTGTTTGGTGATCAACTCTCTCAAGCAGTTTAACAGTTTCTGCTGTAACTGTCACTGCTCCCTGTCTGCTTCCTTACCTGATTCTTCCTGACCTTGTTCTTTCCCTCTTTGAACTGATAATCATACACAAATAGATTGTATTAGATGAAAAAATTACATTAATATGAAAAAATACTATTGAAACCACTAATAAAAAAGTCCTCCCTCAGTGTACTTTCAACCAAAAGGCAAATAACCAAACACATGAACATCAAATAAAAGACATAAATACTGAAACACTGATCCAACATTATCCTTTATTGACGGATCATTTGTTCTTTCATTTTTACCTGAATGTTGCTGCTTCTTTTGAAAAGACGTCCTTATATCCATTATGAACCTGACTGACACACACACACACACACACACACACACACACACACACACACACACACACACACACACACACACAACAGGAGTTATAAGGTTAATGGGAATCCAGTCAGTTACCTGGTAAGTACCTTGGGTTTAATATCGGCACATATGACAAAGTGAGCAGCTTCTCTCATTCCTTCCTTTTCAAACAGGACAGTGGTAACAACAGCAGCTACGGACAAACATCGTCAGAAAACACGTTTAACACAGCAGGTTACCTGGTGTAATGTTTTTCAGGTAAACAGAAACATGGTCTGACTCCTACCAACTATATAAAGAGTAACTGAAGGTTAAATGCAGCTAACATGTCCTGTTTTAAGCCAGGCACTTCCACCTCCGCTCTGCTGCGTCTCAGCCACCATCTCTCTGGCACAAAGGGCACCAGAGCCAGAGCAGGGGAGAGCTGGAACAAACCATTCTGGGAGGGGGGTTATCTATACTTCTGTTGTTAAAAGATCTCAACCAAGTACTGTATACTTTCTATATTTTTTGTAGTGTATCACACAAACACCAAATATTGTCAAAAAAGTAAGAAATCTTTGGGGGTGCTTTGATCCATTTTGGGAAGCACCCCCCAAAACGGGCTAAAAACGCCCCTGAATATAGTTCTTTACACATTTGCCTACCAAGTGGAAGCTCAGCGGCTGAATCTCAGGAGGAGACAAAACATCTCTTTGGGGTTGTGTCAGAAATGGCATCAGGCCTAAAAATGTGTCCAATCACACATGAACAGTCACCCACTGTGGTGCCCTGTGAGTAACAGCTGAACGCAGCCAGTAAGCAGTTAAAGCAGTTCTTTTGTTAAATCCCTCGAATTAAAACTCTGATTCTGCACTTCAACACATCCTGATTGTTTTACTTTGGACAGAGACACAGCTACAGCAGAGTTCATTGTCCAAATACTTATGGGACAAACACTTGTAGTATATCACACAACACAGTACGTGAACATGTACTGAAGCTCCCCTTCCTGCAACCCTAAGTTGGACATGTGGTTATGAAACTAGATGGGCGGTAAAATAAGAACCATTATGGATGACTGTTGCTGCCTGTAAATCAAAGTCTGCCTGAGGTGGGATTTCAGAAGCAGAAACCATGAGGAGCACAGCACCACTCCCAGAAGGGTGAGATGTGAAGCCATGTGATGAGTGAAATGATGATGGAGGAGAACACAGATGAAGATCTGGAAGCTGCTGCCTCTTTATATAGTAGACACTGAAATCACCTTTTGCCTCCCTGCCAGCACGAAAACCCACACTAAAAACCCACTTACACAAACCCTCGGCTCTGGGATGGATTCAGAAACATGTCAGTTGTGGTAAACAAATGGACGGTTTTGCAACCACAAAGTTTAATCCTACAAGGGCCGAATTATGTTCACTCTGTGAGAGGTGAACCTCAGACAGTTAGCAAGAGAAACATTCAAAGAAACAACCTAAATAACACAAACTTAGCAGTTGGGATGCAGATCAGACGATATCAGCAACGTGATGATCAAATGTAGTTAAAAACACAAGAAAAACAGGCTTTTTGCTCCAAAAGGACAAACAAAGCAGGGCCAGATTAACCTGTCGGCACCTGCTGGCGTGCAGAGTAACATGTGACAACAACACACACGTGGTCACCTCAACTTGTTTCACTGGAGTTTCTCTTTTAGAGCTTTAACCTCCTAAGACCTGAACTCTTTCATGCATTTTTAAAGTCTCTTTGCTATTTGGGCTGTTTGGGACCTGATTCATGTACAAACAAAGAATTACCAGAACTTTGTTTCTGAGAGAAATGAGATCCACATATGAGGATATTCGCTTTAAATGTCGACAGAACAGAGGCAGGATAATGACCTCGTAAGTGCAGATCAGGTCCTTGTGGAGCAAAACTTTGTATTTTGGTCTAAACATCCCAAAATGTGACGTCCACACATGAGGACAACAGGGCGCTAAAGTCCGTACAAACTTTTGTTTCTTCATTTGCTTGCAAACGAATGGAAATCCTCACTTAAAGCCAAGAAGCTTATTACCTGTGCAGGCTTTAGTGCCTCAGAGCAAACAAGAGAGCTTTGATCACAATGATTTTTGTTTTCACATTTCATTCACTAGCGATTTTTTTAATGTCACCTGATCTCAGTCAGCAGACTGAATATAACAGTAAAGCACTAGTGAGCTAATGAATTAGATATTGGTCACTCATATCAACTGAAAGAGTGTAAGACAAGTAAATGTCCTATGAAGGCCGGAGAAGAGTTAATAAAAAGGTCTTGAAATGAAAATATTTCATTATTTGCTGTTTCATAGATTTTTGGTTTTATTGCACTTTTGTCAGCCCTGCTGCTGTTTTTAAAAGTACTTTATTAATAAACTGGCATAAATGGTAACATTGAACACTTGCCAGTGTGAACAAAAGGTTCTTAGCTTTAGCATCAAAGCTTCAGTTCACCTTTCTCATGGCAGTTACTTCAGTATGTGTATTAATGCAAGAACAACTCGATTCCACACAGCTGACGCACCGAGAGTGTCTGCTGTGTGGTTAACTTTATAACCTTTGGTACGCAGTGGTGTCGCTCCACCTGTTAGCTAGTTTAAGAAACTGGTTAAGGAGGGAGTATCTGTGAGGATGAGGAGGATTTAGTTCTTTAAAGACACATCAGATACTTGCAGGAAGCTTCTTTCAGCTTCTTTTCTCCACTGCGCAGGTTTAAAACCACGACAGCAGAAGTCATGATGAAGAGATAGATTAGTCAGTCACAGTGTAAAGAGTCTTCCTGCCTGCATCGCTCGCCAGTATAAACAGACCTTTGCTCCTGGAAAACAAATATATCAAAGTCAAGTTGTCCAAGAAATGCATTTTATCTCACTAGTGAATCAAAGAAAGTCTGTATACTTTCTGAGAGTGAGAGGTGAACGTCAGACAGTTCTTAGAAAATGTAGTTTCTCTTTAACCCTAGAACACTATCGCTGGGTGATTTATACCCGAGCAAATACATTTACATGATTTCTCTCTCCTGCAGCTGTTTACGTGTCGAGGAGCCTGTGCCTTCACCAGGGAAGTCTCAAATGTCCCAGAAATGGGGGGACCAAAGACCAGCTTTCCAGAGTCATTATTTTGTTTTAGGAGGGGTTTTTTTTCATTTTGTTAGACATGAGTTTCCAAAACGTTTTGCTGGAGAACAATGAACTATTTGACTGAGTTTCAATCATTTACAGACGAGCAAAACCAGAACAGAGAAAAAAGGACAAAACTGACTCAGTAAAACAACAGAAAAGAAGATCCCATGTAGATCTGTATTATGTAGAAGTTCAGCCCAGCAACCAGTTCAGTTCAACACAAGTTTAAATGATTCTATCTGAACTCTGTGGAGCCTGATCTCAAGCTTTTTGACTCTGATCAGAGGATCTTTCTGTGTCTTCAGATTCACTGTGATCCAGTGATGGGAGTGATTTCAGCCCTGAGTGATCGCGCTGATGTTTGCACAGAGCAGACAATGAGGTGAATGTTTGGGCACATTGGTAACAGTGAAACAGTTTATTAGTAACGTGGGATCGTTTGTGTGCAGAGTATGAACTGAGATTCCTGAAGCTCTTGTCACACTGGTCACAGCTGTAGTTTCCTTCCATGTGTGCACATTCATGAATGTTACGATTACCTGACTGTGAGAAGCTTCTCTCACAGTGTCTGCACTTGTGTGGTTTCTCTCCTGTGTGGACTCGTTTGTGTGTTTTAAGCTTCCATGCAGTGGTGAAGGATGACCCACACTGATCACAGAGGTGCTTTTTAACCCCACTGTGAATCAGTTCATGTTGTTTTAAGTGATGTGTTGTGGTGAAGCTTCTCCCACATTCTTTGCAGTATTTCAGTTTGTCTCCAGTGTGTCTACGTTGATGTACTTTTAGGGTCTTTTGCCGACTGAAAGTTTTTCCACAGAGGTCACAATGAAAGTCTTTCCCACCACCACAGTGATGACAGGGTTGAGAACTGGATCCATCTGTGTCGCTCTGCTTCTAAACAAAGACACAAAGACAGTGTAAGTCAGTCCTTCAACATTTGTATCCTGAACGTCGCCTGAAATAAAGAGCATCTCTGCAGACGTCCAACTACATTTGACTGTTTCAGTTAACACACTCAGTTTACTGGGCTGCAATAACTACAATACTACCACCATAATACTACAGTAATACTAAAATCATAACTGAAAGGAAAATCTGAATAATCACTCAGAGCTGCTTTTCCATGCAGTAGAATTGCTAACATGCTAACACAGTTTAATGAGCAGAGTTGTTCCAAACAGTCAGGCTAAAATGACAAGATAACAATATAAATACATACCTCACAGTAGCTGCACTTGTAGAGTCTCTTTCTGGTGTGGATCTGTTGGTGTTGTCTCAGGTGACGTGGAGATTTAAAAGTCTTCTCACACAGGTCACATTGATAAGGTCTCTCCTCAGTGTGGGTAAACATGTGTCGTTGTAACTGTGCGTCTGTTGTAAAGTATTTGCCACACTGTTCACAGCAGTACACATCATGTCTGGTGTGAATGTGTAGGTGTGTATTTCGGCTCCCTCTCTGGCTGAAAGTTTTTCCACAGATGTCACAGCTGTATGCCTTAATTCCAGAGTGGGTAACTAGATGCCTCTGTAAGCTGCTACTGTGAGTAAAAGCTCTGCCACACTGATCACAGCTGTACGCTTTAACTCCACTGTGGATGAGTTGGTGTGTTTTTAGGTAACCCTTCAAGGAAAAAGACTTTCCACACAAGTCACAGCTGAACGGTCTCTCTCCAGTGTGGATGACCTGATGCTGTTTTAGTGAAGCCTTCAGAGTAAACTCCATCCCACACTCGTCACAGCTGTATGCCTTAATTCCAGAGTGGGTAACTAGATGACTCTGTAAGCTGCTACTTTGAGTAAAAGCTCTGTCACACTGATCACAGCTGTACGCTTTAACTCCACTGTGGATGAGTTGGTGTGTTTTTAGGTAACCCTTCAAGGAAAAAGACTTTCCACACAAGTCACAGCTGAACGGTCTCTCTCCAGTGTGGATGACCTGATGCTGTGTTAGTTTAGCCTTCTCAGTAAAACCCTTCCCATACTTGTCACAGCTGTATGCCTTAATTCCAGAGTGGGTAACTAGATGCCTCTGTAAGTGGCTACTGCGAGTAAAAGCTCTGCCACACTGATCACAGCTGTATGCCTTAATTCCAGAGTGGGTAACTAGATGACTCTGTAAGTTGCTACTGTGAGTAAAAGCTCTGCCACACTGATCACAGCTGTACGCTTTAACTCCACTGTGGATGAGTTGGTGTCTTTTTAGGGAACGCTTCAAGGAAAAAGACTTTCCACACAAGTCACAGCTGAACGGTCTCTCTCCAGTGTGGATGACCTGATGCTGTTTTAGTGAAGCCTTCAGAGTAAACTCCATCCCACACTTGTCACAGCTGTATGGCTTAATTCCAGAGTGGGTAACTAGATGCCTCTGTAAGCTGCTACTGTGAGTAAAAGCTCTGCCACACTGATCACAGCTGTACGCTTTAACTCCACTGTGGATGAGTTGGTGTGTTTTTAGGTAACCCTTCAAGGAAAAAGACTTTCCACACAAGTCACAGCTGAACGGTCTCTCTCCAGTGTGGATGACCTGATGCTGTTTGAGTTTAGCCCTCACAGTAAAACCCTTCCCACACTCGTCACAGGTGTGTTTTTTCTCTCCCTTTCTTCTGTGAGGTTTGTCGGCCTCCTGAGAGCGCTGACTTCTGGCTCCATGTTGGTCCTGCAGTGACAGAGATACAAACAGAGGCAGTGAGTGAAATGCAGTCGTGGAACAAACTCAACCTTCAAACTCCATTAACACTAGTTTTAAACCTGAAGGTGGAGCGTGGCACCAAACACCTTAAAGGTCTCTTATCGCCACCTGCTGGTAGTTCTAACACATTACATCCAACCTGCTGTTAAAAATAATTCATGACTGTTCAAACACTAAAATCATGCCCATCCCTCCTGATTGTACACACACACACACACACACACACACACACACACACACACACACACACACACTATTTTATAATTTAGATTATTTTGTTGTTTCCTATTACATATTTCTATAATTTGTATAGATTTATACAGAATTATTCAGTGATAATAAATCCTGTGTTTGTTTATTCTAAAGGAACCCCGTTAGCTTCCACAACAGATGTTGCTCGTCTTCCGTCAAATACTCACATAAAATATTACACAATAAAGTGGATTCAAGATATCCACATAATTTCACTCTTACATCCACAGTGAGGTTTCACAATTGTTCAAATATAAGCAATCAATAATAATAATAATAATATCAATAACATTGAGGCACATTACACAAATTTCAAAAACAAATCATGTCTTACAATATTTACAACAACTAAAAGCTCTGTAAATCGGCTTTTAAGTGTTCATTGAAGTTTTGAATAATTCTCTAATTTTTTAAGGCAACTTATTCCACTTAAAAGTTGCTCTAAATGTAACAGTTTTACAAAACGTTACTTTTAACTCGAGCATTTACTAAATTGCAGTTTGTTGAAAACTGTGTAATATGATGATGTATTTCATCTGGATACTGCAGCTGAGCAGAATAAATGTGGTGTGTTTAACAGAATTGCTTTCTTTAGAACTACAAGTAAGCCATAGAATATTTTAGCCTGTACAGGAAGCCAAGAAAGGTTATTATGCATTTTATCAATATTACTATAGTATGAACATCTTCACACTAATCTGGACGCCTTATTCTGGACTAACTGAAGTCTGTTAAGATCTGTCTTATTAGCTGCTGACCAAATGATTGAACAATACTCCAGATGAGACATTACTAGTGCATTAATGACATCTTTCATAATGAAGAAGTGATACACAAAGAGCATTTCATAGCCATAGCTATGCCTTGTCGGCAGAGTTATGTGACATTAGTGATGTTTGTACTTTCAGCGTTAACTTGGTTTTAAAGCCTTTAAAATATACGCCGTTCAATAGTCGACCTTAATCTGACAGAGAATGTGATGATTTTGTGGATAATTAAAGTCAGTCATATATCCACAAACACAACAAGCTGAAAGTCAGTGATGCTGCTCGGTTTGCAGTCCTGAACATCACGGCACAAGCAGGATTCACTGCACTGTTAATGTTAGCTGTGTTATATTGCTGCCTCTGTTCGGTGGTGTCGAGCCAAACGCACTTTAACGTGTGTTTGAACGAGCTGACGGTTCACTCGTTAAGCTGAAAGAAAGATGCTTTAATCACAGCAGTCACACATGTGTCCACTGCACCATCTGGAACTCTTCTTGTTTACACTCGTAATAACACAAACACTAAATCCTGCTTCTCTGGTGCTGTTGTGTAGCAGTGTGTACACCTGAGACTGTCACCTGTCTGTCTGTCCTGCACTCTCTCTCTGTTTCTTTCTCTCTGATTGTGGAATAAAAGTATGAACATGTGTTTATAAGTTACACTTGTGTTTGAATCCTGCAACTTATCACACATTTGATTTCCATGTGTGACGACTGCAAGTGTCCAGAGTGAGGACAGACTGAGGGAGCCACTGCTGCACATCATCTGTGAGGCTTTGCAGCCCTGATGATCCACCAGGACAAACTCAGCAGTGTGTGAGGAAGAGGAGGATGAAGAGCCAGCAGCAGCTGACAGATGGAGAGAATAGACAGACTGTTCCCTGTTTGTGAAGGACGGCTAGGAAAGTTTAACATAACTGTCTGTGCTGAATCAGTCTTATTAGGTAATGTTCAAATAATGTGATCATCCCAGTGTTTTCAGTGTGGGAGAAAGTACTCAGGGCCTTCAAGTTACACACTATGAAAGGCAGCAACACGTTTAATGTTCAGAAACCTAAAGTCTGTATCAGCAGCAGGATGGAGCTAAAAATAAATGTTGGTTTCAGTTCTATGAAGCTTTGAGTATTTTGGATCAGTAGCTGCTGTGTTTGTTGCATCATATTGCTGTAACTGTTTATATGCTTTATATATTCTGAGCTAAGTTGATCTATAGTGTTACATGATACACTCTCAGAAATAGAGAGAGAACAAGGAGAGAGAAGAGAGAAGAACATTTTTGGTCTTTAAATATTTGGTCTATAGGAACATACTGGTCTTTAAAAGTCCAGAAATGCCCCTTTAAAGGTTCAATTTGAAATAAAGTACAAATCTGTATTATGAAAACTTAAGCAGCAACTTCTCCAGGTTCCAATATTTATGCAATTCTCAAACCTTTTGGCCACGACTGTATAACCTCTTCTGAAGTTTAGTGGATATTATACATGGTTATGCTCAGGATGTGTCGGCCAGTTTCCACTGGAAACGCCTTTTGGTTAAACTGTCAGCGAGGAATTTGCATTTGCACTGTTACATTTTTATATAACTTTAATGCACATAAACAACAGCTGCTTGTTTCAGTGAAAATACATTGATGGGTTTTTAATAAAGTTGTGCAGCTGTAAAGTATTTTGTCTGGTGTCAATTCTATCGTCAGCTACATCGTTATGGCAAATGTTCAAATGTATATGGTGATAAATATCTTTGATCATATGGTCCTGCTCTGTCTGTCACCTTCTGTGTTGAGCTCATTGTTTCCTCTGTAGTGGCTGAGCTGAGTCCAAGTAGCTGAAAATGTTCCTCTGCTGCTCCGTCAGTCTCTCCTCCTCCTGCTGATCAGCTGGGACACAAAACAGATCTTTGTTAGGCTCCACACTGCACTGAAGAGTCAAAGTGTCTCATATGTTCATCTGACAAGTAAAAGAACACATGTTTGTTTCCCGAGGTGGGCAACTTGTTGAACACAAACACAAAAGGTTTGAGCACTGATACCTGCCATTGCTGGCATTGAAAGATGCAACGCCAGCAATGTGGATTGTCAAGACTCAAACCAATCATCAAGCAAAGACAACAGGGATCATTTTTTTCTTTTTATTTAGCATTCACAGCATTTGTAGTTGCCTTCTGTGCAGGGGAAGTCCACGCACACTGTGTGGTACCGCCATCCGCAGAAGTTGCATTCAACCTCTGTAAGAGAAACAAGATTGTCTGAGACTGAAATGATATTCACTAAAGAAGTGGTGATTTGTAAAACTTCACATTTTGATCCGGGACGTACTCTGCATGAAAACAAGCGCTCACTCTTCCTGCTCAACAAATGACAAGGGCGGAGCCTTATACCACGTGATACAGAAGCTGTGCTGTGTGATGCTAAAATTAGCAGGGAAAAAACAACGGAGAGCACGTCAGGGATGACGAGAAAGTGACAGGAGAAAATCCGTCCCGGTCAACCACCCAAACATCAATATACACGTCGAACTCCCGCAGGCACAAAGACATTACGGAGGCTATCACTTATCACCTGACCAAAGATATGGCTCCATCAACACTGTGCAAAACGAGGGATTTAGGAAAACGATCAACACCCTAGACAAACGCTACACAGTGCCGTCCCGCAACTATTTTTCTATTGTTGCGCTACCTGCTCTGTACACGCAGCGTCGAGCAACGGTGGAGACGGAATTTCAAGCAGGACAACATTTTGCTGCAACAACAAAACGTGAGACATTTGTTGTTTTATGTTTATTTATTGTTATGAGAGAATCATGATCTCAATTCTAAGCCAAAAAATCGTGATTCTCATTTTATGCAAAATCGTGCAGCCCTAACATTAACACAAAACTATTGTTTCACCAGAGAAACACACATGAAGAGAGAGAGAGAGACAATAACAGCTACCAAACAGTCGTCATAATTCGTCACACAATGAGAAAAGGACAAATCAACAAGTAACAATGACTAATTAATATTAAAATCTGTAACATAATGTATTGTTTGGAGTTTAGTCTGATTGGTTCAGGATGAGCTGCCATTATCCAATCACACGTCTGCTTACCTGCATCTTTTCTCTTTTTTCTAACCTGAGCACCTGATGGCTTTGAACTTTTATTGTCCATCTTCCATTGGTTTGAATTTTGCGCCCCAGTACAAACACAAATCCCCCAACCCGAGGATCAGCACAATTAACCTAACAGACCTACACCTTAGTTCACAGATTCACTTTGTCTAAGGTTGATTTCTGGGATTTCACACAACCCAGGATTCAGATCGTGAATCCATGATGGGCTTGGATTTACATCATTATAAATGAAATGTGCTCTACTTGGAAGCAGCCGGCCCCGCCCCTTTTGACGGGTTGTGTGAGATTTTAAATCATCAAACTGTAAATTATAAATTTAAATTGTTATTGATCCTTTACCCCGAGTCCTAAAGTGTAGATTTATTTTCTTACTCTTCTTATATTTATTGTTTGTTTACTTGCACCGCTGTAACTGCAGCCTCGTCGTCTCGTCTCTCTATATGCTGGACTGTCTGTAGCGGAGATGACAATAAAGTTTACTTTGACTTCAGCAGCGCGCAGGCGCACCGAGGGCTCTCGCACTCACTTTATAGAATTTAGAAAAAACATCGGTGCAGATTATAAGTCTGTATCATAATATCTGTTTGTTGTGTTGTTTTTATTTTGTTTTGCAAGTTGGTTATTAGATGCCACTCCAGCCAGCCAGAGACTCCCCGCTGCCCTGCCCTCTCCTCCCTGTTCCGCCAGCAGCAGGCGCACCTCGCAAACGGAGGGCGCCCTTACTCCCAGCAAATGGCTGATAGAAAACCGATCGGTGCCTACGAATTTCCCAATATGCGCTGGCATGACGTCGGGGAAGCATGGGTACGACCGATAATTTTATTTTTTTTATTTATTTTATTTTATTTTTTTTCTAAAATGACATCAGAAACAGCAGTATGCGACATTACGTGATGGCAGAGCTTCAGTTCATCCTTTGTCATTTTTTCTTTTTTTTTTTTCTTTTTTTTTTTTAATAAATAGGACAGGGGGAATGAATGAGAGAAAGAGGGGGAGAGAAAGAAAGAAAACCAAAGGGGAGAAGAGACGGTGAGAAGGGGGGGGAAGAGAGAGAGAAAAAAAAAAAGAACTCCTGGGTCACCTGTATGGAGAAAAAAAAAACAAACAAACAAAAAAAACAAACAGAGGAGACAGCAAACAACAAAGAGCAACATAATAATAGAGAAAACAAAGCACCATCACAATAAACTAGCTAGTCATAGATATCAATATTTACTAAATAATAAACGATATTGTGCAGCACGCAAGATAGACAGCGCACAGTGTGCTTTGAGGCAGCAGCCAAGAAAGCTTTAGTCCGCGTCTGTGAATACCCATGTGTGCATACCTGTGTGGATCAGCATGCTTGCATTCCAAAGGTTTCTCCATGTAATGATCTGCTAGGGAGTGTGGGGGGGCCACAGCCCCGTCCTCCAGGGTGTGAAGTGGGTATGGAGGAGATCAAAACTCCAGACATCCAGAGGCCCCCAGAACACAAGAGACCATGGAAGACCAACAGAGGGGCAGCCGCGCCACTGTTCCAGTAAGAGCTGAGGAGAGTCCCAGATGAGGGCTCGCCCAGCAGCCGCGGAGCAGAAGTCAGGGGGATTTTGCAGTGACGCGCCCGTGAGCTCCGCCGGCCCCCAGCTGTGCCTGAGTGACCGAGCCCCAGGCCGAGAGGCCGGGGGCACCCCACCTCCAAAGGGGCCCGAGCGAGCCCCAGGCCCCAGGCCCCGACAAGCGGCCGCCAAGGAGTGAGCCGGTGTGTACCCGGACGCCCACCCCCAGACACAAAGAACCACCAACACACCGACACCTGAGGGAGTCCGCCACCGGCAGGGGAAGTGGTGGTGGGTGGAGATAGGCCTCCAAACCTTGGAGGGCCTGAGGTGTCCCCAGAGAGGTGGCGTCTGATACCCAACCTGACATATAGACACAGACATACGGGCACACACAGACACAAACATCCATTCCCACCCTCATATGCACTCACTCCACACTCAACCAACGTGGAGACAGACATAAAGAGACGCTGTACACACAATCACACTCCCCAAGCGTACTCTACAAACCGGGTCTAGGTACCCTTGCCCCTGGAGGGGGGAATTGCACCCAGACCCAGGTGGTGTTACCCTTTTCCCTGCGGTGGGGAGAGGCAGACCACCCCGACTCCGCAGCAGCAGGGAGGCCCCACACCCCAGACCGCAGTCGGACGGCCAACTCCTCCTACTAGCCCTCCCGCTCCAGCAGGCCGCAGAGAATGGGGGTGGGACTCTGGTGGACTCTGGAGAGCCCCGCCTTTAATGCTCTTCTCTCACAGAGAGCAACAGAAAACTTGGAAAAACTCCAGATTGACTGAACTCAGTTCAAAGTTACCTTGACACCTTTAGATGTGAGACGTAGTGATGGTCCGCTTGAAGCTGACGCTCCGGTGCGTGTGTCAGAAAGATCAACGCGCTGCTTCAGAAGCACCGTGTCGAGGCTTGATTCGTTTGGCCAGAGTCACGTGATTAGTGACGTCTGAAGCTTCGTTTAGAACGTACCTTTTTTTAAATCGAACTTTATTGAAACACAATGAGTATACAACATACAAACAGATGAAGTTTACAAAAGAACAGAACATGAACATACAGAACCAGGAGTAAAAAAATGATGATATGTATGAGTAGGCGAAAAAAATAAACATATTGTAACGTGCAGTGGAGATGAAGCCAGCCGCGGAGGTGTGCAGGTGGATAGCGAATGAGCAACAGCTTCTGACTTTCCAAAAAGTACTCATTTATTTACAATATCAAAAATAAAAGTGCTACCTCTACCACACATTACTAAAGAGCACACTAGTCCGCGTACACACGGGAGCATCCATTACAGGAGGAGTGCGAAGAAGAACAAAAAGGGGGTGACACCAGTCGTGAGACAGGAGGCGCCGCCATGTGGTGATACACTGCATTACAATAGCAACTGTTACATAGTCCCCCCCCCGGTGAGAAAAAGGCTGTCCTCAGCCGTACACAGCTGAAAAAGCACACACCACACCTAACAGTACCCTATACATATAGGTTACAGCTAAGATTGGTGCACACACACAGGGCAAAAGACCATTTAAAAATGAAATTGGTGAAAATAAGACGAATATGTACAGTGGAAAATCAGTTTTCTTAGTTTTTTTTCACTTTTTTTTTGTTCTTTTTTTTTTTCTAAGTAAATGCCAAGAATGAACCTTAACGCACGAAAGAGCCATAAAACTGGATTAAGTAGAGCAAACAGAAACATCTACATTTCATGACTCAAAGTAGCAATGCAACAAGACAGCGTCAAACAGGTTTAACCAGAACATTTCACTTCAGATCAAGCCTGGTTGTGTGAAAATCATTAGTCCATCTTTTGTTGCTCCAGCCAGACGTAACTATGGGGCAAGTGAGAGAGTCCCAGGTATGGAACGGTTGCATGTTCACAACATGATAAACACCTGCATCCACACCGGAGTCCACCCAAGTGAGCCTGTAATTAATATCACTGAGTCTCTGAGATACACACAATGGTCCCTGAAACAGTGGTACAAGTTTAGCAGTAAAGTTAGACTGAGCGTCTGACCTGGGGTGCGTCTTAACTCTCACAAGGTCACCAACACGAAACGTGGCATGTCGATGTCTCAAGTCATAGTAATGTTTTTGTCTGTCATGGCTATAGTCCAAAGCTGCTTTGGCGTGGTCGTGAGCTTCCTGCAGGGAGGCTCTCAGAGTCTCAGGGTAAGGCACACCCGGTTCATCAACACCTGCTGTAGAAGGCTGAGTGATAAGGTCAAGCGGGGTGTCTAACTCACGACCATAAAGCATCATGGCAGGAGTCATACCTGTACTGTCATGGGGGGCGGTGCGCAGAGCAAAGCAAATCTGAGGGAGAAACTTGTCCCATGATGTGTGCTTATCACCTACATAAGCGCGGATTGCAGTTTTCAGAGTCCGGTTGACGCGTTCAGTAGCATTTGTCTGAGGGTGATATGCCGTAGTGAGTCTGTGCACTGAGCCTAAGGCAGAAACAACATGTTCAAAAAGCTCACTCACAAAAGGAGACCCTCTGTCAGAAATGAGGTAAGTGGGTGTACCATGCCTAGCAAAAATGTCAGTGACGAATTTACCAGCTGCTACCTGAGATGTAGCTTCTTTGACAGCACTGGCTTCAACCCATTTAGTCAAATAGTCAACAAACACGATCAAATAAGCATTACCAGTGGGGGTGTGGGGAAGTGGCCCAACAAAATCCACACCCACATACTCCCAGGGTTTCTGGGGGACAATGGGAACCATAAGACCGGCTGCTTTTTTCTGACTTGGCTTGGTGAGTTGGCACACTGAGCATGAAATCACATAGCGTTTCACATCAGCTGCCATTTTGGGCCAGAAAAACCTAAAACGCAGTCTAGCCAATGTCTTAGAAACACCCAAGTGACCTGCTGTGGGGTGGTCATGGTAATAGTCCAGCAAGGTGCCTCTCATGGAAGTAGGGGCAAACAGTTTCAGCTCTTTCAAAGGGTGCAAAGCACATGTGGACTTGGGTTCTCTGTGATACAAAAGAGAGTCATACACAACATACTGTAACAAGGTGGCATTGTCCGAGCTGTTCAGAGAGTCTGCTTCAATGTCTCTGAGGAGTGGCCTGTGACATGATCGTCTAACTGCAGCTGTCTGAATTGTGAACGGTCAGCCAGAATGACGGGGGGCAGAGTACGAATGTCCAGGCTGCCCATAACAGCATGATCTGGTAAAAGATCAGTCGGCCTGTCACAGGTCAGAGGCAAAGGGTTGCGTGACAGTGCGTCGGGAACTTTGTTCTGTGCACCAGGTTTGTGCACTATTGTGAAATCAAAGTCCTGCAAACGAAGTGACCAGCGGGCAAGTCGGCCCGTTGGGTTTTGACGAGACATGAGCCACCTGAGACTGTTGTGGTCAGTGAAGATAGTAACATGAACACCTTCAACATATGGGCGGAAGTGTTCCAGAGCCCATATCACAGCGAGGCACTCCTTCTCTGAAGTGCAGTAGGGGAGTTCAGCTTTGTGAAGGGAGCGACTAGCAAAAGCCACAACGTACTCACGACCCTTGTCATCCTTTTGCATCAACACTGCCCCAAGACCAATGTCACATGCATCGGCGTGAATGGAAAAGGGACGGTTGAAGTCTGGAAATGACAGGATCAGGGCTGATGTGACATGATCCTTCAAATTGTCCATGGCCCTTCGACAGCTGTCGTCCCAGTGGAAAGCATTGTCCTTTCTGGTGATGGCGTGAAGAGGTTCGGCATGGCGGGCATAATTCTGAATGAAGCGTCGATAATAGCCAGTCAAGCCAAGGAACTGACGGACGTGTTTCACTGAGGTTGGGTATCAAACTCCTTAACCGCCTTTACTTTGTCCGGATCGGGCTTAACACCTGATGATGTGATGCGGTACCCGAGAAAGGTGAATTCATTGAGGCAGAATTGGCACTTTTTGAGCTTCAATGACAAGCCAGCAGCCTGGAGTCTGCCCAGCACCTCCTCAAGATCCACTAAGTGCTGTTCAAAGGTAGGTGAGGCGATAACAATGTCATCCAGGTAGACTGCGCACGTTTTGTAAATGAGGCCAGCAAGCACAGAGTTCATGAGTCTCTGAAAAGTTGCAGGTGCGTTGCAGAGCCGAAAGGGCAGCACCCGAAACTGGAAGAGACCGCAGTGAGAGATGAAGGCAGTTTTAGGCTTCGAGTCCTCTGCTACAGCAACCTGCCAATAGCCTCGCGCTAAGTCCAATGTCGAGACAAACTTTCCTCTTGCCAGAAAGTCCAAAGACTCATCTACACGAGGCAGTCCACACAAAAAGTCCACACAAAATCTTGGTTCCGTGGCCGCTCTATTTACAATGACTACAGGAGCTGCCCAAGGGCTTGTGGAAGGTTCATTGATGTTGTCCTTCAACATTTATTGCACTTGTTCTTCAATCACACGTTTCTTAGCAGGTGACGTGCGATAGGGTGGGAGTTTGACAGGTGTTGCATTGCCAGTCTCTATGGCGTGCTCAGTGAGAGCCGTTCGACCAAGTTGACCATCAAACAAGGAGCTAAACTTGCTGAGCAGATTTAGTAAAGCATCCTTGTTGTTCTCTGAGAGACTTGCTTCAGACAGTTTGGCTGTTAAGTCTGAGCGAACCAAGTCCAAAGACATCAGTGTTCCAGGTGAATGCGAGTAATCATTTTGAAGGTCCTCTTCATTGTCTGCGAGTGGGCAGGGGATGTCCTCAATGTAGACTGTTCTAGTGGGAATGTGAATAGAAACAGAAGCTCTTGCCATAAAATCCATTCCCAGAATGAAAGGAGAGGACAAATCTGGTACCGTATTTTCACGACCATAAGACGCACTGTGCTAAAAGGCGCAGTCTCAGTTATGTGTGCCATTACTGTATTTAACACACACATAAGGCGCACTGGATCATAGGGCGCATACAAGTACCGTATGCGTATTTAAAAATAAAGCGGGAGCAAACCTGAGTTCGGTACCTTACTCACATTTTTATTACCAGTAATTGTCATCATCAACAACACACAAGCATACAAGTGTGCGTATTTAAAAATAAAGCAGGAGCAAAACAAAGTTTGGTACTCACATTTTTATCATCAATCAAACCCATCGAAGTCCTCATCCTCTGTGTCTGAATCGAACAGCTGCGCTAAATCTCCATCAAACATGCCAGGTTCACTTTCTTCACTGTCAGAGTCACTTTCCGTGCCGTGCGGCTCCTCGGAAATGATGCCGGCTTTTGCGAAAGCTCGAACAACAGTGCCAGCAGACATGTTAGCCCAAGCATCTACAATCCATTGGCAAATTGTGGCGTAACTTGCCCGGCGCTGCCTTCCACTCTTGGTTAAACTGTGGTCTCCATCGGTCATCCATCGCTGGATGTGTTTGTCGCCGATGTGTTTGCTGCAGTAGGAGCGGAAGATGGCCAGCTTTTCCTTATAATCCGCTGGAAGTTGCTGCGCTACCGTAGTCCTGGTCCGGATGGAAAAATGGCACCGTTTCATAAAAAGTGAAAGTGAAACTGCTTTTAGCCGAATGGTGACCGTCGAAACGCTTCTCCCGCTCGTTCTTTGCTCGATGATCGCCTTATGTCCGCGGAAACTCAGCTGCGTATTCTTGACCTGTCGGAGCTTGTTTTCCAGCTTCCTCCATTTGCGAACCATCGATTCATTAATCTTTAATTCTCTCGCCGCTGCTCGATCTCCATGTTCCTCCGCGTAGCTGATGGCCTTCAGTTTAAACTGTGCTTCGTAAGCGTGTCTCTTTGCCATTTTCAGGGTTGTTAAAACAACGGTGTCCTGCATAACGCACATACCTGTTCTTTTATACAGGTATGTGCAATAAAGTCAACGCACACACTTCACCCTTTAGCGTTCTCATGGTGTTCTCTACTACGTCCTCCTTACAACACAAAGGGCGCACTGCGCTATAGGGCGCGCCGTACTTTTTGAAGAAAATCTAAGACTTTTAATTGCGCCTTATGGTTGTGAAAATACGGTATTATGGCAAAACGCTGGTAAGAGTTCTTGTTCATGAATCCAATATTGAGCCAAATAACACCAACAGAGATACAGGGAGCATTATTGGCGAGGTTAACTGCAGGACCATTCCACTCACTTGTGTTTCTAGGGTAAGAGTCATTTACTTGAATGAGATCTGTTCGTACAGCCGAGAGGGAAGCACCCGTGTCGAGGGTAGACTCCACAGATGAAGCATTGAAGTTCACTTTCGTTCTTAGTGGGGTATTCCAGTGGACTTGTGAAAAATTGTCTTCCAAGTGTCCAAGACTGTGTCCACCCTGTAGTGAATCGGGCGTGTGAGGCTCCGTTAGTAACTGGGGGAAGGTTGGCCTCTGTAAAATGTCCTCCCCCCCCCCCTGTAGTTTCCCGACTGCCTGTATTGTGGCTGGGATGTGGTGCTGCTTAATTCCACCTTTTCATGGCCAGGGTCAGAGGGGCCAGGTGCTGGCAATGGCTGGACTGGGCCATGCCTAGCGGTATTCGAGGCTCGTTGTGGCAAATGAGGTTGGGTGTTACAGTTTGGGCAGGTGCGTGTAGTGAAACCTGGCTGAGAGCATTTGAAGCAGTAAGGTTCAGGCTTATAGTTGTCTTTGCTACATAAAGCAGGCTGTGGTCTTTGTGGTCCAAGCACTGAGTGAAGCTCATGAGCGCGTAGCAGCAGGTCCATTACAGAAGTGACATTAGCGCCATACAGGGCAACTCTGTATTTTTCGAGAGCATGTTTACTAATTAGGTCAATTCTGTCTTTTTCAGGTGGGGGGCTCTTCAGTTTGTCAAACTCACTCAACATGTGGGCAACAAAGGTTGGGAGCGGCTCGTCCTGAGCCTGAACACGATCCAAAATTCCTCTCAGGATGCGTTCTTGGTTGTCGGAGGGCAGAAAAACTGTCTTAAACAGTTGACAGAATTGAGCCCATGATGTGATGTGGGAGCTCAGTGCCTTGAACCATTTCCCGGGCTCTTTTGCAAGAAAGTGTGGCAGTTCGTTTAGCAATTGCCCATCAGTTAGGTTCAATGAGGCTTTGTATGTGCCAACTGCATTTAACCAGTCCTCAGGTTGCACTTTTCCATCCCCAGCATACACAGGAGGCTCCAGCTTTGCGTGATGTAAAGCTGCCGCAATCACTCTGGAAGTGCTGCTGAGTTCAAGTGAGTGAGATGGGAGGAAAGGATTTGTAGGTTGAAATGGGTTGCTGGGCAGGAACGGATTGGTACTGTTGGTGGGTTCAGTTTTGTCCATCACATGAACATAAGGTGTCGATGTGGCCATTGGGAAAACAGGAGACTGTGGGACTGCAGGAGGGGGAGAGTTCCCCGTTGTGAGTTGGTCCCACTGCCTTAGTAAACTCTGCTGTATGTTCAGTGAGTCACGTAAACAATCACTAAGCTTATTCACCTCAGTTCTTAACTCCACCACTTGTTGGCTAAGGCTAGGAGTCACATTTTCAACTATCTGGCACATAGGTAACGAGGTAAGTTCCATGTCTGAGTCAGAGTCGTCTGGGCAGTGTGCCATTGCGATTTCAAAAAAATTAAGCCGCTCCAGGGCACAGAGCAGTTAATGATATAGCAGTAAAAGAGTCAGTTAGGTCAGACTAGAAAGACAAAACTGCAAAAATGCGTTCAAGATTAAATTTAGAAAAACCACATATAAAATTTCGCCCAACAACTGAAATTAGACTGGAGTGATCAGAACCATGTTATTACAATAGCATGTCTGCAACACTAGAGCTCAATGCAAGATTAGTTTTAAGTCGTTTCGTTATACTGAGCCGAAGACCAGCACCAACGGTTGTAGTCGGCCAAGCTATCACTTACATGTGCTACAGTCAGTCTCAGCAGAGGGAAAGGGGAATGAAAAGCCAGCAGAAATGTTCATGTCCAGGCTCTCCACAGAAGAATTAATCCTTAGAAGACGAAACCAACAACAAATAACAAATCCACGGAGTCCATTTGCGTCGCGGAGTCAGCTTCTCTCTTTTTCTTTCTCCCAAGCGGAGCAGCGGCACACCACGGTATCCAGAAATTAGTCGGGTCCCACCTGAGCTGAGGCTGCGGCCATGGCTGGAGAAAACGTCCGAGCGTCCGCAAAACTGGGGGGATTTCCGAGACAGTTCACGTGCTAGAAGAGAAGAATCCTCGGCGGGATGCAAAAATCGTCTGAAGTCCAAGGGGAAAAAGTTCGGGCGCCAGTTGTAACGTGCAGTGGAGATGAAGCCAGCCGCGGAGGTGTGCAGGTGGATAGCGAATGAGCAACAGCTTCTGACTTTCCAAAAAGTACTCATTTATTTACAATATCAAAAATAAAAGTGCTACCTCTACCACACATTACTAAAGAGCACACTAGTCCGCGTACACACGGGAGCATCCATTACAGGAGGAGTGCGAAGAAGAACAAAAAGGGGGTGACACCAGTCGTGAGACAGGAGGCGCCGCCATGTGCCGATACACTGCATTACAATAGCAACTGTTACAATATAAATATTGTTCTGAGAGGCTTTTTGTTGGTTGAGTCTGAAATTGATTGTATGTACAATTCATATCCTTATAAAAAGGCAGAAATATGGTGTTTTATTAATAAACTTACATTTATGGATATAAAATAGCTAAAAGTATTAACATGCCTCAGAGAAATCACTAATAACACTAAGGGCTGGACGGATTTGATTTGCATTCTTCAAGAAGAGTGTGGTGTCATCAGCTAGCTGGCTGATGATGAGCTCCTTATCAGCTGTGCTGATTCCTTGTATAACAGGTCAAATCTCGGGGTGGAGTCTTAATCATTTTAATTGAGCTATTGCCATTCGTGTACAAGGTTTTGATAGCTTTACAGAAAAATGCCAAATTTTTCCAAAGAGTGGAAAATAAATTGATGTTCAATTGTATCAAAAGCCTTTTAAAAATCCAGGAAGAGAATGAAGCTATAGTCAGATACCAAATCAGAGTAATCAAGTAGATCTAAAACCAGTCTCATGTTCTTAGAAAGGTGTCTGTTTCTCATAAAGCCTGATTGTGTCTCATCGATAATTTTGTCCAAGAACTCTTTCATTCTGTTAGCAAGTACTAAAGCCATAATCTCATAGTCATCATTGAGCAGACAGATGGGTCTCCAATTATCAATAAGAAGTAAGTCTTTGTTTGGCTTTGGAATAAGTGTTATGAGACCCTGAGTAAGAGTAGGAAGGAGGATGTTATTCTCTACACTAAGGCTGCTCAATTAATCGAATTTTAATCACGATTACGATCTGGGCTTTCAACGATCATTAAAAATGACTGAGCCGATTATTAGCCCCTCCCCCGTGCTTTACTCTCGCGCTGCTCCGTGTGGCAAATTGAGCGCACCTCTTTGCATTTCCAACACGCATCACAACAATTAAGAAGACCCAAGGGAAGCTCGGAAAGCTAAGCAGAAGTTATTTGGAGAGGAGAGTGACTGCCATTGGTTGAAAAGAGAGGTTAAAAAAAAAAAAAAACTTCAGTGGTGTGGAAACATTATGGGTTCGCGGAGTCAGACGTGGATCAAGTAGACACAGTGGTCGTGTCCAAATTCATGGGCTGCATCCTCCTGAGGACCTGGCCTTCGCGGTCTACGTGGGCCGGGTCCTCAGAAGATCGGGTACGCCGGAAATAAACGGCCGTGAAATTGGACGGTCTAGCCTTCTGATTAGCGTCACCGCTGTCTCGGTGGAGTTTAATAAACTCAGCCGTCTGATCCTTGCTATCTAAAGTATAACAGGACACTGGCGTAAATTCTCAACTGTCTCATACTTCTGTTTAATCAGTTTTCTGTTTGACGTTTAGTCAGCTGTGTAAAAGTTTTATTTTATCTTATTTTATTTTTTATTTTATCTAATCTAATCTAATAACTTTAATCTCAGCCAAACCGATTTACTCACGAACAAACAAAACACTGAAAAAAGCCAAACAATAACATTTTTAGGTTGTCTAAGTGACTTATATCTTACGTTTAACCCAAGTAGCGAAAGTCCGCGGTGATCTGAAAATGATGTGCCGGGAGTTGTGCCGTTCTCGGCCGCATCAGTAACCTCGAGCTCCCGGCTGGCTGTCGAGCTGTTGGGTAGCAGACGTCTCCGAAAACGTCGAAGCACTTTTGCAAATATGCGATATCTTGATAAACCGAGCTGATATTTGATGTTTACACAACTACTTTCTCGCCTGAAAATATGTTAAAAGTTTATTTTCTGACCCAGAAAGATTAGTAGGAGTAATTTTAAAACTTAGTAGCGGCCGCCATTGTTGGAAACTGGAGTTTGGCTGGGCCGCGCTATGAATTCTGGGATATGGTAGGCCACGAAGGATACACCCGACCCATCCTTCAAATTCGGGGAAAAGGAGGACTCGTTTGTCGGCTGCATTCGGAGCAGTATATGAATTTGGACAGCCTTCGGCGCGTCGCTGTGACGTAATCGGTCTACAAATGCGGCCTCAGGAGGATGCAACTCATGAATTTGGACACGACAAGTGTGTAAACTTTGCTAGGTGTCATAGCTGCACCACAGAGCAACACTGCAAAGTTCACTAAACATAGATGTTTACATTTTTCATTTATTTTTTATATTGCAAACTCTTGCACTGTTATCAGTATTTGCACACTATTTTACATTATTTTTTAAAGTCATTATTCAATACATTGTTATTGTTAACCCTTTAAATCCCTGTAGAACCGGAACCGGGTAAGCTAGCACAATAATTTGTTTTGCATACAGGGAGTGCAGAATTATTAGGCAAGTTGTATTTTTGAGGAATAATTTTATTATTGAACAACAACCATGTACTCAATGAACCCAAAACACTCATTAATATCAAAGCTGAATGTTTTTGGAAGTAGTTTTTAGTTTGTTTTTAATTTGAGCTATTTTAGGGGGATATCTGTGTGTGCAGGTGACTATTACTGTGCATAATTATTAGGCAACTTAACAAAAAACAAATATATACCCATTTCAATTATTTATTTTTACCAGTGACACCAATATAACATCTCCACATTCACAAATATACATTTCTGACATTCAAAAACAAAACAAAAACAAATCAGCGACCAATCCTGGGCTATTCTCTAAGAACAAAGTTTTCGGGACCATATGTTGTGGAAAAGAAACTTAGCGAGACCAATTATGTTGTTCAAACACCTGATCGTCGTCGCAAGACCAGAATCTGCCATGTTAACATGATAAAACATTATCTTACGAGAGAGAGCGAGGATGATCCCCTCACGCCACCCAAAGCTACATCTAGCTCTCCTGTAGCATGCGTAACTTCAGAGATGGCCAATGAAAGCAGTGAGGAGGACGCGGTCCGGCGCAAAGATGCGTCACAAGGTACGAGACTAAGTAATGGTGAGATTCTGTCAGATTTGCCCCATTATTTGTCTCACCTGTCATTTGATCAGGCTAAAGATATCCAGAACCTGATTGTGTCGTTCCGGTGTATGTTTGGGGATGTTCCTACCCAGACGAGTTTGATATCCCATGACATTATTCTTACAAATCCTGCACCCGTTAAACAGCATGCATATAGGGTCAATCCCATCAAAAGGGAGGCCATGAAAAAGGAAGTAGAGTATCTGATTAGGAATGGACTTGCCATACCCAGTTGCAGCCCCTGGAGTTCTCCTTGTTTGTTGGACATTAAAGCTGATGGGAGTCCACGGTTCTGTACGGACTTCCGAAGAGTGAATGCGGTGACAGTTCCTGACGCATACCCCTTGCCCCTCATCGATGATTGCATTGATGACATCGGACCTGCCACATTCATTACTAAACTGGATATGTTGAAAGGTTACTGGCAGATTCCTTTAACCAAAAGGGCGTCAGAGATATCTGCTTTTGTTACTCCAGACAGTTTCCTCCAGTACACAGTCATGCCATTTGGGTTATGTAATGCGCCAGCTACATTTCAGAGGCTTGTGAACAAAGTACTGGGTGATGTTCCAAACTGCCGGGTGTACCTAGACGACATAGTTGTGTATTCCTGTAAATGGGCAGAGCATCTTGCTACTTTGTCAGCTGTGTTTGAACGCCTCTCAGCTGCCTCGCTGACTTTGAACCTGGCCAAGTGTGAGTTTGGTAAAGGTACCATCCTCTATCTAGGCCAACAAGTTGGCGGAGGAAAGGTATGCCCAGTGGATGCAAAGATCCATGCCATTTCAACCTTTCCAGTTCCATCTACAAGAAGGGAGCTACGTCGTTTTCTTGGGATGGCTGGATATTACCGCCGGTTCTGTAAGAACTTCTCAACAGTAGCTGCCCCATTGACTGCCTTGACCAGTCCATCAGTTCCATTTACCTGGTCTGATGAATGCCAACATGCCTTTGAGAACCTTAAAGGATTGCTTTCATGTACACCTGGGCCCTGTTTCAGGAAGCCGGTTTAGTGGAAAAACTGAGTAAGTATACCCTGAGTTAACGAAAACTCTGGGTTTTCGGTTTCACAAAGCGAGTTCAGCTGAAGCCTGAGTGAGTCACTATGACGACACACGCCGTGAAGCTAACCTGCCCCCTAGCAGGTTTACTACAACTAACCCTGACTGTCTCCGCCCCTTTGTCGGAAACCTGACTGTAGGAAGTGTCAGACATGGCGTGTCCCTTCCTTGAAGAGCCAGTAGATCGTGAAGCCCAAATTCTCCGCAGAGCTCTCCGCCGGGAGAGAGTGATCAGAGCGCGTTTGGACATTTTATCATTTCCTGATGATTTTCTGTGCGAACGTTACCGTTTCTCAGCACAATCTATAAGTTATTTGAATAACATCCTCAGGCCTAATATTACGCATGTGACACATCGCGGACATGCTCTCAGTTCATTACATATTATTTGTATTGCACTTCGTTTTTTTGCAAACGGGAGCTTTCTGTATAATATTGGTGACGCTGAGCACGTTTCCAAGGCTACCGTCTGTCGGGCAGTCAGGAATGTTACAGTTGCACTGAAACGTCTCCTGCACTCGTTTGTGGTGTTCCCCGGTCATAGACCCACAAGATTCATCAAAGAGGGATGCCACAAAATTGCAGGTATCAGGATGACCAAAACTTAATTTATGGTGTGGTGATACTTGGACTACTACTTAAATTTTACATTTATTTTCAGGGTTCCCAGGCGTGATTGGCTGTATAGATGGCACTCACATTCCAGTCATTGCTCCTTTAGTAAATGAAGGAGACTATGTGAACAGGAAGTCTTTCCACAGCATTAATGTACAGGTACATAGTTCCCTGTAGCATTTCAAACTAACAAATTATTTCATCATAGTAATGGATGCTAATTTGTGTTCTCTGCACTGTGAAGATCATATAGGATGCTGCCAACATTATCACAAATGTGGAAGCCAAGTGGCCAGGCTCTGTCCATGACTCACAAATATTCCGTGAATGTACACTGAGCACAAAATTTGGACATGGTGAGTTGAGAATACTTTAAAATATATAAAGACCAATTGCTTCAGGGACATTTGAACTGAAGTGTATCCTTCTGTCTTAGGAGAGTTCACTGGCTACTTGCTTGGTGATAGGGGGTATCCATGTTTACCCTATTTGCTTACCCCTTACCCTGACCCTGAACCGGGCCCACAGCAGCGATATAATCTGGCTCATTGCAGGACAAGAGCCAGAATTGAAATGACTATCGGAATGCTTAAGGCCCGGTTCCAGTGCCTGCAAAGACTCAGGGTCACCCCAGAAAGGGCATGTGACATTATTGTGGCATGTGTGATTCTTCACAACATTGCCACAATTAGAGGAGAACATTGTCCTTCTGAACCAAACATCAGCAGTGATCCAAACCATGAACATCCTGACCCTCCCACGGACATACAAGATGGAAGTGCAGTCAGAGACACCATATGTCACAATCATTTCTTTTGACCCATCACCTCAACATGTTGAAAGAAGAATAAACAGATTTTTTGTTCAACTGGCTTTATTGGTCGCCTGTATTTCCTGTACACAAAGTATTAAAAGATGTACACCTCATAAAGTGTCTCTGTTGCTTCCTCCTCTGTAACAGCTGTCAATGTTTCTTCATTATTTTCCTGTAGTAAAGAAATAAACAACATTGCTGTTCTACTGTACACTCATATAATCTGTGGAGTATTACTCACAACTGCATGTTGGTCTGGCTCAACAGGAGGCTGCACCAGATGCAGTACACCACCACCATCAACTGATAGAATATGAGGTTTATACAGGTCACTTATAACTTACAAGGGACCAAATGGCAATTAACAAACATACCAATCACCTTACACTTCATTGTCATTATGCTCTCAAAGACAACCAAGCCTGAGGGAAGGCAAAATCAGTAGGAAAATAACTTCACTACAAAATAATCCATTATGGTAAAGAGTTTATCAAATGAATGAGTAGCACTGCAAAGGTGACTGTGAAGAAAGGATGTATGCACATCATGTATTATTTTGGATTTACCCCCTATGTAGGCACTTGTGTCTTGCGGGGTTATTGACTCAGAGGATGTCCCCGCAGAGATGCCTTCGGCCACAGGGCGCCCACTGTTTTGGCTGAGGGCCAACTGCTCAGGCTCTGTGAGTGGTGGTGGTGGAGGACCCCCACCTGTTTTTCGGGCCTCCGCTTTTTTTCTGTTGGCTATAACGGGCCACATTTGAGCATACAGAGTAAGCAAATATGTACTTGTAATGTGCTCAGATAATTTCAATAAGTGCTTACAGAAAGGAAATTAATGTAGCCTCTAACTGCAATTGATTTACATAGGACAAACAGACCAAGCACTATGGCTCATAATACAATTACACCATACCTGTTTGGACTATATTTTTATATTTCATTTTTACTTGCTGCCAGGAACATTTGGGGCCTGTTGGGTTGCACCTGCGCTCACATCACATCACAAAATAAAATGTATAAAATAACAAATAAAATAACATATGATAAAATAACGTGTTAAATGGGTGGAAATCCCTAGATCAATGTTTATATTAACACTCACGCATTGACTCTGTCGGCTATGTTTTGCCATGCATGCTCCCTGTCTTTCGCAGCTGTGGCTGTGTTACTTTTTTCCGCGGAATTTGCATGTTATCGGCATATGCTGCCATCAGAATTTCGGCCTCAAGCGCTGTAAAATACATTGACCACGCCTTCTTTCCCTCCGTCTCCATGGTGACTCGCTTAATCTGTGCTCCGCTTATCAGGGCTTTATGTATCCTCGTCCGCGCGCTTCACTTGGGGTTAAAGCAACTCCGCGTTGACTGAACTAATTGTTATCAGCCTTTCTGAAACCGAATATTCCGAGTTGGACAGTTCGGGGTTACTCAACCCTGCGTATCGTTTTTCACTCTGAGTTTTCTAAACCGGCTTCCTGAAACAGGGCCCTGTTCTCTCCGCCCCAGACTTCGGCCGACCATTCAAGTTGGAGGTCGATGCTAGTGCCGTCGGGGTAGGTGCTGTCCTTCTACAGGAAGATCAGGATGGACTCGACCACCCTGTGTGCTACTTCTCAAAGAAGTTCACTCTTCCCCAGAGAAGGTATTCAACCATCGAACAAGAAACTCTTGCCGTTCTGCTGGCTCTGCAACATTTTGAGGTTTATCTCGGATTAAGCAGGGAGCCCATAAAAGTCTTTACAGACCACAATCCGCTTGTTTTCCTTTCAAGGATGTACAATAACAATCGTCGGCTTATGAGGTGGTCTTTAATCATTCAAGAGTACACCCTTCAAATCTGCCATAAAAAAGGGACAGAAAATGTCCTGGCTGATGCACTATCCCGTGCCCTGTAGTCTGTTTAGGGATTTTGTTTGTGTTTGAAGGATCCAAACTGTTTGTTTGGACTTGTAAGGGTGGGGGTGTTACGTGTCTGCAGGCTGCATGTTTTCTTTCCCTCCCCTTTTGTTTTCCATTCCCTTAGGTTGCAGACTGCAGGCTGATGTCAATCTGTGTGACGTCCAACTAATTAGAGGAGGGAGGCCCTGATTGGACAACCCAGGAGTGAAACCCTTGATAAGGAGACTCACCTGTGGCTGGGCGCGGCTCTCTTCCCTCCTTGAATTGTTTGACACATGTGTGATGTTTTCCTGCTGTCTTTCTTTTGTTTGATGATTGTGGTGGGAGTAAAGTGGACTAGGTAAGTTTGGGGACCCCATACACTTACTCAACTCACGTAGAGTCTTTGTGTTAGAAACACTAGGTAAGTAGGTTGGTGCCACCCATGTAATTTTGAGCTTGTTTTAAGTTGAGGTTTAGGGTTTTTCTCTCCTGTTTGTTGCTTTTCTAGGATAATAGCTCAGCTCAGCTAAGTTTTGGTTTTGTCTTTTTGGTGTTTTTTTTGGCACAACCTAACTGTCCCTTTTCCCCCCACATTTGTTGTTTGAGTCTGGGTTGTTTATTTTGTGAGAGCGCTGCCATTAAACCTTTTTTTTTTTCATAACACCTGTACTGAGTTTCCGGAGTTGTTGTGTTACCCCCTCATGCCCTAGGAGAGACGTAACACCACCTTTCTTTGCAAGGACACTCAAAAGCCTGCCATCCATGGATTCTGTCAGTGTTTTGATCTGTTCACCATCAACATTGCGTGCAGCAGCAACCACAGCCTCCCAGACACTGTTCAGAGAGGTGTACTGTTTTCCCTCCTTGTAAATCTCACATTTGATGATGGACCACAGGTTCTCAATGGGGTTCAGATCAGGTGAACAAGGAGGCCATGTCATTAGTTTTTCTTCTTTTATACCCTTTCTTGCCAGCCACGCTGTGGAGTACTTGGACGCGTGTGATGGAGCATTGTCCTGCATGAAAATCATGTTTTTCTTGAAGGATGCAGACTTCTTCCTGTACCACTGCTTGAAGAAGGTGTCTTCCAGAAACTGGCAGTAGGACTGGGAGTTGAGCTTGACTCCATCCTCAACCCGAAAAGGCCCCACAAGCTCATCTTTGATGATACCAGCCCAAACCAGTACTCCACCTCTTTTTTATTATGTCCGCCATTTCCTGTCCGAAACCGGAAGTGATGTCATTTTCGTGGAAAATGTAGTTTTTTACTTGTAGGCCTTAAAAGCCTATACTGGTGTTTTTATAAGTCATGTTTGACTCTATACTTTTCTGAATAGTTTCTGGAATACTTAGAACTCGAATTGCACTGCTGGAAATAGTTTATTTTGATGCACATGCTGTTTTCTTTGCAAATTTGCATCATAGGATTGTTTTTTGTTTTTCCTGCAGTATATAAAAATTGCTGTATCTCCAAAATAAAACTATGAAGACACTCAAAATAAATTTCCTGTGGTGGGAAACTATTTTTTGCAACTTTTTTGTATTTAAAGTTTTGAGGGATAAGCCTCTTAAATTTCCCCAAGTAGAAATATACCGTATTTTCACGACCATAAGGCGCACTTAAAAGTCTTAGATTTTCTTCAAAAAGTGCGGCGCGCCCTATAGCGCAGTGCGCCCTATGTGTTGTAAGGAGGACGTAGTAGAGAACACCATGAGAACGTTAAAGGGTGAAGTGTGGGCGTTGATCGTATATACCGGGACAATCGCACATACCTGTATAAAAGGACAGGTATGTGCGTTATGCAGGACATCGTTGTTTTAACAACCCTGAAAATGGCAAAGAGACACGCTTACGAAGCACAGTTTAAACTGAAGGCCATCAGCTACGCGGAGGAACATGGAAATCGAGCAGCGGCGAGAGAATTTAAGGTTAATGAATCGATGGTTTGCAAGTGGAGGAAGCTGGAAAACAAGCTCCGACAGGTCAAGAATACGCAGCTGAGTTTCCGCGGACATAAGGCGATCATCGAGCAAAGAACGAGCGGGAGAAGCGTTTCGACGGTCACCATTCGGCTAAAAGCAGTTTCACTTTCACTTTTTATGAAACTGTGCCATTTTTCCATCCGGACCAGGACTACAGTAGCGCAGCAACTTCCAGCGGATTATAAGGAAAAGCTGGCCATCTTCCGCACCTACTGCAGCAAACACATCGGCGACAAACACATCCAGCGATGGATGACCGATGGAGACCACAGTTTCACCAAGAGTGGAAGGCAGCGCCGGGCGAGTTACGCCACAATTTGCCAATGGATTGTAGATGCTTGGGCTAACATGTCTGCTGGCACTGTTGTTCGAGCTTTCGCAAAAGCCGGCATCATTTCCGAGGAGCCGCACGGCACGGAAAGTGACTCTGACAGTGAAGAAAGTGAACCTGGCATGTTTGATGGAGATTTAGCGCAGCTGTTCAATTCAGACACAGAGGATGAGGACTTCGATGGGTTTGATTGATGATAAAAATGTGAGTACCAAACTTTGTTTTGCTCCTGCTTTATTTTTAAATACGCACACTTGTATGCTTGTGTGTTGTTGATGATGACAATTACTGGTAATAAAAATGTGAGTAAGGTACCGAACTCAGGTTTGCTTCCGCTTTATTTTTAAATACGCATACGGTACTTGTATGTGCCCTATGGTCCAGTGCGCCTTATGTGTGTGTTAAATACAGTAAGGGCACACATAACTGAGACTGCGCCTTTTAGCACAGTGCGCCTTATGGTCGTGAAAATACGGTATGTAAAAAAAAAAAAAAAAAAACGATTTTCAATTTTTTTTGTAGTTTATTGCACTTTTTTGTAATTAATGTAATTACTATGGACTTAATGCATACATATTATTAAAATATGGGCTATAACAGTTGTATTGATGTATAGCAACTTGAAATGCTCCCAAAAATGGCACTACAACATGTAAAAAAATAATATAAGCTCTGGCAGACTTGGTTCTATGGTAGGTCTTAAAGGGTTAAATAAATATCGTCAAATAATCGAGATCTCAATTTCAGTGAAAATAATCGTGATTATCATTTTTGCCATAATCGAGCAGCCCTACTCTACACTTCCTACGAAAAGCTGCAGTAAGAACGGAGCCAGGAGATTAGAAAATGATTCATAAAACTCTGCAGTTAAACCATCTGTGCCAGGAGATTTGTTGGCCTTAAGTGCAGAAATAGGATTACAAACGTCCTCCACAGTCAGAGGGCTGTCACAGTGACTTCTATCTTCCACAACAATAGTTTTTAGGTTTTTAATATTATTGAGAAACAGCGTTGAGACGTATGTATGTATGTGTGTGTGTGTGTGTATATATATATATATATATATAATTTCTACTTTTCTAAATGATTGACTATTTCAATGGAGAACCTAAATGACACGGACCCGTGTTTGTTATTACATATCTCTATTTTGAATGTGACAAGTCTATCGTTGCCTGTTATTCATAGGTATTAACAGAGTTTTTGGCCTTTTTTTTCCTCTATAAAAGTTAATTGACTCTTTACAGTGGCCTGCTATGGTTAATAATAACATGTTCAGTCATGAGTGAAATCAAAGCTTTTCTTCACTTTAGCATTTAACATTCCCAACAATATAATGTGATACCTTAATTAAAACACAGCTAATAAAACACAATTTTCTTAATGCAAACATCAGTGACTCAACATTAGCAACCAAAGGGTTCAGTCTGCAGCTCACACTCATGTGAAGCTACAGCCTCCCCCTTTAGTCTCTGTCATCCTTCTGCTCCTGCACAAACAAAGCAAGACAAAACCTCCACCCTTCTTCTACAGGCTGGGTGAATTGTTGTGGACGTTCACTAATCCTAAAGTCGGCACCGTTTTTGTCTCAGTATCAAGTCAGTTAAACTTTTAGTCGTCAGTCCGTCACAGTCCAGTCACATGCATACATCCACACACATTCATACCAGATATTGCTGATAATGGAGTCTCACGCGCAGCCTATTCGAGCCTCCATCACCAGCAGGATGACGTCATCATTTTAAAGGAAAACAGCTCCTTGTTTTTGGACTGGATTGACTCGCTGCAATCCTTTTAGGCTCAGGACTTCTCATGTGATCAATGTGACATACAAGTGAATTTCTCCCAAGCCCATTATAATCATGGAGAAAAACACTTTGCCACTGTTTCCAGTAAGAATATTTTATAGCCCTTTAAAGTTCAACCTCTCAGGTCTGGATTAAAGAGCTGATTTGTTAAATCGGGAACTCACAAAATACCAAAATATCACCACCGGTGGATCACACCTCTCAGATGTTCTTATCTCAGTGCACTGTAACAAAAGCACAAACAAACGCAACCAATAAAACACTAATAAAGTAACAAATACTGGGGCCCATTGCAAACATGTCCAAGCATAAAACCATCTTTCTCTCTCTTAGAGAAAGAAAACAATCCAAACCTCACTGATAAAATCAACCTAGTGTCAAGCAAAACCCAAAAATCAACCAAAACTTCACCAGAAAGTTTTCCTCCCTCCCGGGACAATATTGTGCAGGAATACAGGCACCGTAACTCCTTTTGCACTGACAAAAACATGTTGGATTGACTTGATTCAATAGTGGACACTGGTTGCACACAAAGGTTTTGCTTTGGCAGAAACTTAAACAACTGAGTTAAATCAACACAACCTTTTCATATTCAGTAAACCTGCATGTTGTGTTCATAAAACACGATTGAAACATGTTCAGATGGAGTAAGTTGAGCTCCTGGAACATTTTAATCCTTCAATTGAAATTGAATGGGTCTACAACAACTACCATCCTCCTATCTCTATCCTGGTTGCAGCAGGGCTGGGAAATAACCCTGAAGTGATAGGTTACCAGGCAGGGTACACCCTGGACAGCTCACCAGTCTATCAGATAGAAACACACAGCCGTTTACATTCATGGATAATTTAGCCCAGGACCTTCTTACTGTGGAGCAACAGCACTAACCAGCATGCCAACAATGGAGGAAATACAGGAAAGCTATGATTTCCTGTATTTGAGGCAGAATTATTTTGTTCTTGCCCTTGACAGGTTAATCCACAATAAATAGCAACAGCATGCATGTGGTGTGTGTGTGGTTGTCTGCCTCTTATAACTCCAGTGATTTTCCTGTAGTTTGAAATCTTATGCGGTGTTGACACAATAATTTGTTGTAAACCAGGAAATTCCCAACTGTGGTAGAAAGCACAGCTTAGCCTTAGCAAATGTTCAAAGAAAAGTCGTCACTTCCTGATTTCTGCTTCACTGATAAATATTGTCACACTGGGGTTTTTGCAAATGATATCAGTGAGCACTGTGTGGCAGCTGGAGTCAGACAACTGAAGCTCCCACAATCAAGACCACAAACAGCTTTCAAAGGAGATTTGAAGCTTTTCTGGCAGCAAGCTTCATGATTTATGGGACTGGAACTGGAACAGAAACTACCTGATCACCAATGGTGAGCTGGCATGGAATTATTTTTATGACATTTTATCAAAGTTATAAATAAGCATGCCCATTAACACATAGTGAGTGAGCATGTTGTCTTCCCACGCAGTGAACAGCGGATGCTAATGTTTTTGTCACTTTTTACAGAGTCAAACTCAAAGTAAGGTCAGTGCTTCCACGCTTTAAACGCTGCACGCTCACACTCTCTCCACACTCGATAGATTATCCATTGTTCATCTGCACACAGCTGCGGTTTTAGTAACGCAGTAACGCAGCGTGCTTACGGGAAAGTAACAGTAATCTAATTACCTTTTTTGCAATAGTAATCCCTCACTTTACTCATTTCTTGAAAAAAGTAATCGGATTACTGCCCATCTCTGGTTGGAGCTGTGCACTTGTGGGTTCAACCTTGTGTACACGTTTATCTTTGCTGTGTGTACTTGTACCTCTGAGTGGAAGCTGAACTCTTGAGTTCGAGTATCGAAGCATCAGCTGTGACGTTAAAGTCCAAACAGCTCGTTCATTTGACGTGCAAATGAACGAAGGTAACGCCGTTTTCATGTGGATGTGTCACTGAGACACTTTCCACATCCACAGCTCACAAAATGGGAAAACTATAGAAGTATAACAATGAAGAAGTTACTATGTTACGGGTCCCAAGGATGAAGACCTCGATGACAAATATGTTACCTGTAAAAGCAGGTGAAGAGCAGAGTAAGGAAGACACGATGCGTCTCTGCTTTCCTCCAGAACGTGTCTGAGTCTGATTTATTTCACACAAATAAATGCTATAAAACACTAAACATGAGCTTTCAATATACTGTTCAGCTGGTTCCTCATTCACATCAATGACATTTACTTATTTCACAACATCAGTGAAATATACTCTTTTTAACTGGTTCAGTTTCTCAAGTTCACACTTCTTTCCATAACAGCTACATCCTTTTATCATATCAATAAACACATCACATTGTCTTCTGCAGTGTCTTACTGGCTAAACAGTTCTATTCAATAACAGCATTGGTAAATACATTACATTTGTTCCCTCCAGTAATTTACTGGCAAAATCACTATTTAGTGCATCATGAAACACAGCTTGTTGAATCAACCCATGAATGCCTCTGTTAGCTACACAGAGTTGCTCAGAGTGCTTGTGTTACACTAGCTAATCTACTCAGTCACTTTAACAGAACTATTAACATTCACATCTCACAGAACTGATTTGATTGGAGCATTACAACACGTTTGCACAGAGCATAGGAGCGCACTGACTCTGCTTCACGAGCGCTCCACCTAACGAGCGGGCTCGCGGTGCGGTCGCGCGGGACACTCCTCTGGTTTTCTCCCGTGTTTACATATAAATAACTTTGGCGGACCGCCTTAACTCTCCCGTTCACATTAACGTGGGTAACCATGGTGACAATAAACAACATTTTCGGTGCGAGCACCGTGTACCGACCTGTAAAAGCAGGTGAAGAGCAGAGTAAGGAAGACACGATGCGTCTCTGCTTTCCTCCAGAACGTGTCTGAGGAAGCAGCGGAAGGTGGGCTCCACTTACTGCTCCCCGAAACCCCGGAGCAAGCACCAAAGTTCCGCCCTCACTGCTTTCTAACATAAAATGAATCCCTGTTACATGGATTTTCTATCCTCTTAAAGAAACTGAAAATAAATACATATAGCAATGAAAAATGTCCCGTTACATGAGTGTTTTACACAAAATAATATTCATGTGGTCATTCCCTCACAGGGGTGCCACAACTACACTGCTGTTTTGACAGAGACACAGTGTGTTTATCTAACTTGGCTGAAGCCAAAGTTCTCCAGACAAATTCAGTCTGTTTCTGCCAAGTGTGAACTCACTAGATGAGCGCCAGATACACAGAATCAAAAAGGGATAAATTACTTTTCTTATGTCATGTTCCCGTCACAAACTGGCTCAAGGAGAGGGGAAGCAGGAGTCCACAGATGAAATGTTCCTATAAATAAAGTGGAATTTATTCAAACTTTACCAAAACTTCAACACATCAAATACAAGCAGTTCAGCAGGGAGTGGATGTGTGTTGCATGTGCCAGGTGGATGCAGAGAGAGGCCAGGGCCACGTTCAAACCTGAACACGCTGCACAGTGTTTTGTTCCATTTGTTAGGGATGAATGAAATGCTTCCTTGAAAGGATGTGTGCAGTCACCAGTGGGCGTGGAAGCATGTGCGCCCTCATTTGGTGGGTGTGCAAGAAAAGTCATCCTGTCACACAGCAATGCCTACATAAATCACACCACTCTGCTTAAAATAATAATGTTTAGTGAAGCAGGTGAAGCAAAGGGCTGCTTTTAATAGGCTGGGAGACCCAGGTGTGCTGCTTTAGCTGCTGAGCCTCTTATGACAGAACAGCGGAGAGTGGTAAGAAGGGAGGAGGGGGTCTGGCTGTGTTTGTGAACGATAGATGGTGTAACTCTGGGCATTTCTCTATCAAAGAGACGCTATGCTGTAAGGACATTGAGCTGCTAGCGGTTAGCATGAGACCGTACTATCTACCACGAGAGTTTACACACGTGATTATGATAGCTGTGTATGTCCCGCCCTCTGCTAACGCTGCAGCAGCCTGTGAGGTCCTGCACACTGTAACCAGCAGACTCCAAACACAGCACCCTCAGGCCCTTTTCCTGATCTCTGGGGACTTTAAAGATGATGTAACCATTTAATTATGGTTACATAATTAATTATGTAATTAATTATGCAAAATGCAAAACGCTCAGCTGTGTCTCCAATCAAAGCTCTGTAACTTCAGAGGTGATGTTCATATGTTGACTAATGGTTTTGTTTTATTTTTGATGTACTGCAGAATATTTGTATAAAATCCAGGCCAGGAAAATCTCCTTCATGTGTTTCTGTGTTTTGTCTTCAGCTACGTTGACACAAAGGCCTCTGCTGTGACGCTCACACCTTTGATAAAGTCTGGAGAGTGTCAGCTTCTTGTTTATAGATACAAAAATATGTAATGTTGTGAACTCTGGCTGCAGCGGCGCAAGAAAAAGGAGAATTACGGGAAGCACTCACAACAGGTAAAATCAAAATAACAAAGTAAAGTAGGATAAAATAAAAACCAACAAAAGAACAACACAATATACTTCCCCGTACTGATACTGCTAACCTCTGTTAACCTAGTAACTCTTACCTTCTAACTGACAGCTGGTCAATAAACGAGCTCCATAAACGCTCCATATTCACCTTTACATGGAATATAAAGGGAAAAGAAGAAACACAGTGCTGTGTCAGCGTTAGACATATAGATATATCCTTGCTTTTAATACATTTGAAGGTGGGTGGGAGAGGTGCTTCTCCGCGTAGTCTACGGTCTCTTTGGGATCGCTAAAGCTTTTCCTCACATCACCATGGGTCACTAACAGCTTTGCAGGGTATAGCAGTCTGTACCTGACGCCGGTCATCCCACGTAGTCTTCCTCTCATATTTGCAAATGCGGCTCTGCGTTTCCAACAGAGGGAGGGAAATCTGGGAGGATGTTTATTTTAAAAACCCTTATACATCAGGTTCTTGTTCTCTGCAGCTTTCAGCAGAATTTCCTCACCAATGTGGTAGTAGTGCAATCTCAAGATGATGGGCCGAGGAAGATGACTTTGTTTGGGACGCTGGCGATTCACTCTATGTGCTCGATCGATGAGTGGCTTCTCCTCGAGAGATAGCGCCTCCGCCAACAGGTGTGAACCAACTCAGTCATCTTGGATCCCTCTGTGCCTTCTGGTGTTCCTGCAGTTCTTAAATTATTCCTCCTGGAGTGCCTCAAGAGCTCCACATCTCTCATCTAACTTCTTTACCTCCGCAGACAAACGCTCCACAGTGGCCTGGAGAGTGGCGATGGTGTCAGAGTGGTTCGAGGCACAGTCCTGCAGTTCAGTCAAAGTGTTATCATGCCTGGCCACGTCGCTTTTTATGTCCGAAATTGAGGGCTGGATGCTCTGGTTCAAGGATGATATCTCGCCTCCTATGGTGGTAGAAATCTCTAATATGCAAGTGTCCAGTGCTAGTTAGTTAGTTCTAGTTCTAGTGGTTAGTGGGGCTTTATTTGATGATTCTAGTGTGTGTTACATTGTTGTGTCGCAGAGCTGCACAGTGTTACAGTTTCTGTAGAGTCTGGTATAAGGAACTCAGATCCCTCTGTGAATAATGTTCACTGAAACTGATCTGTAGTTAATGAACTAGTCAGGATTTACACTAGAGAATGTTTCTGCCATTACATGGCCTGTATTTGTAGAGCGCTTTACTCGTCCCTAAGGACCCCAAAGTGCTTTTTTGCCCAAGGACACAACGACCGAGACTGTCCGAGCCGGGGCTCGAACCGGCAACCTTCCGATTACAAGACGAGCTGCCAACTCTTGAGCCACGATCGGCCCACATATTGTTGTCTTTTGTTGCAGACACCAAGTGTTGAGATCCTGTCTCAACCTCCTACATTCTTCCAGCAGGTTACACATTATTTTTTGTACTTGGAATCAAATATATGTGTCAGTTGGGCCTAGTGCAGGGGTCAGCAATCTTTAACACCCAAAGAGCCTTTTGGACCCGGTTTCCACGCAAAGGGTCAGGGTTCGGGAAAACACTGGGAGCCGCAAATACTTTGTGACATCTAAAATGAAGATAACACTGTGTATATTGTTTTTACCTTTATGCTTTGTGTGAACAACTACAGTGTGTTGCTTATGAAATCCATGAAGTGCTACAGAGAAAATTACATTTGATTTATGTAATGAACACATTTTGAGCTCTTAAAGAAATATAACAAAGGAAAGCTGAACTACAATGATCCATGTAGCAAACACAAACTGTTATATCGCCTTTGGGCTTTTGGAGCCTTGACCTGACTTTTAAAAGTCAGGTCAAGGCTGTGGTGGGCGTGGTCTGCAGCGCCGCTGCAGGGGAGGCGGACGCACCTGAGCGGCACCCGCAATCACGCCTTAACGTCTGTGCTCTCTCTGCTGTTGTTGGTGTGTGTCGGGCTGTGAGCTGCAAAGCTACAGCCGGCTGTGTGCGTACAGCAACCGTGTGTGTAAAGTGGTCAATAAAGAGATGCTGAAAAGCGCGTTCATGCAAACATCGTCGGGTCTGCCGTGATATGTTTACAACGGGACTTCTGCTCCTGAACCTCTGCGCACAGCGTCTGCAGGTCGGGGCTGTACGAAGTCACTTTATCTCTACAGCCTTGAAAGCCCATTCACTCACACATTCACACAGTATGTGTGTGTCTGTGTTACACTGTGGACATCCCTTCTGTTGGAGCGCCATCTTGTGGCAGGTTTAAGAAATGTTCTTCTTGTAAATCCAAACTGATGCACCTCCATAGCAGACTGTGGAGGCTTTCAGTGACATGAAGACTTGATTTATACTGTCATATTCTCCTGTTACACAAAGCACAGCACGCTGAACATGGATGAACTGTGTTGGGGGAAAACTCTGTAAAAGACCCAGGAGAAATAAAGACACAATGAGACAAAGTTACTTTCTTTATCAAACGTGTACACGGGTGAGCTGCTAAGAACAACTCACACCATGCACAGTGGCTTGGTAATTTTTATAGGCACAGAGCACAGAGACAGTGAGAACAGGATAACAAATAATAAACAGATAAAATAAAACAACTCCATATATGGTGCTAGTCTCGTCAGCAGAGAGCTAGGGAAGATAAAACAATCTAAAACAATATGTCCCAGAAACAAGATGTGTTTGCTGGGAAAGTCTAAAAAGATAATTCTAAACTAATCTAACCATAGGCAAAGGGCAGGCAAAAGGCATCTTTGTACATTTAAAAGAAGGTAAAGAAACATAGAAACATTTTTCCTGTAACATTCCCTCCTGTTTTAACTTATTTTAAATGTATACAACAATTGTCTGTGAAGGTTATTTATTAAGTATCTTAAGCAATTTTTTAATTTTCAAAATGTCAGCATAGCAGAAATGGAAGTCATTTGGTCTAAAGAATAAAACAAAAGAAAATAATAAAAAGAAAAACATAGTAAATGAAATAACAAGTGGAATAAACAAGAAAAAATAATAATACGAAAACTACAAAAAATAAAAGGATGAAAACTAAAATGAAAACTTTGTATTTAAAAATGATGAAAACTTCATATGTAAAATGAAAACTTCAAAAAAAATACAAGGATGAAAACCTTATACTTAAAATGATGCAAACCTTAAATTGAAAACTTTATATGTAAAATAATGAAAACTTCATATTTAAAATGAAAACTTCAAAAAATAAAGGATGAGAACTTCAAAAAATAAAAGGGTGAAAACCTTATATTGTACCTGCATAAACTACTAATGTGTTAATCAGTGCATGATCACTTGAAAAAGGCAGAAGTCATTTTTAATCACCACGTCATTCATTAGCAGTTATTACAAGTTCTCCTCTAACAGAATAGCAACGGGATGCTGTTCTTCTTGAGGCACGGCAACATAAGCAGTCATTGTAGTTGTTATCATCTTTGAAATCATTACTCTTAGACATGGCGGTGTAGCTGCTCCAGATGTGTGGTCAGTGACATATTTTTGCAGAATGGACAAATTCTGCAAAGCTTCATAAATGTCTCCTCCAGTTTCGTATCCATCAGGGATAAAAGTGCAACATGTTTCCCCGATCAGCTTGCAAACTCCTCCTTGTGATGCTGTTAGCAGGTCTAGTGTCAGTCTGTTCTGCAGCACCATCGTTCTGATGGCCTGCTGTTCTCCTGCTAAGGCCGTTCCCAGGGCCTTAGTTAAGTTGATGTGTCGTAGCAGAGCATATCGGTTGATTTCCACGTGATCCCGCACCTCGGCAACTCCAATGCCGGGGATCAAGCTCTGTAAGAATTTCACTCCTCCTCAGATGCGAAACTCTGGTTCCTTTACTGCTTGGTGCCGTCCGTGCACATCCTGTCTGGTAATGAGTCTTTGTTTGTAGTATCATTCGGTAGCTGTAGTTGGAGCGACAGTTGAGGCTCATCAGTGTCGCGTTACTGGCACAGGTTTCGTTGAGTGAACAGTCCATACACTTCCTCTCGTTCCTCGGTGGGCAGAAAGTGTATATGTTTTTGCATAGCAGTCAGTTTTATTATTCAAGTAAGCTGTAGTGTTCATAAACTGCCACCAGAAATTAGTGGCATAGCCATGGGGAAACTTGGTGTACTTTCCTTTGTCATACAGTGTCTGCCTTTTCTCCATATAACGTGACTTGTTGTCCCTCACGGAAGCAAAGATGAGGAGCCCGGCCATGGTCAGGGCCGCTGCAGTTGTTAAGAGCCACCACCTCATGACGACGGGACACACCCTCCTGTCGCGAGTAGACCCCCCGGCCAGGAAAGCTGACCCCTCCACCGGGCGAGATCACAACAAGTGGGCAAGCCTGCCGTCAGCTGTGTTTAGATGGCTTCACTTACTGGCTCTGATGGATGCAAGATGGTCGTTCCGCTATTTTGCAAGCTCCAGTTTTTCCTTTGGAGCACTTTGATCAGAACCCAGTCACCGGGCTGTGATCTGCAAGACACTTGATAGACATCATTACATTCTTCGTCATTTACAATCATCTCTTTATTTTCCTACAACTTAGACATACATTTTGCTACTGAAATTGTATCTGCCTTTTTCACTGGGTAGATTTCTGGCCACTTTGAGAATACATCTATAACCACTAGGGTGTATTTTTACCCTTGGCATTCCTTTAGCTCAATAAAGTCCATATGGATTGTGTGGTCTCAGGTTTCCCTGAGCATTATATTTTTGACACGTCATGCACGTTCTGACAAATTGTTTTGCTGAGGTTTCAAAATTTACAGTGTAGAATTTACAGTGTAGAAATGAGAGTTGACAATACTGGTCAGTCCCCCCGTTGACAAATGCGTACAGCCATGAGTCACTAATGCCGCCATTTTGTGGAGGAATTTTGGCAACACTAGCTTGCCATAACACATCATTAAGTCGTTTGTCAGAACTGCACCGTGTTTTAGCCATTTTGCCTGCTCTGCTGTGCTTGCTGCTTTTGTTCATTTTTCAACACATCCAGTGGAATCTGATGTGTGTTTACTGCCATCAATGTGATTGTGACAAAGTGGGTGAGAAGACCATTTGTCTACATTCTTAGTTAACATTCTTGTTTTGATTTAACCATATTTCACATGTAATCTGCAATAGGCAAACATCTACTATCCCGGGTTTGTTTATGTTCTGCACTTTTACAGATTATATAATATAACATCTTGGTTTAAATCAATTCATGCAAGTTTGTTAAGTTAACATGTTATTTATTTCAACTGTTAATTTGTATTGTTTGAACTTACTTTTACCTACCTGTCTTCCAGAAGCAAAAGGAGGAAATGTAGTTCTACTTCCTGCTTTATACCTTCTGGGTTCATCTGAGGTCACAGGAAGAGACCAAGGGCAGGAGGGGAAGAATTCTTATAATTTAATAAAGTTGATTTTAAAGGGTTTATAAAGAAATAGATTTAATGTTGTGATATGTATTGATTACACCAGAGTTTATGTTGCCAGTCAAGAGGAGTAGTAGAGGATGAATATAATCATGTTCATCTCACCTACCTACTGAATGGAATAGTCCAGAGGAGAAAGTGTTTGATTAAGGGGACTATTTAAGCAGACGAACTCAGGTGTTTCAGAAGAAGGGTTCAGGTCAGTGTAGCTGTGTGCAGTTTGACCTTAATTTCCGTTGATTTAAGTTCAGTTATGTTTATTTGAATTGAGTTAATTATAGAGTTGAGTTTCTTATTTGTTTCTTTGTAAATATTCTTGGGCCACAGAATGGTGAATAAATCACTTGCTACACTGGACAGCATCAGTCTCCTGCACTTCTTTGACCGCTTAAGTCGAGTCCTACCACATTTGGTGGCAGCAGCAGTGGGATTCCAGGCCAATTAAGGAGTGGAGAAGATGTCTACCCGAGCAAAGAGAGGGCATGTTCCAGAATGTGAAGCAGATGATTTACAAGATGGCAGCGACCAACAAGGGGCAATAAGTGGCCATATTTCTGGACAAGAGAATGTGGCTGAATTGTCCAAACTTTTGCAAACTCTGATGCAACAGCAGGCTGAACGCGATGCTAAACTGGAGCAAGAGCACAAGCGCCAGGATGATAGATGGAGGCAAATCCGGCATCAGTTTGCCCAGCTTCAACAGCAGATGCAGCATGGCAATCTAGAGCATCAGTTACTTGAAGTACAAGCATCTACATCGGCTTCTTCGAGAGCACCTACTCCAGAACCATCTGCCAGCACACAAGAATCAAATAGGCTTGACTTGGAGCCGGCACATCAACGCAGTGAGGCACAGCTTTCAACACTGGTGAGACATTCAGGCTGGAAGGGGCCAAAAATGCAACCTTACAATGAAGGTGAGGACATTGAACATTATTTAATCACCTTTGAAAGAATTGCTCATGCTTGCCAGTGGCCGCGAGATGAGTGGGCTCTTCACCTAGCACCACTGCTAGCTGGTAAAGCACGTTCTGCTTATGTAGCCATGGATATTGATGACACTATGGACTATGCAAAAGTAAAGTGTGCTGTCTTGCAGAAATATGAAATAAGTGTTGACACCTATCGAATGAGGTTTCGTTCTAGTACCTTTGGAGCAGAGGAAACACCAAGGGAGCTGCAGGTCCGCCTAAAGGAGTTGTACATCAAGTGGATGAATCCTGAAACAAAGACAAAGGATCAAATCGGAGACGCCATCATCATGGAACAGTTTCTCAAGGTTTTGAATCCTGATCTTCGGACGTGGGTTAAGGAACGTAACCCAAAGACTTCCAAGGAAGCAGCAGAACTGGCTGAAGCTTTCTTAGCAGCTCGTCGACCATCAAAAGACTTCACACCAGTTAAGTCAAATTCCAACGTGCCATTCAACAAGTTAGGTGGTGGCCCTGACTTGAAAGTTAAGCACACAAGACAGAACTGGTATAACTCAGATCCTGCCAGATCTGAGACAAAAAATAAAACCAATAAAGCATGTCATTTGTGTGGTCAGATAGGTCATCTTAAAGCTCAGTGTACAAAGATGTCTGTTAGTAAAAATTACATGTGTTCTGCTAGACAAACTGAAGTCAGTGAGAATCACAAAAATGAAATTGAATGTCAGCAACGTGAGCCATCAATTGGGGTATTTGTTGAAGACAAACCCTGTGTAGCTCTGTTAGATTCAGGAAGTAATCGCTCTCTGGTTAGACAAGACAGTCTTCCTAGGGATGTGATCTTTTCAGGAGCAACAGTGGATGTGTGCTGTATTCATGGTGATAAGGTATCATACCCAGTTGCTGAAGTTGCAATTGAAGTAGAAGGCCAGTGTTACACTCTTTCAGTGGGAGTGCTGCAAACGCTGCCTTATCAAGTGGTGTTGGGCCGTGATCTCCCAATACTCACAGAGCTAATAGCCAAGCATCCCTGTCAGACTGAAACCGTTGAAAGTTTGTTAGCAGTCACAAGGTCAAAAGCTAAGGAGCTACAGGTTAATGCTTTGGGTTGGGATGAATTACCTTTTGCAAATGAGGATGCCCCATTGGATGAGTCTAGCACTCGTTCTAAACCAAAAAAGAGCAAGAGACAGAGAAGACATGAAAAGGTGAAGGGAACAAGAGTAGCTGAACACATTTTAGATCCTTTAAAGACTGAGTCTCTCCCCAGTGCTAGTCAGGTTGCTAGGCTTCAGAAAGAGGATCTAACACTTAAACCATTGTTTTCTAAATGTGTTCCAGAGTCAACTACAGTTGAGGGAAGGCAGGAAGTGTTTGTGGTTAAGGGAGATTTGTTGCATCGCCGTAGCAAGATTGGTGACCAGTTGGTGATCCCCCAGAGTTTGAGATCTACCATTTTGAAAATGAGTCATTCCATTCCCTGGGCAGGACATTTGGGACAATCTAAAACATTTTCTAGAATGATTCCCAGATTTTACTGGCCCCAACAGTTCAGTGATACGGTACAATACTGTAAAGCTTGCCCACAGTGCCAGTTAACAGCTCCAGGCAGGAAAGCAGATAGAGCTCCGCTTATCAGTATGCCCATCATTGATACACCCTTTTCACGCATTGCCATGGACATTGTTGGCCCACTAGAACAGAGTAAAGCAGGTCATAAGTACATACTTGTAGTTTGTGACTATGCCACAAAATATCCTGAAGCCTTCCCCCTGAAGAAAATAAAGGCTCGTCAGATTGTTAACTGCCTGATTCAGTTGTTTTCCAGAGTAGGTATCCCAAAAGAAATCATCACAGATCAGGGGACCAATTTCACTTCTAAGATGCTTAAAGAAGTATATAGTTTGTTAGGGATCCAGGGTGTCAAGACCAGTCCTTATCACCCACAGACTGATGGCCTTGTGGAGCGATTTAACAAGACGTTAAAATCAATGCTCAGGAAATTTGTGAATGAAACAGGGTCAGATTGGGACCAATGGCTCCCATTTTTGTTATTTGCCTACCGAGAGGTTCCACAAAGTTCTACTGGGTTTTCACCATTCCAGCTACTTTATGGGCATCCTGTCAGAGGTCCAATGGATGTTCTGAAAGAAGCTTGGGAGGGTTCGATGTCAGAGCAGAAGTTTAGTGAACTCTCACATGTCCTCAAAATGAGAGACAAGCTAGAACATTTCCAAGAACTTGCTAATAACAATCTGGCCCATGCGCAACAGCGGCAAAAACAAAGATATGATAAAGTGTCAAGAAGAAGAGTCTTCCGTGAGGGACAGAAAGTTCTTCTACTTTTGCCAACTTCTGAGAGCAGTCTTCTTGCAAAGTGGCAGGGGCCATATGAAATCACAAAGAAGACAGGCCCAGTCACATATGAGCTTCATTTACCAAACCGTCGAAAGAATCATCAAGTGTTCCACGTCAATCTTTTGAAAGAGTGGACTGACCAGCCACAGGACTCAACATCCATGTGGGCACGTACAGTTGTGGATGAGGAAGAGCCTCAGGAGCAGTACTTCCCTCCTTCAGCTGTCAAAACTGTGTTTCCAGATTTAAACCATTTGCCTTTGGAAAGACGTCAGGAGGTGCAATCACTTATGACCAAAGAACTCTTCAGTCTAAAGCCAGGTCGTACACACCTCATTGAACACAAAATCACTTTGCATTCTCCAGACCAACGGCCAATTAGAGATACCACTTGCCGTATCCCAGCTAAGCTATTGCCTGAGTTGAAAAGTGAGCTGGAGGAGATGCTGGCTGCAGGAATCATTGAGCCATCGCACAGTGAGTGGTGTAGCCCTGTTGTGCTTGTACCAAAGAAAGATGATCCTAAGCTTAGATTTTGTGTAAACTTTTCCAAGTTAAATTCTGTGTCTGCTTTTGATCCTTATCCAATGCCGAGGGTTGATGAACTAATTGATCGTTTGGGAAATGCTAAATTTCTGACTACCCTTGACCTCTGTAAAGGTTATTGGCAGGTTCCCTTGACAGATTCATCTAAGGACTTAACAACATTCAGAGTGCCGAGTGGACTGTTTAGATTCACAGTGATGCCCTTTGGTTTGCATGGAGCACCAGCTACATTCCAAAGGTTGGTGGATCGAGTGTTGAAGGGTGCAGAACAATATGCAGCTGCCTACATTGATGACGTTGTTGTTTATAGTGGTACATGGGAAGATCATCTGAAACATCTTGCTGATGTGTTTCGACGTATCGCAAATGCTGGACTTGTCATAAATGCCAAGAAATGTCACATCGCCAAGCCCGAGGTGCAGTACCTGGGTTATGTAATAGGGGGTGGAGGCATTCGCCCTCAGGTTGGAAAAGTGGATGCAGTTGCTGCAGCACTCTTGCCAAACACAAAGAAAAGGTTGAGATCATTTTTGGGATTAGTAGGTTGGTATCGTCGACTAATTCCAAATTTTTCCTCAAGAGCAGCTTTATTGACTGACATGACAAGAAAATCTAGTCCTACAAGGATCAGGTGGACGAAAGATGCTGAGGATGCATTTAATGATTTGAAAGACTGTTTGTGTCAGAAACCTGTTTTGCAGTGTCCAGATTTTAACCTTCCATTCACAGTACAAACAGATGCCTCTGAGGTGGGTCTGGGAGCTGTTTTACTGCAAGGAGAGGAAGGGCAGCAGTTGCCTGTCCAGTACATCAGTCGAAAACTTTTTCCAAGGGAAATGAGGTATTCGACCATTGAAAAGGAGGCATTGGCGATTAAATGGGCTCTAGACACCTTGCGATATTATCTTGTTGGGAAAGAGTTTGTTCTTGAGACTGATCATCGTGCTTTGCAATGGATTCATAATATGAAAGACACTAATGCCAGGATAACAAGATGGTATTTATCTCTCCAGCCTTTTCGTTTCCAGGTCCAGTATAGACCTGGACATAAGAATGTCATTGCTGATTTCCTGTCCCGTGACTCAGAGGAGTAACGGTCTTAAGGGGGGGGGGAGTGTGACAAAGTGGGTGAGAAGACCATTTGTCTACATTCTTAGTTAACATTCTTGTTTTGATTTAACCATATTTCACATGTAATCTGCAATAGGCAAACATCTACTATCCCGGGTTTGTTTATGTTCTGCACTTTTACAGATTATATAATATAACATCTTGGTTTAAATCAATTCATGCAAGTTTGTTAAGTTAACATGTTATTTATTTCAACTGTTAATTTGTATTGTTTGAACTTACTTTTACCTACCTGTCTTCCAGAAGCAAAAGGAGGAAATGTAGTTCTACTTCCTGCTTTATACCTTCTGGGTTCATCTGAGGTCACAGGAAGAGACCAAGGGCAGGAGGGGAAGAATTCTTATAATTTAATAAAGTTGATTTTAAAGGGTTTATAAAGAAATAGATTTAATGTTGTGATATGTATTGATTACACCAGAGTTTATGTTGCCAGTCAAGAGGAGTAGTAGAGGATGAATATAATCATGTTCATCTCACCTACCTACTGAATGGAATAGTCCAGAGGAGAAAGTGTTTGATTAAGGGGACTATTTAAGCAGACGAACTCAGGTGTTTCAGAAGAAGGGTTCAGGTCAGTGTAGCTGTGTGCAGTTTGACCTTAATTTCCGTTGATTTAAGTTCAGTTATGTTTATTTGAATTGAGTTAATTATAGAGTTGAGTTTCTTATTTGTTTCTTTGTAAATATTCTTGGGCCACAGAATGGTGAATAAATCACTTGCTACACTGGACAGCATCAGTCTCCTGCACTTCTTTGACCGCTTAAGTCGAGTCCTACCACAGTGATGTTTGCCTGTTGTGCCGCCTATTTTGCTGCTGTGTCAGCAAAATTGTTGCCTGTAGTAATGAAAGAGTCAGTAGGCGTTGTAAGAGGTTGGCATGCTGGTTTGCCAGTTGGTGTAATCATTCCTCTGTTATGCCAAATTTTTTGCAAAATGATGCACAGCAGAGAAAACATACTGGCTGTCTGTATGTATATTTATTAGTTTGTCTTTTTGTATTTAGCTTTCGCATATCACAGCTATCAGCTCAGCGCTCTGTGCAGGACATGAAGAAGAAAGTGGTTTTGCTTCTATTATTTTACTATCTGTGGTTACTGCGTAACCTACACAATTTCGGCCTGTGCTGTAAGGTCAAATGCTGTTCTCCTAGCTTCCACACTTGCTGATCATAAGGTGGATCTGGGCCTGGAGTTTGTTTAAATCTCAGAATGTTGTGATACTCGGTCGGTTTCTGGCACTCAGGTGTAATACCAGAAAAGAATGGCATGACTGCTATCTTAAGTTTTGTCAGAGCGTCTCTACCTAGCAAATTTACTGGACACGACGGGTCATATGCATTTAATAAAGCACCTGCGGCCACTTGCTGTGTGTACTAGTTCTAAAAGGGCAGTTAATTGTTGTACAGTTGTGTGGCCTGAAGCTGACTTTACAACTAATTTGTCCTCTACTCCTACAATCTCGTGTGAAGTGACCTTCCTCTCCACGGTTCTAGCAGGCGTTGTCTCTATGTTATCTGCTGTTTCTGCGTGGCTGTCTGCAGCCTTAGTGTTTGTGACTTTGCTCGCCTCTCTGTTCCTGATAGCCACCTGCGAATTAGTGTTTTAGTCTGTTGTCAACAGTCAGCCTTATTTTTAAGTTACAGAATGCTTCTCCCTTTTTTTGTTTTTTGTTTTTTTGTTTGGGAGAATAGATGCAACTCTACATTTTCACTTAAGGCAGTTTTAGATAATTTCTAGTTCTTCAAACAATGCATGGATCTCACACATTTCAAACTTTCAAGTTACGGTTGTTTCCCATTTATACAAATATATATATATATTTAACTTTGCATTGCTCACAGCTCATAGCTCACAGCTCTAAACCCAGGCATTTTTCAATCATATGCCTAATCACTATGTGTCACTGTGATTCTCAAGTATTGTCACAAGTTCGTTTAAATTCTTTTCCAAAACCAACAAAATAATCAAACAAAAACAAAAAACATAACCGTGTCAGGACACAAAAGAAAAAGAAAAATGCTGCCACCCGAACAAGGCAGAAGTCTGCATATGTTGGCTTTTAATAGCATGCAGCTTGTAACATGGTAGACTAATGTGCCTGTGTTAATTCAGCTCCATATTATTGTGTGAAGTTGCACTGGGTTGGGAGTGGTTTTGTGTGTGTCACATTTTTGGTGAGCCAATGGCTGGAATGGGGTTGGACTAATTAGAGGCAGGTGTACTTGATTGCACTGATACACTGGTCTACTTATAGCCCACACTACAAACACTGCTGTGTTGTTTTGTCTCTCTGTGCAGTCCAGGGCCTATTATATGCCACAGCCTAAAGGCAGCAGGGTTGCAGAGGCTTGAGTGACCACTGACTATATGCTTGCAGGGTGGTGGGTCTCCAAGGACGACTTCTAACCCTGTTAAAGGCAACATGTGGAGTGCAACTTGGCTGTGTGGCATAGCTGGCTCTGGCCTTGGGACTGTGTGTTTTTATACAATTCATAAGTGGGACACTGGACTGTTTTATCTTTTATCTCTTGATATATTTTTCGTCAATAAATTATCTTTTAGAATTTTATTGACTGACATCTTTTTGCCCACGACTGAGACGGTTGGTCAGACCTAGAGTCTTTCTTTGGGTGTGTTACAGCAGCTTCTGCTCTAAAAGAAATAAATAAAAAGAAAAGAAAAATGTGGAACATGCTCATCAGCTTAGCAGTGTCTACATATTTAATTCAGCTTCTCAATCCTGTAGTTTTAGCTGTTGTCTACAGGGTTTTGCTTATTGGTTGTTATTATAGGTGTGCTCTATATCTCAGCAATGTGTCATTCTAGAATAAGTTTCAAGCTGGTCAAGTGCCTCTATGCACTTCATTAGTTTAGTTATTCTCCGTATTGTCTTCATCTCACATGTCATTACACTGAGTTTCAGCAAACCTTAAGCTTGATGCAGACTACTGCTTAACAATTATCCACCTCACATCATAACCGATTAAGGTGCCTCTTCATATTAATATTATGTCATTGTTAATATTATCCTCTTTGTCTTATATAACAGCAATAGCATATTATAATATTTTATCAGTGTGTACCATTATACTACTACTGAGCCAATTTGATAGTTAGGATCATCTTATTCAGCAAACAGATAATTTAGAATTCATCCAATCTGCGGTCACATTTGTTCTCTCTGTTGCATGGCGGACCAGGCAGTTCTATTATAATATATTATTTATATTTTATTTTGTATCCATCAAGGGCTTCAGATGACCTGCAGAATCATCCTTTTCCCAAGGTGGAGACAGTTACCTTTTCACACACTGTCCTTGGCTGAACAGTGACACAGCCTTAATATACCTTATGTATTTTAGTAAAATATTTTCGTGTGAATTATTTGCTTTATATTCATTTTATACATGCTGGGCATGGTCATCATGCCAACTGTGTTTCATTGATAATATCACTTTACAGGTTGTTATCCTTGCTATTATTAATTTCAAATACTCTAAAGATAATTTCTACTGTAATTTTCCCTTTGTTCATCTTTATTTCGTACTTTTTATATTTATATCTACTCAGTGGGGTCTGTTTTCAACCCTTTTAAACTACTTCAAACTACTGTGATCTCTAGTTTTCACTTAATAAGGGATTATTAAGTTCTTCCTGATATGGGTGTTGCTGCAGATGCGGCTGCAGGAGTGAGTGATGGTTTACTAAAAGGATTGTGGGAACTGCACAGTGTCTCGTCTTCTGGTTTTACTAAACTGGCAGTTGAGTTCTGTTCTTCTGACTGTTTATATTTTGTTTTCTTAAATCTCTCAGTTTACAGACACTGTTTTTGTCCGGCGTCTGGACTTTTCTTTTCTCACCACTGCTCGTCAGCAGGAATGAGTTTTAATTTCACTTGCGTGATTACCCATCTTATTTATGTATTTACTTATTTTTGTTTAAGTAATATATACACAATACAGCTGCTATCACCTTCGCTGGTATTAGAGACGAGAGTGGTTGCTCACACGCCCTTCTACTTTCGGACTATTTCCAAAAGCGGTGTGAACTTTACGAGACGGAACTCGACCGTTCTCTCAACTCACCAGCACGTCAGTGAATAGCAGTAAAAGAAAAACACAGTAGGAGCAGCTCAGTCTCTTATTGGACCGTGAAAATTCAGCTTGCTCCGTTAATTAAAACAATACACACACACATTCACATTCACAGCTTCGACGCGCGCGACCGGAACCCTTATAATAAGGGGAGCTCCCAGAGCTACTTACTCCCTAGACCCAGTCTAGACCCAGCTGGGGGAGCTACCCAGAGCTCCAAAGCTACCAGTCGACGAGCTTCCAAAGCTTCCAGTCGACGAGCTACGCTACCAGTCGACGAGCTCCCAGAGCTACCAGTCGACGAGCTACTTCCGCTATTTTAAATTCCCTGAATTCAAAATGCGCTTTTACGCAAGATTGTGTCAGTGTGTCTGTATCTACCTGGTCGGTGTCGCCGGGTCTGGTCCACCTCGATCGGGCCCCACCACCGTGGGTCGCTTTCTAAGAACGTTGGCCAAGACTCGAATTTAACGCTCTTGGTCTTTTATCACACACCTAGTATGTGAGCTGTCGACAGGCGAGCAACGTGGACTGGTCACGGAGATGGGACACGATGGAGGCGCTCCGGCTCCGAAGGACCAAGAAATGTTGGGGGAAAACTCTGTAAAAAACCCAGGAGAAATAAAGACACAATGAGACAAAGTTACTTTCTTTATCAAACGTGTACACGGGTGAGCTGCTAAGAACAACTCACACCATGCACAGTGGCTTGGTAATTTTTATAGGAAAGACAGTGAGAACAGGATAAGAAAATACAAAACAAATAAAATAAACAACTCCATATGTGGCGCTAGTCTCGTCAGCAGAGAGCTGGGAGAAGGCTGTGAGAGATAAAACAATCTAAAACAATATGTCCCAAAACAGTATGTCTTTGCTGAGAAAGTCTAAAAAGATAATTCTAAACTAATCTAACCATAGGCAAAGGGCAGACAAAAGGCATCTTTGTACATTTAAAAGAAGGTAAAGAAACATAGAATCATTTTTCCTGTAACACAGCTCAACTGAATTTAGTTGTTTTTTCACTGACATACTGCATTAGTATTACTATTAATGTAACTATTACTGATCTGAAATCACACAAAGAACCTAAAATCCTAGCAGTATTTTTTACTGTAAAAAAACCACAGACGTGTTGGGTAAATGTTTATAACTTGAAATGCAAATATAAATTGTACATTTTGTAAACAGATACAACTATTTATCTAAAAATGCAGCCAATACACCTGCTGTTTTTTCATTTTCTACAACCATTTAAAATAGCACTCACCTTCCTTCATTTCCACAGTGTAACATCCACCCACCTGTGTAAAATCAGAAATTCCCATGGTGTTGTTCAAAATGTGCTCTGGCACAATCATAAGCATCGCTTGCTGCTGAAAACAAGAAGAAAGCCGGTCCTGCTATGGGCTGAACCATTTGTTAATGTGGAGGGGGGGACACTATGGAATATATCCAGTTCTAGCATTTATATTCACTGCTGACTGTAACTACGCTCAAACTGTTAAACTTATTTTAATAAACAACACTGTCATATGCAAAACTGGGGTGGCACTTGGGGTGGCAAGGGATCATTTTAGGGTGGCACTTGCCACCCCATGCCACCCTTCTAGATCCGCCCCTGCTGATGAAGCCAACAGGTTCGCTTCATTTGCAAAAAGCAGATATGAGTTTCTGAGGCCACAGTCTTCTGTGGCAGAAGGGGAATCAGGGGAAGCCCTGGAGGAGTCCACCACCCACCAGAAACAGGTCTGAGCTCTCACTGCAGTGGTAAAGGGGCTACACAGCCCACATGAGGCTGAGGGATGCAGCCTTCTGTCAGACTGTCACTAACACAGAGAAACACCCGTGTACACTCATACTCATGGGCACATACACCAATCAGCCTCGACCCTTTCTTCCTTTGCATTTGTGGTTTGGTGCCATAAATGCACAACATAGAAGAGCCACCTCGACGGGACAACACTCAGCGGTTCATCTGTCTCTCTTCCACAGCATGTCTTTATCCTGTCTTCCTTCTCTCACCCCAACCAATCACAGCAGATGGCCCCGCCCCTCCCTGAGCCTGGTTCTGCTGGAGGTTTCTTCCTGTTAAAAGGGAGTTTTTCCTTCCCACTGTCGCCAAAGTGCTGCTCATAGGGGGTCATATGATTGTTGGGTTTTTCTCTGTATCTATAATTGTGCGATCTACTGTACAATATAAAGCGCCTTGAGGCGACTGCTGTTGTGATTTATATAAATAAAATTGAATTGAATTAAGAAGCTCAGAAACAAAAGTGTCTGGACTTTTTTAAGTTTCTTGAAGACATTTCATCTGAGAAGCTTCTTCAGTTTTACACTGTGTGCACAATTATTATGCCAGAACTATTTTTGAGGATTAATGTCATTATGGACCAAGGACAGTACTCTGGGTCTCCTGCAGAACAACTCGAGCTGTGATACCTGAATGAAGAGCCTCTGCTGCTTTAAAGAAGGAGGCTCGAGGCAGAGGTGAGGTGCAGACCAACCAGCTTTTATTCAGCAACTTTAACAGAAGGATCAGAAAAATAAAACTATACAGCACAGTGATGCTGACTGAAGCCACAGCATTAAACTAAACAAGCATCTGATCATCTTTAACAACATCTAATAAATAATGACAACTATTTAATCCTGTATTTCCTACAATAAAGCCTGTTCAGATATTTGTTGCTGATGGAAATGTAAAAGGCTCCCAGGAACCAAAGGACAAAAACAGAGGCAACAGTCACAGCTGCAAAGGATCCCCTAACACATAAACTGGTTCGAAGATATTTTCTAGCTCTGCAGAGGAGCTTGATTGCACGGACAGTAAAAAGTGGATTCAATAACAGCAGCGAGCGCTGAGTGATATAACGGTGCTGCGAGCAGCAGTGCAAAGGCTCACACAGAGACAGCAGCTACACTGTGTGTGGATGTGATCCACAGTCACAGCTGTGGGTTTCAGTCAGTGTGTCTCTAACTTCATGGTCACATTTCAAAGCTTATTGGAGCCAGAAGATGTTCAAGTAAAAGATTTATTGCTGTACTCGTCTACCAGGATAACAGGAGGTTCATAAAGCTGTGTAATACTTCAGCTTTCCATCATGCAGTAGTAGTTGTGTCCCTTTGTGTTTATTAGTGTGTTCACACGTCTACTTTAACTTCACTCTGTAATGAAAGGATTCAAATCACTGATAAATACATACATGCTGACTCTGAGTCTCAGTGAAGGAGGAAAGGATGGATGAAGGCAGCCTAGTGTGGGTCATGTGTGTCCAGCAGTCATCCAGGGCCTGGATCCATCTGTAACAGGAAGACAAAGTCCAGCCTGTAATCATCCTATCAGGCACAGCGTTTCCATCCAGCATCCTGACGACGCTAACAACCCGTCAAACGTCTCCTCTGGTCCACAGAAGTCACACTTCCTGTGTCATGTTTACCTTTTTAAGTGTGCTATTCAAGCCTGTGTGACCAACTCTGACTCTCCAGATTACATCCTGGTCTCTGCTGCAGCTTCTTCTACACGACTGTTTTCTGTATAATAATATCTGCCTTTCCCGTCTCTGTCCCAGTGTGCCTGCCACTCGTCCTTCATCTTTACCTTCATTATACTCTTCACCTCACTTTCACTGTATTTTATAGTCAAACCTGCACGACTTCTTCTTGCTGCACCTTTTTAAACTTATCGTCCTGTTCATTGCATCAACACCGATATTCACAGGGAGCCATAAGAAATCCACTTCTATCCCTCTGTGTTTGATTCTATACAGTAAATGAAGTATATCAAAAACAATATGTTGCCTAGAGTCTGAAGACATATCACCTGTGCTCACTAGCACGCTGCTAGAGTCCCAGCAAACCACATACCTGCATATTAGTGCGTCCTCCACCCAGTTCAAGCCAGTAACATCACTACCAGCTCCCAGTATAAACTGCCACATCATCTGTAATTCTTTTACTCATCACCAAACTTATTTGTGGGAGAACAAATGCAGCAGCCGTTCTTTTATCTGACAGTGTTGACGCATCAGTAAATATCCTCACATGACCTGAGGACTTTCCCACTATATGAACCTGCTTTTAGTCGCCCCTCCTCCCTCGCCACAAGCTTCCTTTACAACATAACTTATAAAAAACAACTTTATTGACAATCAGCAATAACAATTACAGACAGTCTAGAAGAAGAATCACATGATCAAGGAGCAGAAGTTTATGGTTTTAATAGCTTTTACATTTTGGGAAAGTTTTAAAAACATTGTTTGGTTTTCTTTCTAAAGCGTTGAAAGGACGGCTTTGCATCAGAAAAGTAAGATCAGCAAATGAATCCATTAAAGTTCTTTTGCCTTGTTTGCAGGACGTCAGCTGACGGAGCAGAGGGAGGCAGACTGTGGATAAATGACAGAGTGAGAGGAGAGCAACCATGACAGAAGCACAGGTGTGGCAGATAGAAGTGGCTTTATAGACACTTATTGTCAGTCCTCGTGCATGCTGTGGAAATAAGTGTCTGTGTCATGAGGTGACATGTGAGCTTATCTTTGGTCAATAAAGCTGAACGACCAGTTTTCACTTTGCTTGTTACGCTTGTTTAGTGACGTCTGGGTTTCTGTGGAGCCCGAATTTTGATGAGTTCTGGTGAAATCATCTGAGATCATCTGAGCATCGGTGAAGAGTCAGCAGAGAAAGTGTGGGACAGAAGTTTGCTTTGGACACATGGACTGAAATCAAAAAGTAACAAACAGGATTTCCAATGGACAGTATGGAGAAGTGAAAGTACACAAAGGCTGTGCTGGAACACGTGTGTTACACTTTTTGACAGCTGAGAACAAAACACAATATTTTGCATCATCTCTGCAGTGTCTCTTCTTTCCTCTGCTGTTGTGCTTTTAGCTCCAAACTGTTTCAAATGGTTTGTCAGCAAGCTGACCTCTGACCTCTGCAGTACTAACTCCTGACCCGTACAAAGAGCGGGCGTTTCTGACCTTTGACCTGCAGCTGTATGTCTCTCAGTCTCAGTTCTTCTCTCCGTCACTGATGGAGCAGGTGTAGTTGCTGCTGACAGTCAGTCGTTTGTTTTCTCAGAGTGAGGCTGAAGTCTGAACTGTTCAGAGCATCAGGTCTCATCAACGTGCGCTGCTGTAACGCCGCTTTGTCCTCTGAGATCACCAGGTATGAAACCTGAGTGCTGACAGAGCAGCATGTTCCCCCTCATTCACCTCCACCACCACAGCCAAGGCATGCTGGGAAACTGAGGACACACAGACGGAGAACTGAAGTGTCTGCTGTGTGTTCATCTCAGAGTCCTCACAGGTGACACATTAGCTCCAGAACACCAAGCCAGGTGTTTGAAGCCTGACAGGGATTCTTCCCATCCAGAGGGAGGATTTAGCTGCACAACAATGAACATTAGTGTGTAGTTTAGAAACACAGACTGTGCCTGCACTGCATCTAGTGAAGAAAAGTGTTACTGCCAGAGAACGAGGCTCCTTTAAAGCAGCTGATATTAAGGTTGAAAAATCAACAATAAGCTGATGTAATCAACGTTTCACAAAATGGTCAGCAGCTAAAATCTGGAGCCGTTCTTTGGTGGTAATTAACAGTTTGTTCTTGTTAGCTAATTATGTCATTAAAGGTAGCAGCAGAAGCCTTGTGTTGAAAGCCCATTCACTCACACATTCACACAGTATGTGTGTGTCTGTGTTACACTGTGGACATCCCTTCTGTTGGAGCGCCATCTTGTGGCAGGTTTAAGAAATGTTCTTCTTGTAAATCCAAACTGATGCACCTCCATAGCAGACTGTGGAGGCTTTCAGTGACATGAAGACTTGATTTATACTGTCATATTCTCCTGTTACACAAAGCACAGCACGCTGAACATGGATGAACTGAAACTCCCAGCATCTGACTGAGGAAAAGCACAAATCATTCTCACACTGACTCCTGCTTGATTTTAGATTTGCTTTCAAATCCTCACACTTTCATATGAAGCACTAAATGGGCTCCAGACTGTTTATCTCAGCTTCCTGTCAAACACACTGCTGCTCACACCGAGGCTCAGTTTACTCCTCCAGCCTGGCTTAACCTGCTGTCTGTTAAAAACAGTCCCACACTCCTCTGTTTAATCCTTCTGATCAGACTCTTTGATTTTGTATTGTTTTTACCTGAAGTTGTGTTTTTGACATGGTTCTGTCTGTGAAATAAAGCTCACACACACACTGCTACAGTCCTTCATACACTTAGAAACGAAGCTGCTCCTTTCCTCAGTGCTGACACATAAAGAAGAGTTGCTTTTATATCCAACACGTCTCTGTTCCAGAAAACAGCTTCAGCAGCCTCTGAGTCTGAACTTGGAGTTGGTTATAAGCCACAGGCCTGTGTGCACAGCAATGAGGAAATATAATGCAGTAAGTGAAACATGGATGTGTGGAACAGATTATCCCAAAGGTTGATTCTGTTCATCTGGACGTTCTCAGTGAAACATTTGGTCTCTCGGTCAGGTGACTCCTTTAGTCTCAGCTGACTGCAGCTTTCCAAACCTTTGTCACTGGATCACTCACTTCATCTCCAACGTGTCCCTGACACAGACAGCTGGAGCCGTTACAGCAAAATCATTGATCATCGTTTTTAGAACATTAGCTGGTGTTGGTGGGCAGGCTAGCAGTGCTAATTGTTAGCACTAGTTCTGCTGCTCTCCCTTTGTCTCTGTTATTGTTGGTCTTTAGTGAACAATAGAAAGTGTCTTCATGAGACTGTTGCCTAATGTTCAAATGTAGATAACACCACCTGCACCAACCTGTTACACAGCACAACCCTCTGGTGTAGCTTTGGCTGGAGCACATATTGGCAGCTCCAGTGACATCACCACTCCATGGTGACATCATCTCTACAGACTGTGGCTGTTACATATCCTCACCTGGTAATAATAAGACTGTCCTCAGCTGCACACAGCTCCAAGATGAACAAACTGAAGTAAATACAAATTAGAGTTATGATAGATTGAAATCTTGTAATCAGAGCTAATTCTTAGTGAAACTCTCACAACATCATATCATGATCCTGGGTTAGTGTCTCGGTCTCAGATCACAACATCAGCACAGGCTTGGCTTGGGTGAGGTATTGAGTGGTTCTTGTCCATGACAGCTGCAGGTACAGTGCCATCAGCCATGCTGCACCACATGTCTGCCCAGGAACATTAGTGTGGCTGAGTCTCATGTAAACATTGTGCTAAAGTGGTGGGAAAGTGGCTGCAAGCTGGCTGCACTGTGTCCAATACTCTCAGTATGATATCCACAAACCTCTGAGTGTCACAGAGTGGGCCTGTGCTCAGCTCACTGTGCCCCATTCAATTCTACTTGCATAGTTTTACAAGTTAAATTAAAAGTTGCTCAATGATAAGTTATTGTAGTAACAACTAAGTCCATGGTCATTATTTGTTAATAGTAGCTTAAAGCTTCTGCACCAATCATGGAGCAGCAGGTTTAGAGCATGTGGATCTACAAAAGTAAGTCCCAGTAAGATGGGCTGAGCCTTACATACTAGAAGAAACATGTCATTCCCAGCAGATGAAGCGCCCTTTAAAGCAGGATCTCACTTTAAACCTAAAGAACTTGCTATGAGCATGCAGTGCATTCATGGTTATTATTCATACGATTGTGGGGAGCTAATAAAGTGCAACTATCACATTACATTTTATTATTAAATTGTTGTTAACAATCCCTTCACTTCTGCTTATTTAATTCATGGTTGCAGGATGGCTGACAGCTTCCATTAGGCAGGAGGTAATGTCCATTCTGGCCACAGTGCAACCCACAATGCGTAACTGACACTATTATATTGCATTATGTCACATTGTTACATCTTTTTAATAAATGATGACAGTCAGCTGAATTTTCTGCCCCCTTGGTGGAGGACATCAGGATCAGCAGCTGCTGCTCCATCACAAACACCACAGAAGAAGAACAACACTGGATCAGATTATCTGGACGTGTTTGACAGGGACAGTGTTCATGTTCATGGACATCAGGACAAAAACAGACGATGGAAACCTGCCAGATTTGAGCTAAACTGCTCGTTTCCATGTGTAGTCCCTGGGAGGTCACATGACCAACAAAGACACACAAGCTGTGTTCCAAAACGTCGGCCGCATCCTCCGGAGGCCGCATTTGAAGGCCGATGACGTCACAGCCAGGCGACGAAGGCTGTCCCGATTCCTCGACTCCTTCAAATGCGTCCTTCATTCCCCCGAGTTTGAAGGATGGGTCGGGTGTGTCCTTCGTGGCCCACCATATCCCAGAATTCATAGCGCGGCCCAGCCAAATTTCAGCTGCCAACAATGGCGGCCGCTACTAAGTTTTAAAATTTAACGAGGGAGTACTACTTACTTACAATGAATTCCTTACACTATATAATTTTCCCGTCAGTGTTGGGGAATTCTCAATGGTGCTTGGTGCCATACCCTCAGGGACTTTAATGTTATATAAAAACACTGACAGCTCAATATCTGCCTCAGTCACTCTCCCTGATCCAGCTGAGTCAGCAGTGGGAAAAATCTGCTTTTCACAGGAACTTGGTAACAGCAATAAGAGAATACGTAGTTTATTCCAAGAAGATATCATGTCTCTCCCATATATAGAATATCTTACTGGAACCGACATGTTCCAGATATCACCTGGAAGACAGTCTGGATGATCCCATAAATATCTAATTGTGAACAAGGTGAAGGAAATCTCATATAAAATTCTTCATAAATGTGACCCAGCCAGTCACTATATGGTAACATTTAAAAGAGACATAAATACTAATTGAACTTTCTGTGGGGATCATCCAGAAACTGTGGCACATCTCTTTTGGTTCCTCTACACAGAGATTCTGGAAGAATTTAGCAGTTTTGTTATTGTCCATATTTTAAGGGAGTTTTCTTTACGATGGAAAATGTTTTATTCTGTTTCTTTAAGTTCCCCAGGAAGAATGATAAATGTTTTTTTATAAAAAATTTGTTAATACTTTTAGCTATTTTATATCCATGAATGTAAGTTTATTAATAAAACACCATATTTCTGCCTTTTTATAAGGATATGAATTGTACATACAATCAATTTCAGACTCAACCAACAAAAAGCCTCTCAGAACAATATTTATATGTTGATTTTTTTCGCCTCCTCATATCATCATTTTTTTACTCCTGGTTCTGTATGTTCATGTTCTGTTCTTTTGTAAACTTCATCTGTTTGTATGTTGTATACTCATTGTGTTTCAATAAAGTTCGATTTAAAAAGAGGTACATTCTAAACGAAGCTTCAGACGTCACTGATCACGTGACTCTGGCCAAACGAATCAAGCCTCGACACGGTGCTTCTGAAGCAGCGCGTTGATCTTTCTGACACACGCACCGGAGCGTCAGCTTCAAGCGGACCATCACTACGTCTCACATCTAAAGGTGTCAAGGTAACTTTGAACTGAGTTCAGTCAATCTGGAGTTTTTCCAAGTTTTCTGTTGCTCTCTGTGAGAGAAGAGCGTTAAAGGCGGGGCTCTCCAGAGTCCAGCAAAACAGGAAACCACAGCTGGGTGTGTGTAAGTGTGCAAACCAATAGAATGCATCGTGGTGGGGGGGGGCATCACTGGCATTGGCAAGAAAAAAATAAAATAATCGGTCGTACCCATGCTTCCCCGACGTCATGCCAGCGCATATTGGGAAATTCGTAGGCACCGATCGGTTTTCTATCAGCCATTTGCTGGGAGTAAGGGCGCCCTCCGTTTGCGAGGTGCGCCTGCTGCTGGCGGCACAGGGAGGAGAGGGCGGGGCGGCGGGGAGTCTCTGGCTGGCTGGAGCGGCATCTAATAACCAACTCGCAAAACAAAATAAAAACAACAAACAGATATTATGATACAGACTTATAATCTGCACCCATGTTTTTTCTACATTCTATAAAGTGAGCGCGAGAGCCCTCGGTGCGCCTGCGCGCTGCTGAAGTCAAAGTAAACTTTATTGTCATCTCCGCTACAGACAGTCCAGCATATAGAGAGACGAGACGACGAGGCTGCAGTTACAGCGGTGCAAGTAAACAAACAATAAATATAAGAAGAGTAAGAAAATAAATCTACACTTTAGGACTCGGGGTAAAGGATCAATAACAATTTAAATTTATAATTTACAGTTTGATGATTTAAAGTCTCACACAACCCGTCAAAAGGGGCGGGGCCGGCTGCTTCCAAGTAGAGCGCATTTCATTTATAATGATGTAAATCCAAGCCCATCATGGATTCACGATCTGAATCCTGGGTTGTGTGAAATCCCAGAAATCAACCTTAGACAAAGTGAATCTGTGAACTAAGGTGTAGGTCTGTTAGGTTAATTGTGCTGATCCTCGGGTTGGGGGATTTGTGTTTGTACTGGAGCGCAAAATTCAAACCAATGGAAGATGGACAACAAAAGTTCAAAGCCATCAGGTGCTCAGTTTATGTATTTATTTTTGGCCTACATCAGTAAGAAATGCCAAATTATATACACAAAGTTACAGGAATCACCACTCCTGTTATTCATGATGATTTCAGTAACATCACATAATAACATGTAACGTTATTATGTGATGTGCGTACTGTTAATGCTGATACTGTGGTGAAATTCTCTGCTTCTTTTGTGTATTCTGCATCTATTACGTCAGATTGTCTTACCCCTCATATGGTTGAGAATTTTGCCAATACCCTGTTAACTACATGTTCCTCCATCCTCGACACTGTGGCACCTATTAAAATGAAGCGCCCCAGAACTTACTCACAATGTTGGTTAAGTGACTCTGTTCGCGCTCTACGACGTGCGTGTCGGCGGGATGAGAGAAGGTGGAGGAAAGATAAACTCCAGGCATCTTACGACATCCTACGTACTAGTCGCTTGAAGTTTCAAACTGCTGCCAAAATGGCTAAAGCAGCTTTTCTTTCAAAAATTATCTCTACCAATGGTAACAATCCTCGAATTTTATTTAAAATTTTTAACTCTGTGGTCAACCCCTGCCCCACTATGCCGCTGCCGTGCTCCACGGTTCTTTGCGAACAATTTTTAAATTATCTTTTAGATAAAGTCTCATCTCTTAAATCTGCTCTTCCTTTAATGACAGGCCCTGCGTTTACCCCTGACTGTTCCTCTTCCTTCTATCAGTTTGAACCCGTTTCACTCCCTACTCTTAAGCGTCTGGTTGAACAAATGAACAATACTAATCTCGTATATGATGTTCTTCCATCTCGTATAGTTAAGGACTGTTTTAGTGCAATTGGACCTAGTATATTGTCCCTTTTGAAGTCTTCTTTGCTCTCTGGTTGCGTACCATCAGCCTTTAAACATACTATAATTCAGCCTGTTCTTAAAAAAAGGAACCTCGATTATAATGATTATGCGAACTATAGGCCGATTTCCAAGCTTCCGTTCTTGGCCAAAATTCTTGAGAAGATAGTGTTGCTTCAACTCCAGGCCTACCTGGATGAGAATAGCATTAATGATAAATTCCAATCGGCCTTCAAACCACATCATAGCACTGAGTCAGCGCTGCTCCGAGTTCTCAATGACCTTCTACTAATGGCTGATAATGGGCGCTCCTCGGTCCTAGTGCTATTGGATTTATCGTCGGCTTTCGATATGGTTGATCATAAAATCCTATTGGCAAGACTTGAGCACACTGTAGGCATCAAGGGTGTTGCCTTGGATTGGTTTAAATCATACTTCTCCAATCGGCTCTCCTCGGTTCACTTGGTCACTTCCTCTTCCTCCGCTGTACCTGTCTGTTGTGGTGTCCCTCAGGGATCTGTGTTAGGCCCTACTCTGCTCTCATTGTACATGCTTCCATTAAGCGCTATCTTTGAGAAATATCACATCGCTTTTCATTATTATGCTGATGACATTCAGATCTACTTTGAGTTAAATGATGACCTAGCTTTGTCCTTGAATAGTTTTCGAGGGTGCATGTGTGAGGTCAGGCAATGGCTCCTGGCAAATACTCTTATCCTTTATGATAAGAAAACTGAAATTGTGGTCTTTGGCAGTGACGTCCTTCGTGCCAAACTTCGTGATGCTTTTGGTTTTCTCACTAGCTCCTTTTCCGACACTGTTAGGAATTTGGGCGTGTTACTTGACAGCTCATTTAAACTTGATAGACAAGTGTCTGCTGTTGTTAGATCCAGTTTATACCAACTCCGCCTTATTTCTAAGGCCAGGCAGTATATCTCGCATAAAGACCTGGAAAAACTCATCCATGTCTTTGTAACTTCGAGGCTGGATTACTGCAATTCACTCTATTTTGGACTCCACTCTGCCCTTCTCCATAGATTACAGACAGTCCAAAATGCTGCTGCACGCATTCTAACCAAAACTAAGAAGTTTGCCCACATTACTCCCGTCCTAGCTGATTTGCACTGGTTGCCTGTGAAATACCGTATCCAATTTAAAATTCTGCTGTTTACTTTTAAAATCACTAATAACACAGCACCGAGCTATCTTAAGGAACTCTTAAGCTTATATGTTCCTGCTAGGGCTTTAAGATCATCCTCACAGTTACTGTTGGTGCAGCCTAGATCTCGGCTGAAGTCTAGAGGTGATCGAGCGTTTGCCCTGGCCGCACCAGAGTTGTGGAACAACCTTCCCATTGGCATTCGGGCGTCTGACTCTATTCAATCTTTTAAATCACGGCTTAAAACGTATTTGTTTAATCTTGCGTTTTCTACTGGTTAAATGCTGGCCTTGTCTGCAGTGATTTATTTTACTAATTTTCCTATCTTGCTTTTTATTTGCGCTGTGTATGTCTTATCCCCATTGTGTGTTGATGGCACAGTTATATTGTGCTATAGCTATGTGCTATAGTTATATTTTTTCTATTGGTGGCTTTTTCCTGTGAACATAATTCTACACTTTTATTTTTATGACTCTGATTATACTTGTGTTAATTTGTTCTATGTTAAGCACTTTGGCATGCCGTTGGTTTTTAAATGTGCTCTATAAATAAAGATTGTTGTTGTTGTTGTTGTCCTGTAAGCACAGTCTGCCTGTGTCTTTTCTCTGCAAATGAACATTTTCAGCCAGTATAGGTAATACATCAACATGGCTGCCGTGGCTAAGTTAGGAATATTTATAATGTCATTTCCAAAACTTGCATATGATCTGCAATTTGTAGCAGATCTACTGACTGTCACAGAGCAGCTGGAGCAGTCTCGAATGCAGGTCAGTCCACTGCTGCCCCCTGTGGCCAAGTACCATAGCTACTGCTGGATGAACTCGTGACACATCTGCACCTGTTTCTATGAACACATTGAGTCTGAGTGGCTGCACTTACACTGGTGCATTCAAACATATTGAAAGATGCCAGCAATGTGGATTGTCAAGACTCAAACCAATCCACATTGCTGGCGTTGCATCTTTCAATGCCAGCAATGGGAGGTATCAGTGCTCAAACCTTTTGTGTTTGTTTCCAACAAGTTGCCCACCTCGGGAAACAAAAATGTGTTCTTTTACTTGTCAGATGAACATATGAGACACTTTGACTCTTCAGTGCAGTGTGGGGCCTAACAAAGATCTGTTTTGTGTCCCAGCTGATCAGCAGGAGGAGGAGAGTCTGACGGAGCAGCAGAGGAACATTTTCAGCTACTTGGACTCAGCTCAGCCACTACAGAGGAAACAATGAGCTCAACACAGAAGGTGACAGACAGAGCAGGACCATATGACCAAAGATATTTATCACCATATACATCTGAACATTTGCCATAACGATGTAGCTGACGATAGAATTGACACCAGACAAAATACTTTACAGCTGCACAACTTTATTAAAAACCCATCAATGTATTTTCACTGAAACAACCAGCTGTTGTTTATGTGTTTATGTACTAACAGCTGGAAACGTTTCATACAGCTGTGTTCGACAGAAATGAAGGAGAACATATTTAGTTCATTTGTTTCTACATGAGCTCTGTGTGATTTGATGAGTATCTGAGGCTGAGACCACAGGACTGTGAAACATGATTGTTGGGCTTCATTTCTGTGCTGAACAGTCGTTTAAGATTAGCTGTAAATAACAATTAGCTGATGTTGTTCATGAGACTAAAGTCACCTCACTGTGGTAATGTAAATATAATATGGCCAATATTATAGTTATTATATTGTTGGCATTACTAAATTTGGCTCAATGCTTACATATATGTGTAAAAAGCAAATGTAGGAGCTGTGATAACTGTGTCTGATAGAATGAAGAGTAGACTGATATATGAAATATTCCTTTATTGGGTGAGAAAATCAGACCATGTCATAACTGCTTTAAGTCACACAGAATAGATATCAGAGCCTTAAACGTCTTCGCCTCTATATATAACACCTCGTTGTCCTGTTCACTGGTACCATCCTGTTTCAAAGCAGCAACCATCGTTCCCATCCCAAAACAGTCAAATGTCACATGTCTGAAGGATTTCAGACCTGTGGCACTCACCCCCATTCCCGCCAAATGCCTGGAGAGACTGGTCATTAAACACATCAGAGCTGCTTTTCCACCATCCCTGGACTCGCACCAGTTTGCATACAGGGAGAACCGGTCAACCGAGGATGCGATCGCCATAGTGCTGCACACATTACTGAAGCACTTGGAACACAGGAACACCTATGCACGGCTCCTCTTTGTAGACTACAGCTCGGCTTTTAATACCATCCGGCCATACAAACTCCGTCCCAAACTCCACCAACTGGGACTTAACTCCTCTCTGTGCAACTGGATTGTGGACTTCCTCACTAACCGTAGACAGAGTGTCAGAGTGGGTAAGAACACCTCTTCCACCCTTGTGGTCAACACCGGTGCCCCTCAGGGGTGTGTTCTGAGCCCTCTGCTATACACTCTCTTCACCCATGACTGTATTTCCTCCTGCGCGTCCAATCTCATTGTTAAGTTTGCAGATGACACTACAGTGCTCGGACTTATATCCAACAATGATGAGACAAACTATAGGACAGAGGTGCAACAACTAGAGTCATGGTGCCACGACAATAACTTGGTCTTAAACACCAAAAAGACCAAGGAGATCATTGTAGATTTCCGGAAGAGGGGTCATAACAACCATCTGCCTCTCTTCATTGGCAGTGAGGCGGTGGAGAGGGTGAGCAGTTTTAAATTCTTGGGGGTAACTGTGACCGAGGACCTGTCCTGGGGCAACCATATCACCTCAGTTGTACGGAAGGCCCAACAGCGCCTCTACTACCTGAGGAGACTGCGGAGCGCACACATTCCCAGATCTCTGATGTTGAACTTCTACAACTGTGCTATCAGCAGCGTTCTGACGTATGGATTTCTAGTGTGGTTCCCCAGCTGCACCAAGGCCGATCAGCAAGCACTCCAGCGGGTGGTGAAAGAAGCTGGCAGAATTATTGGAACAAGTCTGCCAGAGATCAGTAATATCTTCCCCACTCGCTGTCTGAGGAGGGTGCACAGTATCCTGCGGGACCAACATCACCCTGCGCGCCACCTTTTCCATCTGCTGCCCTCAGGGAGAAGGTACAGGTCTATACAGGCCAGAACATCCAGACTGGCCAACAGCCTGTATCCACAGGCTGTGAGGCTCCTGAACTCTCTGCCCCCCTCTCACGGACAATAACCATATCCAACTTCTTAATAGCAATGAACTGGTCTGCATTGGTGCATCATATCTTTATTCTCTTCCCCCTCCTGCCCCCCCCCCCCCCCTCTTTCTTAAATAGATAACTATCATATCTGATATCATATCTCACAGTACAATAATATTGAATGGGTTGCATTGTTGTATTTTGTCATGTTTCTCAGGTCTTTGTCTGAATTTCTACGAACATTATTGCTAAGGATTGTCTTATTGCATTGGAGTCACACTGGGTTAAATATGTACACTTGGGTTTTAAGGGGTATTTATTATTTTCTTCTTTTTTTGGGTTGTATGGAAGCCCCAAACGCAATTTCATTGTTCTTGACAATGACAATAAATAAATAAATACTAAATACTAAACAGGCTGACTTCTGCTAAATGGGTCAAACTGGGCAGAAAGTCCACAAACACATAACATCCTTATAGAATATGATGTAACACTATAGATCAACTTAGCTCAGAATATATAAAGCATATAAACAGTTACAGCAATATGATGCAACAAACACAGCAGCTACTGATCCAAAATACTCAAAGCTTCATAGTCAAAGGAGCTTGCAAAGAAAAGCGTCTGGACTTCTTTAAGTTACTTGAAGACGTTTCACCTCTCATCCGAGAAGCTTCTTCAGTTCTAAGGTCAAATGGTGGAGAGTCCCAGATATAAACCTAGTGGGAGTGACCCCCCCACAGAGGGACAAAAGGACCCCCCTCCTCTAATCGCCTGAGCCAAGGTGTGAAACTGGGTGTGGGCCCCAATCAGCCAGAGTTTCGGGTGAGTTCATTGTGAAACCTGGCCCCACCTTATCATGCGAATTCCTGAGATCAGATGGCCCAGGATGTGAGTGGGCGTTAAGGCGTCTGGGAAGGGATCTCAAAACTGGATTATAGATGGCAGAGAGTTGGTGTCGTAAACCCCGCCTCTGTTCAAAGATGGTCGCTCACAGTGGACATAGATGGATTCTTTCACTCCGCTTTCAAACCATCTGTCCTCTCTGTCCAAAATGTGAACATTGGCATCCTCGAAAGAGTGTCCTTTATCCTTAAGATGCAGATGGACAGCTGAGTCTTGTCCTGTGGAGGTGGCTCTTCTGTGTTGTGCCATGCGCTTGTGAAGTGGCTGTTTGGTCTCTCCAATGTAGAGGTCTGGGCATTCCTCGCTGCACTGTACAGCATACACCACATTGTTAAGTCTGTGTTTTGGCGTTTTATCTTTTGGGTGAACCAGTTTGTGTCTGAGCGTGTTGCTGGGTCTGAAATGCACCGGGATGTCATGCTTGGAGAAAACTCTCCTGAGTTTCTCTGATACACCGGCTACATAGGGGATGACAATGTTGTTGCGTCTGTCCTTCTTATCCTCCCTCACTGGTGTCTGGTCTTCTTTTCTGTGCCTCTTTGCTGACTTTAAAAACGCCCATTTAGGATAGCCGCACGTTTTGAGTGCTTCCTTTACATGTGTGTGTTCCTTCTTTTTTTCCTTCAGGTTGAGAGGGAACATGTTCTGCCCGGTGGTGTAGGGTCCTGATTACTCCAAGTTTGTGTTCCAGAGGGTGATGGGAGTCAAAGAGGAGGTACTGGTCCGTGTGTGTGGGCTTCCGGTAAACTTCGATGTTGAGGTTGCCGTTCTCTTCAATGTGCACAGTGCAGTCCAGGAAGGGCAAACAGTTGTCCTTTGTTTCTTCCCTGGTGAACTTGATGTTTTTGTGCGCAGTGAAGGATTCCACTTCTTGTGTCTTGATTTTGACCCAGGTGTCGTCCACATATCTGTACCAGTGGCTGGGTACTCTTCCTTTGAAAGAGCCAAGAGCCTTCCTTTCCACTTCCTCCATGTAAAGGTTGGCTACAATAGGTGACACGGGGGAGCCCATGGCACAGCCATGTTTTTGTCTGTAAAAGCCTTCGTTGTATTTGAAATATGTAGTGGTGAGGCAGAGGTCTAACAGTGTGCAAATCTGATCGGCTGTGAAGTTGGTCCTGTCCTCCAAGGAGCTGTCTTCTTGTAGTCATTTTCTGACAGTCTCCTCGGCCTCCGTGGTGGGTATGCAAGTGAAGAGAGAGAACTGAAGAAGCTTCTCGGATGAGAGGTGAAACGTCTTCAAGTAACTTAAAGAAGTCCAGACGCTTTTCTTTGCAAGCTCCTTTGACTACGATGACCTGGATGACTGAGAACCTTCACAGACTCAAAGCTTCATAGAACTGAAACCAACATTTATTTTTAGCTCCATCCTGCTGCTGATACAGACTTTAGGTTTCTGAACATTAAACTTGTTGCTGCCTTTCATAGTGTGTAACTTGAAGGCCCTGAGTACTTTCTCCCACACTGGAAACACTGGGATGATCACATTATTTGAACATTACCTAATAAGACTGATTCAGCACAGACAGTTATGTTAAACTTTCCTAGCAGTCCTTCACAAACAGGGAACAGTCTGTCTATTCTCTCCATCTGTCAGCTGCTGCTGGCTCTTCCTCCTCCTCTTCCTCACACACTGCTGAGTTTGTCCTGGTGGATCATCAGGGCTGCAAAGCCTCACAGATGATGTGCAGCAGTGGCTCCCTCAGTCTGTCCTCACTCTGGACACTTGCAGTCGTCACACATGGAAATCAAATGTGTGATAAGCTGCAGGATTCAAACACAAGTGTAACTTATAAACACATGTTCATACTTTTATTCCACAATCAGAGAGAAAGAAACAGAGAGAGAGTGCAGGACAGACAGACAGGTAACAGTCTCAGGTGTACACACTGCTACACAACAGCACCAGAGAAGCAGGATTTAGTGTTTGTGTTATTACGAGTGTAAACAAGAAGAGTTCCAGATGGTGCAGTGGACACATGTGTGACTGCTGTGATTAAAGCATCTTTCTTTCAGCTTAACGAGTGAACCGTCAGCTCGTTCAAACACACGTTAAAGTGCGTTTGGCTCGACACCACCGAACAGAGGCAGCAATATAACACAGCTAACATTAACAGTGCAGTGGATCCTGCTTGTGCCGTGATGTTCAGGACTGCAAACCGAGCAGCATCACTGACTTTCAGCTTGTTGTGTTTGTGGATATATGACTGACTTTAATTATCCACAAAATCATCACATTCTCTGTCAGATTAAGGTCGACTATTGAACGGCGTATATTTTAAAGGCTTTAAAACCAAGTTAACGCTGAAAGTACAAACATCACTAATGTCACATAACTCTGCCGACAAGGCATAGCTATGGCTATGAAATGCTCTTTGTGTATCACTTCTTCATTATGAAAGATGTCATTAATGCACTAGTAATGTCTCATCTGGAGTATTGTTCAATCATTTGGTCAGCAGCTAATAAGACAGATCTTAACAGACTTCAGTTAGTCCAGAATAAGGCGTCCAGATTAGTGTGAAGATGTTCATACTATAGTAATATTGATAAAATGCATAATAACCTTTCTTGGCTTCCTGTACAGGCTAAAATATTCTATGGCTTACTTGTAGTTCTAAAGAAAGCAATTCTGTTAAACACACCACATTTATTCTGCTCAGCTGCAGTATCCAGATGAAATACATCATCATATTACACAGTTTTCAACAAGCTGCAATTTAGTAAATGCTCGAGTTAAAAGTAACGTTTTGTAAAACTGTTACATTTAGAGCAACTTTTAAGTGGAATAAGTTGCCTTAAAAAATTTGAGAATTATTCAAAACTTCAATGAACACTTAAAAGCCGATTTACAGAGCTTTTAGTTGTTGTAAATATTGTAAGACATGATTTGTTTTTGAAATTTGTGTAATGTGCCTCAATGTTATTGATATTATTATTATTGATTGCTTATATTTGAACAATTGTGAAACGTCACTGTGGATGTAAGAGTGAAATTATGTGGATATCTTGAATCCACTTTATTGTGTAATATTTTATGTGAGTATTTGACGGAAGACGAGCAACATCTGTTGTGGAAGCTAACGGGGTTCCTTTAGAATAAACAAACATAGGATTTATTATCACTGAATAATTCTGTATAAATCTATACAAATTATAGAAATATGTAATAGGAAACAACAAAATAATCTAAATTATAAAATAATGTGTGTGTGTGTGTGTGTGTGTGTGTGTGTGTGTGTGTGTGTGTGTGTGTGTGTGTGTGTGTGTGTGTGTGTGTGTGTGTGTACAATCAGGAGGGATGGGCATGATTTTAGTGTTTGAACAGTCATGAATTATCTTTAACAGCAGGTTGGATGTAATGTGTTAGAACTACCAGCAGGTGGGGTTAAGAGACCTTTAAAACACTAGGAGTCCCAGGCTTCTACCTTTAAAACCCGGAGTGCAGCCAAATGGCTTTTAGCTAGGCTTTAGCTTCAGCCAAGTGGAAGCTAAATTGGCTAGTCATCCATATGTATATTAGGTTGTTACCTGGGAATTCTGGAGGGAAGCGGAGTGGGGGTGTGTGAACGAGGGGGTGGGGGAGCTGCTAAAAGCTGTGAACTTCCCTTTTGTGTTTCATCTTGATGCATTCTCAATCATCCAGGGAAATAAATCTCCAAAAGTCACCAACTTGGAGTGTTTCAGTTTGCCATCTTAGGGAGAAATCAACACACATGGGTGTATTTCCTTTGTTGCTGAGATTTACTGATAAAAACAGTACAAAAAACCAACCATTTGTACACATATTTACAAATAATAATAAAAAGTGAGTGAGTACATTTCAACATTTTCAGCAATCACTCACAATCCTGGCACTGCCATGGTATCTGTAGTCTGCATTTACCACATGTGTATCTGTAGCAGTGAACACATCGCACAGTGGCATGATTGTTCTTGCAATTGTGTTTGACCTGACACATGGCTCTTTTTCCAGGGCTCGTTGTGGAGGGTTGTGTGCAAAGCAACTGTTCTTTTCTTGCCTTCTTTGCAGCTACATGAGAGTGAGCCAACTCTCTTGCAAGCTCCACCAGGAAGTCCACCCGTCTTTCCTTCATCCCGGTGCATGCTTGATACAGCACATGTGCATTCAGTGCTGCCATGTCAATCATGTTATAAAACACGGCAACTGGCCAGGTTGAAAACACCTAAGAAATAAGATAAATTGTTATTTCCATAGCCCTTTTACACTTACCTGTGTACACTTACACATACCTGAGTGGTGAATTCACCACTCAGGTATGTTGCAGGTCTTTTGTGGTTCTATGTTTATGTGTTTCATTGTGTGTAAAAGGGCTATGGAAAAAACAATTTATCTTATTTCTTAGGTGTTTTCAACCTCTGCTGCCACGCTGACGGCGTATGCGGCCAAACGGAAGAAGACAGTCTATATTCTTAGCAGCATGCACAGCGTGGTTCAGACTGATAACACTACCAAAAGGAAGCCAAACACAGTCACCCTTTACAACAAAACAAAGTGTGGCGTGGATGTGATGGACCAGATGGTTCGGGAGTACACTGTCCGCAGAGGAACACGGCGCTGGCCAGTTGCCGTGTTTTATAACATGATTGACATGGCAGCACTGAATGCACATGTGCTGTATCAAGCATGCACCGGGATGAAGGAAAGACGGGTGGACTTCCTGGTGGAGCTTGCAAGAGAGTTGGCTCACTCTCATGTAGCTGCGAAGAAGGCAAGAAAAGAACAGTTGCTTTGGACACAACCCTCCACACCGAGCCCTGGAAAAAGAGCCATGTGTCAGGTCAAACACAAATGCAAGAACAATCATGCCACTGTGCGATGTGTTCACTGCAACAGATACACATGTGGTAAATGCAGACTAAAGATACCATGGCAGTGCCAGGATTGTGAGTGATTGCTGAAAATGTTGAAATGTACTCACTCACTTTTTATTATTATTTGTAAATATGTGTACAAATGGTTGGTTTTTTGTACTGTTTTTATCAATAAATGTCAGCAACAAAGGACATACACCCATGTGTGTTGATTTCTCCCTAAGATGGAAAACTGAAACACTCCACTCCCCCACCCCCTCAATCACACACCCCCACTCCCCTCCCTCCAGAATTCCCAGGTAACAACCTAATATACATATGAATGACTAGCCCATTTAGCTTCCACTTGTCTGAAGCTAAAGCCTAGCTAAAAGCCAAATGGCTGCTCTCCGGGGGTTTAAGTGGTGTTTGGTGCCACGCTCCACCTTCAGGTTTAAAACTAGTGTTAATGGAGTTTGAAGGTTGAGTTTGTTCCACGACTGCATTTCACTCACTGCCTCTGTTTGTATCTCTGTCACTGCAGGACCAACATGGAGCCAGAAGTCAGCGCTCTCAGGAGGCCGACAAACCTCACAGAAGAAAGGGAGAGAAAAAACACACCTGTGACGAGTGTGGGAAGGGTTTTACTGTGAGGGCTAAACTAAAACAGCATCAGGTCATCCACACTGGAGAGAGACCGTTCAGCTGTGACGAGTGTGGAAAGTCTTTTTCCTTCAAGCGTTCCCTAAAAAGACACCAACTCATCCACAGTGGAGTTAAAGCGTACAGCTGTGATCAGTGTGGCAGAGCTTTTACTCAAAGTAGCAGCTTACAGAATCATCTAGTTACCCACTCTGGAATTAAGCCATACACCTGTGATCAGTGTGGGAAGGCTTTTACTCAAAGTAGCCACTTACAGAGGCATCTAGTTACCCACTCTGGAATTAAGCCATACAGCTGTGACGAGTGTGGGAAGGGTTTTACTGTGAGGGCTAAACTAAAACAGCATCAGGTCATCCACACTGGAGAGAGACCGTTCAGCTGTGACTTGTGTGGAAAGTCTTTTTCCTCGAAGGGTTCCCTAAAACAACACCAACTCATCCACAGTGGAGTTAAAGCGTACAGCTGTGATCAGTGTGGCAGAGCTTTTACTCGCAGTAGCCACTTACAGAGTCATCTAGTTACCCACTCTGGAATTAAGGCGTACAGCTGTGACATCTGTGGAAAAACTTTCAGCCAGAGAGGGAGCCGAAATACACACCTACGCATTCACACCAGACATGATGTGTACTGCTGTGAACAGTGTGGCAAATACTTTACAACAGACGCACAGTTACAACAACACATGTTTACCCACACTGAGGAGAGACCTTATCGGTGTGACCTGTGTGAGAAGACTTTTAAAGCTCCACATCACCTGAGACGACACCAACAGATCCACACCAGAAAGAGACTCTACAAGTGCATCTACTGTGAGAGAAGCTTCTCACAGTCAGGTCATCGTAACATTCATGAACGTGCACACATGGAAGGAAACTACAGCTGTGACCAGTGTGCCCAAACATTCACCTCATTGTCTGCTCTGTGCAAACATCAGCGCGATCACTCAGGGCTGAAATCACTCCCATCACTGGATCACAGTGAATCTGAAGACACAGAAAGATCCTCTGGTTTCTGTGTCGGACTCAAAAAGCTTGAGATCAGGCTCCACAGAGTTCAGATAGAATCATTTAAACTTGTGTTGAACTGAACTGGTTGCTGGGCTGAACTTCTACATAATACAGATCTACATGGGATCTTCTTTTCTGTTGTTTTACTGAGTCAGTTTTGTCCTTTTTTCTCTGTCCTGGTTTTGCTCGTCTGTAAATGATTGAAACTCAGTCAAATAGTTCATTGTTCTCCAGCAAAACGTTTTGGAAACTCATGTTTAACCTTTAAAACTCTGACATGTTTTAGCACACAAGGCTTCATCGGGGAGTTCACTCATGATTGGACCATGAGAACAAAGGATTTTAGTTCTTTCAAAGAGAGTCTTGGAGATGTTTGATGTTTCTGTTTTTTCTACATAAAGGAATAAACTATTTTTCTTGCTTCATGTAGTGTGGAAGTTTTTAATGTTTCTTCATCTGTTATGTTCTTGAATGTGTTCACGTGAAGATGGTATAAATAAACTGTTGTCAGAGATTTACAGTTATCAAACAGTTAGGTGAATAAACAACACTGAGACACTTGGAGACGGTTAACGTGCTGCACGGGTGAGGGCTCAGAGAGGACTCACACCGAGCTGCAGTAGTCGTTTATTATTTATAGCAGGGTGAAACAAGCATAGCAGTTTCCTCTAATTTTGCATATGTGTGTGTGTGTGTCTAAGTTCGTATAAATATCATAGGGTGAACTTCCTCTTTCTATAAACAGAGCGAGTAGTACATTTTGTTCTTTTCCTATTAAGAGTAAAATATGAACATGTACTTTAATGCAACATAAAACTCATTAAAGCGTTTCTTCTTTAACATCCCCTCCTGATGTTAATATTTTTCACTTAATCATACTTTATTATCAGCCAACAATCACTTGCTTATAACATTTTCAATTGTAGCATCATTCAGTATGTGTGTGTGTGTTTCTATACTAAATCTTCTTCATCCGGTTCATCTTCTAGTGGCAGTCCAACATAGGTAATTACTGTGGCCTGTACCATTTTGTCAATCATGGATCTTATGCATGGTAGGATACATGTAGAAAACAAGCACAATAATAGAATCAGAACTCCTATCAGTACGAGTCCTTTTATCACGAGGGTCTTCCAGCTGCCACTCAGCAGCCAGGTCAGCCAGTCCTCATTGTTCGTGACATAGTCTTGTTGCTGCGCATTACTCAGTTGTCGCAACTTGTCTAGGGCGGTGGTCATGGTCAAGGAGTGCACGTTGTCCGGGATATAGGTGCAACAAGTGGTGTTGAATAAGACACAGAGGCCCCCTCTCTCAGCGAGAATCATGTCCAGGGCGACCCTGTGTTGCATGACCACTATTCTGATCGCGTCGATTTCCTCATTCTGAGCCTTATTTATCTTTGTTGAGCTGTTCAGGAAAAGTCCAAATCGGTAGTCAAGAGTCTCAATTCTTAACGTGTTTTTTCCAGTTCCGACCCATGGGAACAGTGAGTGCAGGACCTTCTGTCCGGTGGTCCACAACTTGAACTCCGCTGGTACATCACTGCCCCAGATTGGGTCATAGGGTTGCACGTCATCAGTGTTCCTCTTGCGTCGTGGTTGGTTCTGATGACATGGTTGACCATAACATACTATTGGCGAGACTAGAGCACACTGTAGGCATCAAGGGCGCTGCCTTGGATTGGTTTAAATCTTACCTCTCCGATCGGCTCTCTTCGGTTCACTTGGCCACCTCCTCCTCCTCCGCTGTACCTGTTTGCTGTGGTGTCCCCCAGGGATCTGTGCTAGGCCCTACCCTGTTCTCACTGTATATGCTTCCTTTAAGTGTCATTTTTGAGAAATACCACATTGCCTTTCACTATTATGCCGATGACATCCAGATCTATTTTGAGCTGAATGATGATCTAGCTATGTCCGTGAGTAACTTTCGAGAGTGCATGTGTGAGGTCAAGCAATGGCTTCTGGCAAATTTTCTTATCCTTAACGATAAGAAAACTGAAATTATGATCTTTGGCAGTGACGCTCTTTGTGCCAAACTTCATGATGCTTTTGGTTTTCTCACTAGTTCTTTCCCTGACACTGTTAGGAATCTGGGTGTGCTACTTGACAGCTCATTTAAACTTGATAAACAAGTATCTGCTGTCGTCAGATCTAGTTTCTACCAACTTCGCCTTATTTCCAGGGCCAAACACTACATCCCGCACAATGACTTGGAAAAGCTTATCCATGCCTTTGTTACGTCAAGACTAGATTACTGTAATTCACTTTATTATGGTCTCCACTCTACCCTTTTACATAGATTACAGACAGTCCAGAATGCCGCTGCACGCATTCTAACCAAAACTAAGAAGTTTGCTCACATCACTCCCGTCCTTGCTGATCTGCACTGGTTGCCTGTGAAATTTCGTATTCAATTTAAAATTCTGTTGTTTACTTTTAAAATTACTAATAACACAGGGCCAAGTTATCTTAAGGAACTCTTAAATTCATATCTTCCTACGAGGGCCTTAAGATCTTCCTCACAGTTATTGTTGGTTCAGCCCAGATCTCGCTTGAAGTCTAGAGGTGATCGAGCGTTCGCTCTAGCTGCACCTGAGCTGTGGAACAGTCTCCCGATTGGCATCCGGGCGTCTGATTCTATTCAATCTTTTAAATCACGGCTTAAAACATATCTGTTTGAACTTGCTTTTTCTACTAGTTAAATTCTCGCCTTGCTTCTAGTGAGTTGTTCTATTAATGTGTCTGGTTGTTTTGCGTTGTCCTGCACTGTCAATGTTTTCTATCACTGTGTTTGATGGTACAGCTTTACAGCTTTACTCTGCTATAGCTGTGTGCTATAGTTTATTTTATTAGTGGTTTTACCTGTGAACATAATCTCTCACTTATATGACTCTGACGTTATAGTGCTAATTATTTTATTATTTTATTGTTGCGTAGCCTATGTCCTCTATCACTGTGTATGATGGTACAGTTCTACTTTGCTATAGCTGTGTGCTATAGATTATTCCTATTAGTGGTTTTTACCTGTGAACATAATCCCACACTTATATGACTCTGATGTTTTAGTGTAAATCATTTTATTGTTTTATTGTTTCATGTAAAGCACTTTGGCATGCCCCTGGCTTTTAATGTGCTCTATAAATAAAGATTGTTGTTGTTGTTGTTGTTGATGGAATACTCTGAAGGTGTGGTCTGACACTAAAATTGGGGCGCAGAGTCCGGTACAAGAAAAGCTCACAACTAAGACAAAACTGCTCCTGCAAGGAAAGCTCACTGTTATGCATGCAAGGTGATCAGCTCTAGGTGAGAAGACATTTAAATCTCACACTTGTTCTGCTGCATTTTTGAAGCTCAATTCCAGGAACAGATCGCAGGGTTCATTTTTATATACACTGCAACTGCCATGAGGACAGGGCCATTTTTTTGTTGTTGTTTGTTTTTCCTTTTGCTCTGTGCAGCATTTTGGCAGCATTTTTAAATTTCTCTTTGTATTTTTTCTTTCTTTTACTAGTGAAGAGATGTAGCGTGAACAGTTATACAGTCTAAATATCCCATATGGGTCGTGTGAAATGGTGTTTTCAGTTTCATTCAGTTGAAGTAAAGAACGTTGAATATTTCTAAGTGTGCTGTTTTGAACCAACATGTCACAGTATGATCAGTGCTGTAATTTTTGACAGTCACTGTATCAATGTTATTTTTGCATCTCTTGAATAAAGGTTTTGACCTGCAAGTGCTAATTTCTTTAGTTATTGGGGTAAAATGGGTAATGTTAATAGGAAGGTGTTTGCCAATTCAGTAACCTAATTTAATGTTAATGGAAACTAACATTATCTCAAATTGTTTAGTTATAATTGTTGTTTAACTGAATCTTGATTTTTGATCTTGATTTGTTCTTTCCCAACATTTTTCAAAAGAAACAGTCTAATTTCTTTGCTGTGATTGATTCCAGAGAACACGGAAGAACTGACATTATTTAACTGTTGATTTATGTAGATTCAGTGGAGGAGTAATGTCAGTTTAATTCTTTACCTACTGTCAATGCAGTGAAATTAGACATTTTGTTTTGAAAGGTTACTGGTGGATGCCAGCAACCATCTTGGAAGAGAACAATATAATCTGTTATAAGGCCTCCATTTGAAAATTGTGTATTTGATACTAGAATATAATAGCAAAATGTAATTTGAAGATAACATGTAGTATTTAAGTGACCAAGTAGTATTGGGTAAAAGTTATTGAATGGTGTTGGGATAAAGTGAGAAAATTGTGAAGGATTAAAATATTCCAAGAGCTCAAATTACTTCATCAAAACATGTTTAAGTCACATTTTATCAACACAAATTGCACAGGCTTATTGAACTTGAATAAATTGTGTTAATTTAACTCAATTGTTTAAGTTGCTGCCAAAGCAAAACATCTGTGTGCAACAAATGTCCACCATTGAATTAAGTAAATCCAACAACATATTTTTTTCAGTGTAGTTTGGACTTTATGATTTCTGTAACTGGAAAATATTATTTTGTTTAAAGACAGAAGTGACCGCATAGTTGCAACATCAAAGGGAAATATTAATTAATTAGCATCAAGTATATTTGTTGCTTAAGCGTTTGCACTATAACTTAAGTAGGTGTCACGGCGGGGTGCGCCGATGTGTGCGGAAACAGGACCCAAAAGCAGATGATGACGAGGAATAGTAATGATTAACAGAAAAGTGAACCTTTATTGCGATGACGGCAGGAAATGAACCAAGAGACCAAAGCAAACAGGCAAAACACTAAGAAACAAAACACTGAACTGACAAAACACTAAGAAACAAAACACTAAAGGTACTAAGACCAAAAACTACAACTATGACCGAGGTGGAAAAATAAACAGGCTATGACTATGACTCTGGTGAGAATAAACAGACGAACTGACAATGGCATGAAGAAAACAAAAGGCTTAAATACAGACATGAGGTGATCAGGGGAAGTGGCGACACATGAGGAAACAGCTGACTGACATGAATCTAATGACAGGACCAGGAGGAGTGAAACTAAATACAATGACCAAAGAACACATGACACTGTCAGAATAAAACAGGAAACACTAAAACTAGACATGACAATACAAACTTAACATACCAAATACGTGATGAATAATGCAAGAACTCAAACAGAAAACCCAGGAACAATAACTGCCTAAACTAAAGGCAAATAGGAAATACCACAAAACTAACAACATCTCAAAAAATGAGAACAATACAAAGAAAGCTCAAAGTGCTGGGTCGGAGACCCAGCCTGTGACAGAGCCCCCCCCTCAAGGGCGGATTCCAGACGCCCTAAAACCTCGAAAAACAAAACCAAAAACAACCCACCAAGGGCGGGCGGTGGGGGTCCAGGACGGAGGGCCAGAAACAAGGCCAAAAAAACCCAAAAACAAAACGTCCATCAAAATCACAGGAGCGCAGGGAACAGTTCATGACTCCTCAGGGGGCCGACCCGGAGGGTGACGGTCCAGAAAATCATAGTTCATGTGATCAGGGGGCCGGCCCGGAGGCCGACGGCACAGAAGTCCATGGTCGGACAGTTCCGGGGGCCGTCCGTGCGGACGGCAATGGTGGCGACATGGAAACCGTTCAGGGGGCCGACCGTGCGGACGGCAAAGGTGGCGACATGGAAACCGTTCAGGGGGCCGACCGTGCGGACGGCAATGGTGGCGACATGGAAACCGTTCAGGGAGCCGACCGTGCGGACGGCAACGGCGTAGAAACAGTTCAGGCGGCCGACCGTGCGGACGGCAACGGCGTAGAAACAGTTCAGGTGGCCGGCCGTGCGGAAGGCGGCGGCGGCGCCCAAGTGTCAGGCGTACCGGCCGAGGCTTGGAGGGCACAGGACCAGGTGACGCTAAAGCAGAGGCTGAGGCCGGACCAGGTGACGCTGAAGCACAGGCAGAGGCCGGACCAGGCGTAGCAGAAGCACAGGCAGAGGCCGGACCAGGCGTAGCAGAAGCACAGGCAGAGGCCAGACCAGGCGAGGCTGAAGACTCTGACGAGGACGGACCAGGCGAGGCTGAAGACTCTGACGAGGACGGACCAGGCGAGGACGAAGACTCTGAGGCTGAAGACGAGGACGGACCAGGCGAGGACGAAGACTCTGAGGCTGAAGACGAGGACGGACCAGGCGAGGACGAAGACTCTGAGGCTGAAGACGAGGACGGACCAGACGAGGACGAAGACTCCGAGGCTGAAGCCGAGGCCGGACCAGGCGAGGACGAAGACTCCAAGGCTGAAGCCGAGGCCGGACCAGGCGAGGACGAAGACTCTGAGGCTGAAGCCGGAGCCGGACCAGGTGGAGCAGGAGCAGCTGATGCCGGAGCCGGACCAGGTGGAGCAGGAGCAGCTGATGCAGAAGCCGGACCAGGCGAGGACGAAGACTCTGAGGCTGAAGCCGGACCAGGTGAGGACGAAGGCTCTGAGGCTGCGGCTGACGAAGCACAGGCTGGAGCTGCGGCTGACGAAGCACAGGCTGGAGCTGGTCCTGGCGTAGCAGAGGCAGAACCAGGTGACAGTGAGGCAGCCACAGGTGGTGAAGCAGAAGGTGGCCAGACGGGCTCCTCAGGCCCTCCAGCTGACGAAGCATGAGGCTGAACGGGCTCCTCGGGCCCGCCAGCAGACGTGGCGTGAGGCTGGACGGGCTCCTCGGGCCCGCCAGCAGACGTGGCGTGAGGCTGGACGGGCTCCTCGGGCCCGCCAGCAGACGTGGCGTGAGGCTGGACATGGCGAGGCTGATGTGGTTCTCCTGAACCTTCAGCAGACGAAACATGAAGCTGGCTGGGTTCTCCCGAACCTCCAGCAGACGAGACATGAAGCTGGCTGGGTTCTCCCGAACCTCCAGCAGACGAGACATTAAGCTGGCTGGGTTCTCCCGAACCTCCAGCAGACGAGACATGAAGCTGGCTGGGTTCTCCCGAACCTCCAGCAGACGAGACATGAAGCTGGCTGGGTTCTCCTGAACCTCCAGCAAATGAAGCATGAAGCTGGCTGGATTCTTCTGAACCTCCAGCAGACGAAGCATGAAGCTGGCTGGGTTCTCCTGAACCTCCAGCAGACGAAACATGAGGCTGGCTGGGTTCTCCTGAACCTCCAGCAGACGAAACATGAGGCTGGCTGGGTTCTCCTGAACCTCCAGCAGACAGAACATGAAGCTGGCTGGGTTCTCCTGAACCTCCAGCAAATGAAGCATGAAGCTGGCTGGGTTCTCCTGAACCTCCAGCAGACGAAACATGAGGCCGGACGGGCTCCCCGGGCCCTCCGGCTGACACTGAAATTGGCCGCACCAGCTGTACCTCCGTCTCTGGCTCCAGACCGGCCTGGATAGCAGTACCACAGCAGCTTAGCTGAGCCTGATGGCTAGCTTTTCCAGGGCAAACAGTCTCTGTATAGCCGGGCTCATTAACCGGAAAAGTAGTGTCAATTTCAACAACTTCCTGAGAGAAAACATGAGGAGCCAAAATGTAATCACTCACTTGCGTTTGTGATACGGAGCGTCGGTGGCGCGCACGCCGCTTTTTCTTAGGAGTGGAAGACGGCGGAGCGATGGGTGGAAGTCCCTGGTAACTCCGAGGTCCCCCGAGAGCCAGTCGAGTTCCCCGGAAAGAGTGCTCGTGCTCCAGAATGAGCCACGGCTTCCACCGGAGCTCCTCCTCCAAGAGAGCGCAGAATATAGACTGGCGCTCGTCGTCGTCCAAGTCTATGGTGTGCGGCGCTTCCTCGCGCTGAACTGTGACAGGAGTATGGCGAGACTGTGATGAGGGCGTGGAAACTGGTGAGCTGAGAGGTGGTGACGCTGCGGCGAATCTCAGCGAACCGACACGAACACACTCAGGTTCCGGAGGCAGCAATGGAGATGACTGATTGTGGGGTTGTTGTGACTGGTGGGTGCTGGAAGCCATTTCCTGACTCGACAGTCCCTGGGCCTGCAGCATCTCCTTTATCCTCGTAAAGGCATCAACGATGGCAGGTGAGTCCGGGAGCTGGAGAAGGCGGGGATCCCTCTCCATAATAGCTTCAGCAGCGTTGATCATTACTAGCTTGCTCTTCAAATCGGGCGCTGTAAAGAAGCGGTCGAGGATCGCTTGGATCCGAGCAGTCTCCTCCAGACACTCGGTGAGAGCAGAATCCGCTGGGTCCATGACTGGTCAGTTCGTTCTGTCACGGCGGGGTGCGCCGATGTGTGCGGAAACAGGACCCAAAAGCAGATGATGACGAGGAATAGTAATGATTAACAGAAAAGTGAACCTTTATTGCGATGACGGCAGGAAATGAACCAAGAGACCAAAGCAAACAGGCAAAACACTAAGAAACAAAACACTGAACTGACAAAACACTAAGAAACAAAACACTAAAGGTACTAAGACCAAAAACTATAACTATGACCGAGGTGGAAAAATAAACAGGCTATGACTATGACTCTGGTGAGAATAAACAGACGAACTGACAATGGCATGAAGAAAACAAAAGGCTTAAATACAGACATGAGGTGATCAGGGGAAGTGGCGACACATGAGGAAACAGCTGACTGACATGAATCTAATGACAGGACCAGGAGGAGTGAAACTAAATACAATGACCAAAGAACACATGACACTGTCAGAATAAAACAGGAAACACTAAAACTAGACATGACAATACAAACTTAACATACCAAATACGTGATGAATAATGCAAGAACTCAAACAGAAAACCCAGGAACAATAACTGCCTAAACTAAAGGCAAATAGGAAATAACACAAAACTAACAACATCTCAAAAAATGAGAACAATACAAAGAAAGCTCAAAGTGCTGGGTCGGAGACCCAGCCTGTGACAGTAGGATTATAACTTTTAAGGAAGGAAAGATTTCAGATATTTAGTTCACTGCTTCAGTTATTTTATATGAAATTAAAACATTTACGTTGGTCAAATATGATGCTCTAAATCAAATAAAAGTTTGAAAATAAATGATGTATTTTTAAATGCTGCAACAAATGTTCACAAAAAGTAACTATAATTAAAACCAGTTAAACAAAATCAAATGTTTGAATCATGCTTAACCAAATGCCAGGCTGGAGAGCTGAACCTAAAGTATACGTAGAAAGATTTCAACATCTGAGCAGTTTTTAATGTTTTTATCACATATAAATGTCACAGCAGTGGGTCCTGGCCCAATGCTTTGTGTTTTTTTGTTTTCTTTGACTCTTGTTTTTCTTGGTTTTTGTTCTTCTTATTTATCAGGCTCTCAGTAATCTTAGTTCTCCCTCCCTCAGTGTTCATTTCAGCCTGTGTTTAGTTTCTGTTCCCGTGTCCCACGTTTCATCGTTTCATGTCGAGTCAGCCCTGTCTCTCTGTTTCCTGTGTCCCCCCAGTCAGCCCCGCCTCCCTCGGGCACTCATGTGTGATACAGAGTAATAAACCTGACTACATTTGTTACACTCTCTTTATTACCTGTTACTTTAAAATTCATACACTAATTATGTCTGCCCATCTCTCTAATGTGAAGGTCAAAGGTCAACATCCCAGTGACATAAGAATAATCCCAAAGGGGCAAAGGCAGCGGTTAATTTAGCATATTTAGCATTAAGGGTACAGCAAGGATATACTTTTACTTATTGTGGCAGGGGTGTGGTCTCTGGCCTGCTGCAGTGGAGGCTGGTGGCGGGACGTTGGACGGCACAGGTGATGGAGCTCATGACTCTCCCCTTTATAGTGACGGAGGAGACTGGCGTGGGGGAAGCGTGTAGTGGAGGAAGCCGAGGAGAGAGCTGGTTTCTGGCTACAAAGACGGCGTCAAACCAGAAAAGATTGCTCGTGGTCAAATAATGTGTAATAATAATGAAATAAATAGGCCATTGGGAAAAACGGGATTTTGAAATAAAGACTGACTTTGAAAAAAAGGACATTTTGGATTAAAAATGGCTGGGAATAAATAAAATGCCTCAGGAATAATTTCTGTTATTGTGAAAAATAATGATCATGAAATAATATTTCACAATAATAAGTAAATTTACCGTATTTTCACGACCATAAGACGCACTGTGCTAAAAGGCGCAGTCTCAGTTATGTGTGCCATTACTGTATTTAACACACACATAAGGCGCACTGGATCATAGGGCGCATACAAGTACCGTATGCGTATTTAAAAATAAAGCGGAAGCAAACCTGAGTTCGGTACCTTACTCACATTTCTATTACCAGTAATCGTCATCATCAACAACACACAAGCATACAAGTGTGCGTATTTAAAAATAAAGCAGGAGCAAAACAAAGTTTGGTACTCACATTTTTATCATCAATCAAACCCATCGAAGTCCTCATCCTCTGTGTCTGAATTGAACAGCTGCGCTAAATCTCCATCAAACATGCCAGGTTCACTTTCTTCACTGTCAGAGTCACTTTCCGTGCCGTGCGGCTCCTCGGAAATGATGCCGGCTTTTGCGAAAGCTCGAACAACAGTGCCAGCAGACATGTTAGCCCAAGCATCTACAATCCATTGGCAAATTGTGGCGTAACTCGCCCGGCGCTGCCTTCCACTCTTGGTGAAACTGTGGTCTCCATCGGTCATCCATCGCTGGATGTGTTTGTCGCCGATGTGTTTGCTGCAGTAGGAGCGGAAGATGGCCAGCTTTTCCTTATAATCCGCTGGAAGTTGCTGCGCTACCGTAGTCCTGGTCCGGATGGAAAAATGGCACCGTTTCATAAAAAGTGAAAGTGAAACTGCTTTTAGCCGAATGGTGACCGTCGAAACGCTTCTCCCGCTCGTTCTTTGCTCGATGATCGCCTTATGTCCGCGGAAACTCGGCTGCGTTTTCTTGACCTGCCGGAGCTTGTTTTCCAGCTTCCTCCATTTGCGAACCATCGATTCGTTAATCTTAAATTCTCTCGCCGCTGCTCGATTTCCATGTTCCTCCGCGTAGCTGATGGCCTTCAGTTTAAACTGTGCTTCGTAAGCGTGTCTCTTTGCCATTTTCAGGGTTGTTAAAACAACGGTGTCCTGCATAACGCACATACCTGTTCTTTTATACAGGTATGTGCAATAAAGTCAACGCACACACTTCACCCTTTAGCGTTCTCATGGTGTTCTCTACTACGTCCTCCTTACAATACAAAGGGCGCACTGCGCTATAGGGCGCGCCGTACTTTTTGAAGAAAATCTAAGACTTTTAAGTGCGCCTTATGGTCGTGAAAATACGGTAAATAGCAGAATGCAATATATTTCACAATAATGAGCTTTTTTTCAAAATGTGTTCAATTATTTCACAATATCATTCTCACATTACATATCTGTGTCTTATTTATTCACATAGTTATTTATTTCATCATGAGTTATTTATTTATTTAATTTTGAACACTTTGGAGTTCCATATGGTTGTAGTGGGCTTGTAATGTAAATGTGGTCTGATTAAATGTGACATTAATGCTGTTGCTGCATAAACCTGATAAAACAGTTCTATTAGTGGGTCTGTGTGATCAGCATCAGTGGGTGAAGGTGAGGCCTTTACTAGTAGAACGTCATGTTGGTGTTTAACAACACATGAGCCAACATCAGACTCCGAGCGCTACAATGCTAAAGATCAGAAGATCCAGTGTGACATCATCGTTACCTGGCAACAGTAGCCCTCATCTGACTTTATTGGAGGATATTTACACCAGCAACACGGTTTAGTTTGATATGACGGATTAACAACATGCTGTGATATCCAGTTCATCTGTAACAGATACTCGATCTAATCAGTCAGCAGATATTTGATCAGCTTATTTATAATTATACTAGAAACAAACACAACTGTGTTGGTGATTCATGCAAACTTGCATATCAGCCTTTGAAGGTTTTGTAGTATTGAGAACAAAGAGGTTGTGTTAGGGCTGAAAAGCCCGACTTGTTCTCCTCTGCAGGTCATCAAATGCACCACAGAAGTTTGTATTTGCACAGCCTGTATATGTTTGATGGCTTTATTATTCTCTGTTCAAAGACAGTAAATATGGAAAATGTCTCATGTAGTATCAGCTTCATTTAAAATGACTGCAAACATTTAGGGAACATGTGCTGCTGTTTGTCCTACATTTCAACACTGAATGAACCCTGAAAACATGATGGCAGCTGGCAGGTTGGAGTTCACATGAAATATCGGCTGTATGAAGACTGGAAATATAGATGATAAAAACATGCAGCCAAACATTTGTGGACATGAATAAACTATCTGATCCAAAAAGCAGGAAGTGACACAGCTAGAAAGTGTGTAACAGCTGAAGTCAAATGTAATGCAGAGTTGAATCTGCACTTGGATCCATCTGTGAAAGGTCCACATGTAGGGATCACATGAGTCCTGATGTTTGTCAGTCCAGCTTGATAACTCCATCTACTGTGGCTACATATACTGGGCTGGTAGCTCCACAGTGTTGGAAAGAAACTATTAAATGTGCAAAGTTTAAAATCAGAGGCTCTTCTAACACAGGAGCCATGTTGAGTTTAGATCACAGCCGACCACCGGCAGTCTGAAATGGAATGAAGCCCATTGACAGCCAGCAGGTCTAAACAGGAACGCACCCATTTGTATGTGTGGCAATGATGTGGCTGCAGCTGACACAGGATTGGTTCAAACTAAACATCAGACACATTTCACAGAGTTCACAAATAAACTCACGTTTTTATTTTTGAAGATGATCATAAAGTAGAATTTATGGTCCAGTAGAAACAGCAGGAGGTTTGAGCCCTTCTGATGGCAAGGCAAGGCAAGTTCATTTGTATAGCACAATTCAACAACAAGGTGATTCAAAGTGCTTTACAGAGACATTAGAAACAAAAACAAATAAAAAGCATGATTTAAAATTGATTAAAACAAGCAAACTAACTAACTAACTAATTAACAAACAAACAAACAAAACAGTATATAAAATCAAAACAGATAAAATCAGAACAGTAGATAAAATCAGTAGTTAAATGTAAGTTTTGAAATTTAAGCTTAAAGTGTGGATTTGGTGCTTTATTCAAATGCAGCTGAGAACAGGTGAGTCTTCAACCTGGATTTAAATAAACTGAGTGTTTCAGCTGATCTGAGGCTTTCTGGGAGTTTGTTCCAGATATAAGGAGCACAAAAGCTGAATGCAGCTTCTCCGTGTCTGGTTCTGACTCTGGGAACTGATAAAAGACCGGATTCAGATGACCTGAGGGATCTGGAAGGTTCATACTGGGTCAGGAGGTCACTGATGTATTTTGGTCCTAAACCATTCAGAGCTTTATAGACCAGCATCAGAACTTTAAAGTCTATCCTCTGACGGACAGGCAGCCAGTGTAAAGACCTCAGAGCTGGACTGATGTGGTCCACTTTTTTGGTCTTAGTGAGGACTCGAGCAGCAGAGTTCTGAATGAGCTGTAGTTGTCTGACTGATGTTTTAGGTAGACCTGTAAAGATGCTGTTACAGTAGTCAAGCCTACTAAAGATGAATGCATGGACTAGTTTTTCCAGGTCCTGTTGAGACATCAGATCTTTTATCCTTGAAATATTCTTGAGGTGATAGTAAGCTGATTTTGTTATTGTCTTAATGTGTTTTTCTAAGTTTAGGTCTGCATCCATCACTACACCCACATTTCTCGCCTGGTTTGTGGTTTTTAGATGTATAGATTGAAGTTCTCTGGTGACCTGTAATCGTTTTTCTTTGGCGCCAAAGACTATTACCTCAGTTTTGTTTTTGTTTAGCTGGAGAAAATTGTACGGGGCCTTGGTCTCCTGGTGACATTGTGATATATATTTGTGTGTCATCTGCATAGCTATGATAGTTTATTTTGTTGTTCTTTATAATCTGTGCCAGTGGGAGCATGTAAATGTTAAACAAAAAGGGTCCCAAGATGGAACCTTGGGGAACTCCACATGTGATACTTGTCTGCTCAGATGTGAAGTTACCTATTGATACAAAGTATTTCCTGTTTTCTAAGTATGTTTTGAACCAGTTTAGTACAGTTCCTGAAAGACCTGTCCAGTTCTCCAGTCGTTTGAGTAATATGTTGTGGTCAACTGTATCAAATGCTGCACTGAGATCCAGTAAAACTAAAACTGACATTTTTCCACTGTCTGTATTCAGACATATGTCATTAAACAGCAGAAACAGGATTTGGAGGAAGATGTTAATAGATTAGAAAGAATTGTACACTGTGAATCAATGCAAGTCTTTCTATATAGACAGATCTGTAATAATCCCTCAGGTAGGTTCCTCTGGGACAGTCACAGATAGAGACACCAATTCTGACATCCTTTGAAAGCCTGACTTTGAATTTTCATCACTCGTCATGCACACAGATGTTAATTCTACATATTCCTGGTACTGAACTCTAAATCAATATGAAGAAAATGCTGCTGCTAATCTGCATCTATGTTGATATCAAATCCTTTTCCAGCACATGGATAAATCTCTATAAATCTTTCAGTCTGATCAGAATGGGCACAGTGTTGTTATTGCAGCTCCCTGATGTTCGAAAAGCTAAATGTCCATTTTAAAGTGCTCGTGTGTAGGATTGTGTTTCCTTCCTTTGTGCAGTTCTTACAGTAAACATGTTTGAATGTTTCCTGTTCCCCTGATGCTTCTTCCTGTTGGATAAAATTGGTTTGAATAACATGTTCTTATAGGTTTTAATGAACTTCAAACTGGGATCCACTTACAAAACTGTCTCATTTTATTGGAACGATCCACATTTACATCCATTCACGGTACATTTGACATCTGAACACGTTTGTACACATGATGAAAGGACAGATGGTGTTTGTGTGTCCTTCTTAAACTTAGTGTGGATGTTTCATCATGTAGAACGACTTAGAACAAAGTCTTTGGAACATTTGGAGAACACGTTTAGGAAAGTAACATCCTGGTAGAACATTTTCTTAAAGCAAAGCAGAGCTGCAACATGACTGTGAGCATTCAGAAGAATAAAGTCAGAATACTTTATTATTATGAAGACTAAAGTGCACCTTAATGCTGCCGATGAACACACATGTTCTTTGTGAAAGCATGTGTGAGCACAGCTGACATGCACCACACTGACCCCACTCGCCCCATTTCTTCATCCACTTCTTGCTCTTGTGCTTGAAATGAGACGCAGCAAAAGTCAGAGGCTCTAAAATCCACAAAAAGGGGGCTCGTTAGATCAGGATACTGGATGTGATCCATAGAAAACATGGATAATACACCACTTTATTTGAAGCATCTGTAGCACTGCCTCAGTTCTGGATGTTTCCACAGACTCCTCTGTGCACCTAAAGAAAAGGTCAAGGGTCAGCAGCACATGTAGTTGGGACAATTCTTCAGTCGCACAAACTACATAATCATTTTCCTCCAATGACGACTTTTCACTTGCAGAAATGGTCCTGTGTGATTTCCAGGCTGTGATATAAAAACTAGTTCCTAATGGCAGCGACTCACTCAGTAAACATGTGTTTCCTTCACCAACCTCACACACAGATCCAATAAGATCAGGAAGTGGGCAGTATAGTACAATATGTGTTATTCTGTGCTGCACTGCCCAAACTAAAGATCTGCTGAAGTGTTGGAAATGATCCAGATGTTTATTTTGGACGATACAGCAGAAGATCAGACATGAAAGTGGAGATAACACAGAAGACCTGCAGCAAAGGTCAGAGGTCAGACTGGGCCCTGGATTCAACAATGAGCCAATGATCATCAAGCAGTGACTAAAGCAGAGCCCTGACGTTCTGACATTCATCACACAGTCAGAACAAATGTCTGCTGATGACTTCATCTCATGAAACGACTGATAGATGTCAGTTCATTGATCAGCTGAGCTGCTGATCTTCATCGTCACAGAAACATTCAGCTTGTTTCAATCAGTAAATAACTCCCACTACTCCCACTTTGAACTGTTCCCACTCAAAATGCTGTGAGAACAATGATCATTGTAGAACTTCACAAACATCACGTGTTGTTTTCCACATGTAAGATCAGCAAACACACAGAAACTTCCTGTTGCCACACACGGCCTCTAAAATCTCTTCCACGCTTTCTGTCTGAAGTCCACTCTCTGTGTCGGATCCACAGGAAACAACAAGATCTTATTAACATGGTTTTCAATGTGTCTCCTTCCAAAAAGTCCAACCAATGAACAAATGTGTGTATTTGTGGAGGCCGAACAAAAGCATGACACATTTCTCTGTTTCTATAAACTGGAGTCAAACACAAACATGAAGAGTTTCACTGACAGACTCCAAAATGCCCCCACAGTGGATCAAAGGGAAATCCTACAGTGTGGCCAGAGACTCTTAATGGCTCCAACATCAACACATCCACAATGTTGGATCCAGTTGTGCCTCACAGAGTTACTAAGACACACCCTCTGCCAGCATCACAACAGCTCCACCTGCTTCACCTGCCTCCTCAGCATCTGTACACCTGAAGAGAAAAGAAAGGCTCCAACAGCTCAAATCTACAAAGGATTCATGAAGTTTCATCCAACAATAACATGTTTGCCTTCCACAGTGTGCTGTTAGACACCACTGTACCTCTGCCATTTCAAAAAGAGCAGCTTGGGAACATTTTGGCTCCAAACACTTTGTGTTTAAGTTCTTTGTTTTCTTTGTGAAGCCGACAACATCTGGAGCTTTGTGACTCATAGAAACATCATTTTGTTCTTTAGATGACAGCAGATTGGGACTGAATAATCAATCACTATCAAACCAATAAAGACAAACATGCTGATTTTACAGGAACTTTGTTGGAGAAGCTGCAAAGACATGAAACTGGTGGAGATCCCAAACCAGTTGATAGTGCTGGTTATTCCAAATAAAGCTGTTTCCCTTTGAGATGAAATGACTTTGTGTCCTGATATATAATAAAGATGTTGTTGTTTTTGAGCCCCTGTATTAAAAGTAGTTTAAAGTCAGCTTGAGTTTGATGTCTTTATGTCAAAGCTGCTCATGATGTTGAGCTGCTGATGGAATAAAAACAATATAAAAGCATGTAGTCCAGACTTAAATGTAGCCTGTTGTTAGCTGAGGTCCACACACAGTGTTTGACAGTGTAAAGTGTGTGAAAGGGCTGCTGGTGGAGCTCACTAGGATGAGCAGGTGACCACGAGGTGGAGAGCAGCTGGCCTGGCTTTGACCCGGGCCACGCCCCCTTTCTCTCTGCTTTGCTGTCACTTATCTTCACTGCTCTGTCCAATAAAGCTGAAAAAGGCCCCGAATCAAAGAAATCTGCTGCAGCCTCTGAAATGTCTTCTGTTTCCTTCCCGACGGCTTTTTCACCGTCAGCCCATCAGACAGTCCAGCAGCATTTATGATGATGTCATGATGTTGAAGAGGCTGCTACGGTGGCCTCCCATGACCCCCAGCCTCATCACAGCTGAGATGCAGACATTTGAAAACATTCAGCAGACAACTGAATAACAGTCCAACACAACAGTCTGTGTGCAGACACACACTGACCTTTCATATAGTCAAACACAGCTGGTTGAGTCATTTCTCTGTGAGTCTAAAGTGAATCTAGTATTTGAAAGTCCACTTCCTGTATTTGTTGTTGAAGACTTCTTCAGCTTCTTCTCAAGGACATCAGCTGCTTGTTTGGCAGCAGAGGCAGTTAAGAAGCTTCCTGAAAAACACTGAACAGTGAGTTCACTGTGGCATATGACAGATTCAGCTTTCTGTGTGCAAATGTGTCTGTGTCGACCTTTCAAATGCTGTTGAATCCAAAACATCAGCGGCTCCTCGGCTGCTCACTTCATGCACTTCTGTCTGTGTGACAGTCCAATGACATCACAGCTGTTTCCAGCCCCAGTGTCTCAGGACTGGACACCTTTAAACATGTCGAGGATCAAACAGCGTCCAGCTAAACACACATGAAACTATCAGAGCTGACAATCATTCCAATAACATCTAATGGTTCATGTATGTAGACACAGGACTACAAGGAAATGGCTCTCAGCATCTGGCTGTGGGAACACATGAGTCCCTGTTTGTGTTCAGATTGTGTGCATGTTTTAGACGTGTGTCACATGTAGAAACACAACAATCCCACAATGACACACAGATGTGTTTGACACAGCTGTGCAGCTGTAAGTTGTTTCTAATGATTCATTGAAGCTCTTCTAACATTCTGGAGACGATCAGTACATGAATCTGTTCAACACGACAACAATTTGACTTCAGTGTGAACGTTTGCATTAAATAACCTTCTTCATCCAGCTGACAGCATCTTCATCCTATGATGTGAACAGTTCCTCCTGTTGATGACAAACCTCTGACAGGATCTGCTTGAGGAGCTTTTTCATGTGCAGCTCTCTGAGCTCAGGGCTGAGCTGCTGTTTCATCTTTAAGAGCTGCTGCCTCCTCGCCGGACTTGTTCTCCTCTTCTTCTCCTAATGACACCATTTCTGCTTCATATAAAATTCAATAAAGATGCTGACATGTATCTGTAGCAACAACATCATTGAATCTAGAACAACTGGAGCCAAACCAGTGGCTCTGCTGGGATCACTGGTGAGCCAACACTTCCTTGTTGATGCAGATTTCAGGGCTTCCTTTTGCTCCTCCGTTATAACTGTTCTCTCTTCTCAACACATGATGACACAAAGGAATCAGCAGTGACAAAGATGATGCTGAAGAGAAGCACACACTTCACACATATAACAGAGCAGTGCAGTTACACACACCTCTGCTCGACATCAGGCCTCAAACAAAGACACAAAACACTAACTTGACTCTAAACAGAAGAAACGAGCAGCTGTTTCTGTTCTGTGCTTATTTATATTTGACACACATGCTTCTCTTTGTGCAAACACACATCGCACTATAAGGGTAACCTCGCACACAATGATTGGACAGCACAGTGATGATGCTGGGAGATCCTATACGCAGCAACACAGAAACACTGAGAACTTTAAACAATGATGGAAAGTGTTATAAATGACTTGTTGGCCTCTGATCTGTCACAAACAGCTGAAACGTGTCTCTCATGAGTCACATGAAGGTTTTTGACACAAAGGACAAAAAGTAGCTGCAGTCAGTTTGTGTCATTTTTATATTTATTCATCTGGGAGAAAAATCTGAGGGACATTAAAATGTGTTTTCAACAGAGACAAGAACATGAATATAACAGAACAGGTAAATGAACATGTTTCAAGTAAACAGCTGGACTGATCAGGTCCAAACACAGAGTGATAAACTTGTCAAACAGCTGTCATATCTTTATATAGAAGCTCTTTATAAATGCTGCTCACTGCAGTCTGTTTACTAATAATGTCAAAGTGTTAGAAACACAGAAACATCAGAATGGTCTTTGTTCACAGAAACCTGTCTGGGATCCTTTGTTGTTCTTTTGATGCAGAGTTACATTATAAATATAAAGAGTTATTTCAGAGTCTCATCAGTTTTCCTGCATGTCTTTATTTAACACATCAGCAGGGCTGAAGCTCTCATGTTAAACACACACTGATCTATGGACACGTTCATGTGTTTCTAACAGAACCAGGCTGTTATCAGCCTGCACTAACATTATGTCACACACACTGAATGTAACAGTGACAGTTTACATCATCACACAATCAGCTGTGATTGTTTCACTGTCATCAAACGAGTCAACAGGAAGTAGAATCAATAGAAACCAATCATTTCCTGACAGCATGTCTGATGGAAATAAGTGCAGATTATGTATGAAGTCTAACTGCACACAGTAACTGTGTTACAATAAGGACTTAACAGCGCCCTCTGCTGGAGTGTTTCAGTACTGCGTTAACTAGAATACACCACCTCCTCCTCACACCACCTGCTACAGCTCTACTCTTCTATGACTACAGTCATCCACAGCACTGATGTGAGGTCACATGGTTCATATGTAAGGAGCACAGCTGACCTCAGGTCAGTTTAATGACTGTGAGCAGCAGCTGTGTTATTGTCACTGTGACAGGGAGACACTCTCAGACACAGCGCTCATGTCAGCTTGTTCTCATGCAGGAGGATCAGGAGCTCCATGTTTGTCTTTCTGTTTGAATCATGATGTGTTTGTGCCATCAGAGTCTGTCATGAGTACTCAGGGTTTCACAGCAGCTCTTCTGGATGCTGACGAGGACTCCAACCTCATGTTTCACCTCTCTGAGCTTCTGATGTCTGTGAACACTCGTGTTTCTTCTCTGGGCTCATCTGGACAAAAACACCTTTCTGTGTTTGGCTGCAGCCTCATTCTGACTGACAGGAAGTGTGTTATCCATGAGCTGCACTTCTGTGAGGAAGTTTCCTGCTGTGTTTCCTGTCTGTGGACAAACACGAGTGTTCCAGCTGAGGACTTGGTTCCTTCCACCTGTCCATACAGGACATCACGCTGTCTGCAGCTCTGTAAATGCAGCTCCAGGTCCTTCCACGTGCTGCTCTGTATTTGTGCAGTTTGTAGTGTGTCCTGGGAAACGTAGCACACATGGTGTTCTTCTGCTGTTTCCTCCTTTCACTGAGTGTGAAACACTGACGCTGTGCTGTTGTTCACAGAGGGGAGCTGATTCTAGCTGCAGCTGGACTCTGTCATCTAACTGAATGTTTTGGTGCTGATCACGGGGCTCTGAGGGGGGAGCAGCAGGAGGACTCTGGATGCTGACGTCAGTGTATCTGTGGAAGCTCCCACAGCGTGTCTGTCATTCAATATTGTGCTGTATATTGTATCTATGCAAAGATGAACAGACTGTGTGTTCACTGGTCTCTGTGCTGCAGCTCTGATGTCATCATCACTCCCTCCTCCACCCTCAGCAGTCCCAGCATGCTGCTGTGGTGCACCCCACCCTCACTCTACACCTGAGCCACAGACCACACCCTCCACCTCAATATACACCACAGTTTTCTCTGCTGTGGAAATGAGATCAGGAGGAAATCATCATTATTATTATTTAATAAACGCTCACATTAATGTGGGCTTATTTGTTTCATATTAGAAACATTAGTTGAGTGTTTTTAGTATAAAATGGTCAAAGTCCCTCTTTTTGCTCCTCCCCTCACCTGTGGATGGGCGCTGCTGTTACCGTGGTGACAGCTTGGATGTGTTTCAGTCCTGCCTGGTTATCACTGCAGGAATCTTTCACATTTATTACAGGTAATAACTCTGATTTTTCTGTGTATTATGAACCAAATGTATCCTGATACACACAGAGATGGATGAGCAGAGGTTTTTTTTGCAGTTTATGTAGTTACTATGGACTTAATGCATACATATTATTAAAATTAGGGCTATAACAGTTGTATTGATGTATAGCAACTTGAAATGCTCCCACAAATGGCTCCACAGCATGTAAAAATATAACAAAAGCTCTGGCGGACTTGGTTCTGTGGTCAGTCTTAAAGGGTGAAGTTAAACTCTGTAATCTTCACTGTGTCACAGAGTTCAGTGAGTCCCGTTATTCACAGTATCAATCAGATCATCAGAGAACAGCTGATCAGCAATCAGTGGTGCCAACAGCGCCTCCTGTGGTGAGAGGATGCAATAATGCAATGTAGCATTTTTCCACTCAACACTTGCAGTCATGGAAACTGTCTGTTGGATCTGTGTGACGTTGCTTTCTTGGTTAGAGTTCCTCACAAATGTCCAGATGATTCTTCTAATGAGGCGTCGACCATGTTTGCAGCTCTTTGGAAGAAAACGTCGCCCTTTGCCATCCTTACTTTTCTTTGACTTCTTCAAATGCAGCTGAACTCCAGCTGGTATTTTCTTGGACTTTGCAGCTGTTTCTGGTCATCAGTTCATTCCTGCAAACCTCTGAAGCTGAACAACAATGATGCTGCATTGCTGGCTGATCCCAAAAGGTTGATTCTGTTCATCTGGACGTTTTCAGAAACGTTTGCTCACTGATCAGGTGACTTCTT